>NC_091259.1:36477803-36780833 GCF_042477335.2 Ovis canadensis | reverse complement strand
CTCTTTTTTATTAGCTTTTTGGACTTCACGTGGTAACCTAAAGAATGACTCAGCAAAGTGCACAAAAGAATGGTCTTTGCTTTAATTCCAGGCAACATAGCATTTGCACACACATGCAGTTAGACATGTGCACGCACAAGAAAATAGTCCACATTAGAGACGTTTTTTCACCATGGAATCAGGGTTATAATAATCTCAGGGGCTTCCCTGATAACTCAGTTGGTAAAGAATCTGCCTGCAATGCAGGAGACCTGGCTTTGATCCCTGGGTTGGGAAGATCCCCTGGAAAAGGGAACAGCTAGCCACTCCAGTATTCTGGCCTGGAGAATTCCATGGACTGTTTAGTCCATGGGGTTGTAGGAGACTTTCACTTTCACTTTCTTTTCTTTCCAGAGATGGGTGAAGCAGCCTGCAGCATTTTGCCCTTCCATCAGAGACTTAGCGGTCTAACCCCCTGTGGAGTTGCCTGGTGACACTGGGCGACCGGGATTGTACTTCTTGATGGAGGGGTTTTCCTCCTCTGTAGAAGTCTTGATTTCTTCAGTTATTTTTGTACAAAGGCTGCTGGTCAAGTCCAAGTTTCTCTCTGCTTTTCTTGCTGCTCTTACCTTCTAGCAAGCTCTTTTAATTCTACAGTCAGCAGTCTTCATATCACATTATATAGCTTCTTATCCCTTTAACCACACTTGAAGCTGCTCAGTTCTTCCTTACAGGAAAATTCCAAATCATTTTTGGAGGTACTTTTGATTTCTTTCAAAATAATTCCCTCCAGAGGGTGGTGAGTTCATGTTTTCTTTCCCATCTTCCCCACTGTGTGTGCCTGCTGTTGGGCAGGAAGTTAACAGTCTTTTCTTGGGACAACAGCTTGGATGGAGAGGCCAGTGCATTTTCTGTTTATACCCAACTCCATTCACTTGGCTCTTCTTTGATGGGAACTGGCCAGCAACTGAATGTGTCTTGCTGTGGTTGTCTCTTTACATAGAGCATGTCTTATGAAAACAGAAAAATCCATGTGATGGTTTTCTCTTTAGAAATGGTTTTCTCTTTAAGTGAAAAGAGAAATTACTCGAACAATGGACAGATATTGGAGGGGTATGATGTAGACTAACCCCTAGAGGCTGGAAAGCCAGGCTGAGGGCAGAACTGGAGGGGGCAGGTGGGGAGAAAGCCAACAAAGGAAATTCAAGGGAGGGGCCGCGCTCTGTATTGACCTAATTACAAGGATCTGCACTACGGCCAGAATCAGCCAGCACATCCAGAGATACGCTTTTGTAGAGGAACAAAAAAAGGAGAAAAACAGAGGGAAGCAAAGTTACCTGTGAACTGGCCTTTCAGTTAGGGGACTGGTGGGAAACCAGGAGCCGGAGACATCATCACCTGCTTATAGGCGCCTAAATTCACTGCCTCAAGGGAGAGGCTTCAGGGTTTCTCTCTTTCTTCTTATTTTTGTTTTGTTTTTTGGCCCTGCTGCATGCCTTGTAGGATCTTAGTTCCCCAACCAGGGATTGAACCTGTGCCCTCAGCAGTGAAAGCAACTACTGAACTGCCAAGGAATTTCCTCTCTTTTTTCTTTAGAAAGGACATTTCAGGGGTGAAGACTAGAAAAGAGGGAGGGTCTAGCTAGGAGCATTGGACAGTATGAAGACTGTAGAAGTCCTTGACTTGAGCTGCATGGGGGTAACCACAGGGTATTTTTCTTACCCTTGGGAATGCCACGCTGGGTTGAATTAAAGGCCTCTGAATACTTTGTTCACGTTGGGTCATTTGCTTAGTCATGTCAGACTCTTTGTGACCACCAGGCTCCTCTGTCCCTGGAATTCTCCAGGCAAGAATACTGGAGTGGGTAACCATTCCCTTCTCCAGGGTTTTTTCTTGACCCAGGAATTGAACCCGGGTATCCTGCATTGCAGGCAGATTCTTTACCATCTTGAAGGGAAGTGAAGTGAAGTGACGTCGCTCAGTCGTGCCCGACTCTTTGTGGCCCCGTGGACTGTAGTTTACAAGGCTCCTCTGTCCATGGAATTTTCCAGGCAAGAGTACTGGAGTGGGTTGCCATTTCCTTCTCCAGGGGATCTTCCCGAACCCAGGTCTCCTGCATTGCGGGCAGACGCTTTACTGTCTGAGCCACCTGAGCCACCAGCAAAGTCTGCATCTACTTGGAGATTAATACTAAGTTTAGTTGTTGAGTGAGTTTGTCTGATGATGTCTCTCTTGCCTGTTGCCTTCTCTAGGTTATTCCTTGGGCCTGAATGACTTGACTATTTCCGCCGTGGAGCTAACAGTTCACGTGGGTGATTCAGCCCTTCTGGGATGTGTTTCTAAGAGCACAGGGGAGAAACATGTGACCAAGGTAGACTGGATGTTCTCATCAGAAGAGCACACCAAGGTAACAAGGAGGAAGCCCTGCCGTGTATCGGAAGCCCCTGGCCAGCGGTGTCAGAATGTGGGGGGAGGGAGAATCAAGTCATCCCGTGCCATGAGGTGGGGTTTCAGGAGCTGGGTTCTGGAGCTCGCCAGAACTGAGCCGCCTCCTAGTTTGATCTCTTGGCAGTACATAGCTGATTACAGTCAGCTGGGAATGTTACTCAACCTCTCCGAGCTTCACTTCCCCATATGTGAATAATGGTAATACTTACTTTTCAGGTCTTTGAGAAGCTAATAGGAGACATACACATAAGATTCTTTTAGTTTCTTTCCTTTCCTGTTTCTCCCATTTGTGGAGTAGCATAGGTGGGTGGGAGGGGTGAGAAAAATGAAAACACATTGGTCTAGACAAAAAGAGTTATGGCCCAGGCACAGAAATGATGTCATAGTAATCTTCAGGAGGGTGGAGATTCTTTCAGCATTCTGCTGATCCATTTAAGTGCTGGGGAATCATCTCTTTCTCCCTCATGGCTGCTTAAACTGTTAGGATTGGCAGGTTCAGCATGGCTGAGTGAGGGAGCTCTTTGGATTAGCAAAAGTGTATGAAGCCTCATCTTAGATTCTGTGGAGATGCTTGTGTATCGGGCTCATTTGTGAAATATACTCCGAGTAATGTATGACTGGTAATAAAGTCCTAAGGTTTTCAAATGAAATATTGTTTCAGTAGCTCAGAGCCTGTTATTTCCATAATATTACTATCACTCAAATTTTTGTTACTATTTACTTTTTTCAAAGATTTTTTTTTTTTTGCTGCAGACCATTTTTAAAGTCTTTATTGAATTTGTTACAATATTGCTTCTGTTTTATGTTTTAGTTTTTTGGCCCCAAGACATGTGGGATCTTAGTTCCCTGACCAGAGATTGAACCCTCCTCACCCTCTGCACTGGAAGGCAAAGTCTTAACCTCCTGACTGTTTATTGTTATAAGAGGGGTATACCCATGGCCTAAGTGAAAATAAGAATTCCCTATGGCTCTTCCCCCCAGTCTGTAAACCATTTCCTTTGATGACTCCTTCTCATGCCTTATGATGTGCTGCCTGGAGGAGGGTGGAAAGGAGAGGGGTGACAGCTAACGTGGCAGGAATTCTTACAACAGCCTGTCTGTGGGGTTGCATTTAGATGCCAATGAATCCAGGGGCCATGGCAGAACACAGGGAGGTACTTTTCAAAAGTTGTGAGTTTGTGGAATTCCCTGGAGGTCCTGTGGTTAGAACTCTGTACGCTCACTGCCTCGAGTCCAGGTGCAATCCCTGGTTGGAAAACTAAGCTCCCACATGCTGTGCAGCATGGCCAAACACCAAAAGTTGTGAGTCTGAATCCCCAGAGTGATTTTCAGAGTAGGTGTTACATTTTACCTTAAACTGTAAGAAATGAAAATGTGTTCACCCTGTTTCTCCAGTTGTCTTTGTCTAATAGAAGCCACAGAGTCTTGTGTCAGTTAAAGTATTGTCTGGCACATTCTTCTTCTTAATTGGGTACCAAGTACTTTGATCCTGGTGGTGACGATGACTATGCTGCCTCCATGGAACAGGGGCTTTTGAACTCAGACTTCTGGGTCTGGTGCCATGGGCTTGAAATTTCCTCTGATGTTGTGTTGCCTTCCAGGATGAGTACGTGCTCTTCTATTACTCCAACATCAGCGTGCCTGTGGGGCACTTCCAGAATCGTGTGCGCTTGGTGGGGGACATCTTACACCATGACGGTTCCCTCCTGCTCCAAAACGTGAAAGAGACTGACCAAGGAAACTTTACCTGTGAAATCCGCTTCCAAATGGAGAGCCTCGTGTTCAAAAAAGTGGTCGTCCTGAATGTACTGCCAGAGGAACCCAAAGGTAACATGAATGCTTACTCAGAGAAGGGCAAAGGGCAAGAGATTTGGTGTGCAAAGAGGGATGTGAACTGATTTTGTTGAGCAAATCCTAGTCAGTGGGCTAGGTACTTACTACGAAGTGAGTCCTCAATAAATGGTGCTTGCTATTTATTATTAGTTTTTTAAAGTAACCCACAGAGGATTGAAAAAACATTATCTATTTAATACTTTTGGCTGCTCTGTGTCTTTGTTGCTGCTCGCGGGAGTGGCTACTCTCTACTTGTGGTGTGTGGGCTTCTCGTTGAGGTGGCTTCGCTTGTTGTGGGGCATGAGCTCTAGGGCGTGGGCTCCGTAGTTGTGGTGCATGGGTTTAGTTGCCCCATGGCATGTGGGATCTTAGTTCCCAGACCAGGGATTGAACCTGTGCCCCCTGCGTTGGCAGGCAGATTCTTAACCACTGGACCTCCAGGGAAGTCCCAATGGTGCTCTTTAAATAAAAATAATAATGATCATTATTTTATCATTACTTTAAACATATTTCATCCTTATGAAAATTCTGTGAAGGAAGTACCATGTTCTCCTTTTCATTTTATAGATGTGTTAACTGAGGCTTAGAGAGTTTAAGTGACTTGCCTGAGGACATATATTTATTAAGTGGCATATCCAATACTTGGACCCTGGTACCTCTGTCAACATAGATCATGTTCTTTCCATTATACCCTGCTGCTCCCCATAAATTTTGCAGATTGATGTTGTCTCCATATTTTGTAGGTAACTATGTTTTCTGGGGGATATAAAACAAATGAGCAGGTTTCCCTAACTTCCTAGGATCTCATGTTCCTGTTTATAAATAGCTTCTGTAGTTTGTTTGTTTTAAAAACATGCTCTGTAGAACACTTAGGGTCCAAGGGACCTGGTGGGCCACACAGAGCGTGAGAACAAGGCAGGCGGGGACAGAGGACCTAGTCACACCAGGACCTCAGGTTTCCACCTCCACTACAGCTGAGTCCTTTTCCTTTTTTCTGTTGTATTCTTGGACTTCCAGGTAAGATTTTGTTTGAAGAAAGAATTCTGCTGCTTTAAAAAGTTTGAAAATCACAGAATTAGGGATACTCTTCAAATGTGTGAAATGGAGACTTCGCTGGTGGTTCAATGGATAAGAATCCACCTGCCCATGCAGGGGACACGGGCTTGATCCCTGATCCAGGAAGATTTTACATGCTGTGGAACAACTAAGCCTGTGCGCCACAACTACTGAAGCCTGTGCACCCTAGAGCCCATGCTCCGCAGCAAGAGAAGCCACAACGGTGAGAAGCCCGCTCAGTGCAACCAGAGAGTGGTCCCCTCTCTCCACAGCTAGAATAAGCCTGCACACAGCAATGAAGACCCAGTGCAACCAAACATAAAAGATTGGAAAGAAGAAAACAACAACAAAAAAGTGTGAAATGGAAGAACAGTCTATGTCCTCAGGAGGGCTTGCTGTCTAGTGCAGGAGCTAGGATCTAGACCTGTCTCCCTGCCAGCTTGCTTAGGTCTGTCCTTTCAATGAGCTACTTTGGAGCACCCAGCTCTCCTCTCTGGTGACACACTCATCACACCTGTTCAGTTGTGTCTTCCCTGTCCACTTGCATCTGTGTTCTTGGTTTCATGACCAGCCCCAGGCACAGCACCTGGCACAGAATACACAGTCAATAAACATTTGTCAAATGAATGAAATCCTTAGGTTAACATCTCTCACTTGATTCTGATTTCTAAAAAAATGAAGTGGTAGACGGAATTGTGGAAAGTGGCCTCTGACCTCACTCCTAACTTCATATTAACACTTTTTATCAATTGCATTTTTTACTTTGATTTCAAAGCTAGGGCTCTCTGGGAAGAAGAAATGAACCAGCTACCTGTGTCTCCCAAGGAGTATCCTTGAGTTACCCCTTTCTTCTTTGTTCTCTGATGCTGGCCTTGAGAACATGCAAGCATGTCCTACAAAATGGTGCCTTTTCCTGCTTAGGAGAGACACAGAGGGAACAAATCCAAAGCAGGCAATTTTAAGAGTTGAGTCCTTGGGAGTAGGCTAGAACAATTTTATGGGAGGCAGATATTCTCCAGTAGCCAGTGGAGCAACTGGTATTTACTTTTTCCTTCCAGCCAGAGTGGGAATAGATCTGAGTGCTAACCACTTGCCTGGTAGCCATCTACTCCCAGGTGGAAACTCATGTACGGCTTCCTCCACGAAATTTACTCTTCAGTTTGTAATTTTTCCGTCTTTCTACTGCTTCAACTCTTTTACTCATAGTTCTTATTTTAAAAGCTAGAGACAGTTTTCTTTTTCTTTTCTTTTCTCTCTCTCTTTTTTAAGAATTTGCTTCCTTGTATTCTGTGAAAGGATTTTAAGGCATCTGAATGTGTGTGTTCACCGATTATATAATTACTCTGTATAGATATATAATAGTTAATGAGATGTATAAAGAGAACAAAAAGTAATTGTTGCTCAAGCATGTGCATATTATTTCAATCATGTGATCTGTATTTTTAAGATTCAAAATAGAATTAAAGTTTTCATAGCAGATAAATTGCCTGAACAATGTTTTGAGTTGTTCAGGGAGAGAAAATACTCTTACTGAAGAGACTCATGCACGTGGTAGGTGGCATAGTAGGTGAGCTTTAGGTGACTTCTGGATCCTAACTTCATTCAGTTCAGTTCAGTTCAGTCATGTCCGATTCTTTGTGACCCCATGGACTGCAGCATGCCAGGCCTCCCTGTCCATCACCAACTCCCAGAGTTTACTCAAACTCATGTCCTTTGAGTCGGTGATGCCATCCAACCATGTCATCCTCTGTCATCCTCTTCTCCTCCTGCCCCCAATCCCTCCCAGCATCAGGGCCTTTTCAAATGAGTCACCTCTTCGCATCAGGTGGCCAAAGTATTGGAGTTTCAGCTTCAACATCATTACTTTTGTTATTTTTATTACTTAGTTATTTTTATTCTATTCTAATCTCTTCTCAATTAATGAAGGTCTGTGATACTAGAAAGAAAGAAAGTGAAGTTGAAAGTGGAAGTCACTCAGTCATGTCCGACTCTATGAAACCCCATGGACTATACAGTCCTTGGAATTGTCCAGGCCAGAATACTGGAGTGGGTAGCTTTTCCCTTCTCCAGGGGATCTTCCCAACTCAGGGATCAAACCCAGGTTTCCCACATTGCAGGCAGATTCTTTACCACCTGAGCCACAAGGGAAGCCCAAGAATACTGGAGTGGGTAGCCTATCCCTTCTCTAGCAGATCTTTCCAACCCAGGAATTGAACTGAGGTCTCAGGCATGGCAGGCAGAAACTTTATCAACTGATCTATCAGGGAAGCCCCATGATACTAGAAAAAGCCTACAAAAGTCCACCTAGTCAAAGCTATGGTTTTTCCAGTAGTCATGTATGGATGTGAGAGTTGGACCATAAAGAAAGCTGAGCAGTGAAGAATTGATGATTTTGAACTGTGGTATGGAGAAGACTCTTGAGAGTCCCTTGGACTGCAAGGAGATCAAATCTGTCAATCCTAAAGGAAATTTGTCCTGAATATTCATTGGAAGGACTGATGCTGAAGCTGAAACTCCAATACTTTGGCCACCTGATGGGAAGAACTGACTCATTGGAAAAGACCCTGATGCTGGGAAAGATTGAAGGCGGGAGGAGAAGGGGATGACAGAGGATGAGATGGTTGGATGGCATCATTGACTTGATGGACTTGAGTTTGAGCAAGCTCCGGGAGTTGATGATGGACAGGGAAGCCTGGCCTGCTGCAGTCCATGGGGGTTGCAAAGAGTCAGACAACTGAGCGACTAAACTGAACTGATGATACTAGAAAGGAGGGAAGATAATGAAATAATTAAAAGTCCATGTTTTAGAATCACATCTGACAGGCTTTAAATTTTAATTTAGAGAAAGTTCCTAATATTTGAAAGACAAGTTTCAGGTGTATAGACAGTTTTCTTACAAATAAAAATAATGTTAACTTCCTGTACTTTTGCTCTAGAATCAGCCATCTCTCCACTTATGTGAGGTGGTAACAGTAAAGGGGGTGAGAACGCGTGGGCTTTGTTTTCACTCAGGCCGGGGTGTGAGTTCTGCTCTGCCTTTTACTGGCCATGAAGTACTGCGCTCATGCAGTTTCTTCCTCTGCGAAATGGGAGGATAATAGTGCATATCTCAAAATATTGTAATGACTAGGTGATAACCTAGGTGTTTAGCACATGTCTGGTGTGTTGAAAGAATTCTGAATATTTAGTTCTTATTATTGCATTTAAAATATAGGGTTCAATTCTTGATATACCATAGATTTAGAGGGCATTTTCTTCACGATTGATATTCTTTGGAGTGAATTTTTATTACTTCCAAAATAATTCCCCCTCCATAGAGTTCCAAGTTCATAATATTTCCTTTTGCTTTCCTCCCATTGTACATCTTTCCTGCTGAGCGGGAAGTTAGTGTTCTCCCAGGGACACAATTTGGATGAAAAAGTTAGCTGATGTACTGTGTTGCTTTGTGAGCTTTGCTCAATGCTCCTTTGAAGGAACTCTGTCCAAATAAGACCTAGACTTGTGTCTCCCTTAAATACCATCCTGCCTTTCATTTCTTGACTGACTTTGTGGTTCACTTATATAGAGCACTGTTGAAAAATCAGAAGCATCTTTCTAATTATTTTCTTTTTCAGGGACTTCTTAAAATGACATAAGTAGTAAATATATGATGGGATCAGCTGTTTACACAAATAAGCAGGAGGAAAAGACTACGAGTTGGAAAGCCAAGAATGGGAGGAAGGGGGAGCAGGTGCGGAAGGGGGAACAGGTGGGGAAGTGGGGACAGGAATTAAAATGAGAGAAAAGTCAAAAGGAAAACTGTCTGTTGTTTGACCTAATTAGCAAGCAGTCCTGTGACCTATAGTCTAGCGAGAATTGTCCTAAGCAAGTCCTAAGACAACTTGTAAAAGAATTAAGTAGAAGAGAGTCACCCATGATTCAGTTTTTCACCTGGGAGAGCCAGTGGGTTATTTATAAGAATGAGAGTTATTTCTACTTCCTGTTTATGTTAAGCAGACGTGGTTACTCAAGTGGGCGAACAGAAAGTGGAGGGCTTCATGGTTTTCCATTCTTTGTTACAGGCTTGAAGTGAAGTTGGGGCTTGTGGGAGAAGTTCTAGGAAAGGAGAAGGAGAAAGGAATTAAAGAGAAGCCAGAAAGTGTTTATTGACATCAGTGGGACCCTCAGACTTGATGTTGTGCTGGCAGCTAGAGGGTGCTGTCTTATCCTTGGGGTATCGTGTTGGTTTGATGAGAGGCCTCCGAATATTCTGGCTGCACAGAGGGAAAGTGTGCAGTGTGGGGTGGTGACATTGGTTTTACTGCTGAGGATCTTTGGCTAAACATGATCTCTTCCAGAAGTTCTTTGGCTTCTAGAGACTATACTTTGAGTGTGACTTGATTTATCATTTTATCCCCAGAGCTGATGGTTCATGTGGGTGATTCGACTCGGATGGGATGTGTTTTCCACAGCACAGAAGAGAAGCACGTGAGCAGGGTAGACTGGATGTTCTCATCAGAAGAGCCTGCCAAGGTACGGAGGAGACGCCCTCATTGTGTGGTGCCAGGACAGAGTGGGGACAGCAAGAACCTAGGCATCAGGTGCCACATGGTGGTCTTATGAGGGCTTGGACTTTGGAGTTTGTTAAAAACACAAAACAAAACAAAACTGGGCCTCTTAGCTTGGCTGGGCAATTTCAGCTTCCAGTTGGGAAAAATGACTAATGAAGATGGTGGAGAAGTAGTTGCTACTGCTCGACTTGGGTTGTCAAGATGCATCTAGGACATGGTAATGTAGAACACTGGTTCATGACTTGGCTACAGCATCTTGGTTTTATCCTTTCTCTCTCTTTTCCTTTTTATAGAATTCATGGAATAACAAGGGGGAATGCTTTTGGTGACCAATGGGTTAGGCATAAGAATGATCGTCTTATTTGGGTTATTTTTGTGAGTTTTCTTCTGCACCCCTTCACCCCATTTATGTGATGGGATTTTCTTTGTCTTCATGGATGTGTTGAATGTTGGGATTAGTAATCCTGGAGGCCAAGATGAGGAGGGTGCTTCACAGGAACGCTGAAGCAGTAAACAGCAGGTTAGTTCGTTAGACCAGTAGATGTCAACTATGGCATGGTGATGTCCTGATGAGTCAAGCTGTGTCTTGAGAGACATCCCACATAACTTATTGTTAATAAAAGTTAAGATACAAAGCTTAGAAAGATTCACCTTTTACAAATGAAGACTTATTCCAGGTCATCCATACAAAATGTCATTTACACTCAGTTGATTCCTATATGCTGTTTGAGTGGATCAGAAAGGATGGCTTCATGGTGGGGTCTGGGGAATTACAGGTAGTTTCAGGTTCACCTCTGGGAACCCATTGTATATTTAATTGTCATCCACCAAACTGAGTCACAGCAGAACATAGGATGATAGTTGACATTTGTGAGTTATGAATTTGAATCACAAGAGACAACAGGTTAGGTGCCAGGTCTTTTCATTCATATTTGTGTCTGTATCCTTATTTCCTGTTCTTAGAAACTTCTAAAAACTAATGGTATTTATATACTTTTTTGAAAAATTCTGACACTTTTTTATTTAACAAGTATTTTTAAGGTGCCTGTTATATGGTGAACACTCAAAGCTCCTGCCCTGGTGGGAGACTTACAATCAAGATGGAGGGAGATACATAGAAAAATAATGAGGAAATAGGAATTTTCCTGGTGATCCAGTGGTTAAGAATTCGTCTTGCAATGTAGGGACACTGGTTTGATCCCTGGTCAGGAAACTAAGATCCCACATGCTGTGGGGCAACTAACACCCAATGCAGCCAAATAATAGTAATAATGAAGAAATATATACACAGTATGTCAGGTAATAGTAAGAGCTATGGAGAACAAGAAAGCAGGCTTTTGTGATTGTTTTTTTTATGTAGGTGGTCAGGGAGGCCTCACCAAAAAGGTAACATTTGAGTAGAGGTCTCGGGGAAGTGAAGGAGGCAACCATGTGTCTGTCTAAGTGGGAAGAGTGTTCCAGGCATAGGGAGCAGCAAATGCAAAGGCCCTGAGGCCAGCACTCAGGAGCAGCAAGGAGGCTGGTGTGGACCCGTGTGTCCGTGGCTTTGTGTTTTCTGATACTTTCTGATGATACCTTTACTGCTTCTACACGTAGGGCCTGTGAATCCCGAGAGCTCCCTCCAACCCCAGTCCTTCAGTCTCTTACATTTTGCCTTTCCCTTCTAGGAGGAGATTGTGTTGTGCTATCAGCCCAAACTCAGGGCACCCAAAGGGTACCCCCAGAACTGGGGCCGCTTCCGGAACCGTGTGAACTTGGTGGGAGACACTTCCCGCAATGATGGCTCTATAATGCTCCACGGAGTGAAGGAGTCTGATGGAGGAAACTACACCTGCAGTATCTACCTGGGGAACCTGACCTTCAGGAAAACCACTGTGTTGCAAGTGATCCTGAAAGAGCCCCGAAGTATGTAACATCTGGCCGGGCGGGGAGGAGGGGCTGCATAGCTGGTAGGCAGGGGCAGTACTAGGGTGAAGCTGGAGAGGCTTCTAGGATGCAAAATTTAAGGAGGCATCACTCTCAGGTCCTGTACTTGCCTGCTCCTGATAAGCCTCGTACTTATCAAGCACTCCTACCCTGTGCTTGCATGACCTTGAGAGTAATCCCTCCTTAAATTTGGTCCCCTAGGCACCTTGCCTGCCTCACCCTAGTGCTTCCCTGATGGTAGGTCAAGGGAAAAAAAGGTAATAATACTGAGTGAATGCCAACCCCTCTGCCAAGCCTCACTCATGGTTTCTGTAATATACCAATTTAAAGATACAGGAGCTCAGAGATGGATTTGGGTCATTTTGACTTGGCTTCAAAGGAGATGCTCTATGCTCTGTAGTAGAAGGGAAGATGCTCCTGAGCTGGTGAGAGACAGCAAAGAACAGAGGAAACAGGAAGGGGAAGGAACCAAAAATAGAAGGAGTTTCTGATCCCAGGTTCTTTATTCTGGCAGTGTGTATTAAGGCCATTGGTGAGGAGGAGAGTAAAGACTCAATTGTGTTGACTGAGAGAGGTTGATAAGTAAGGGGTTAAAGTTAAACCAGAACCCAGTTAGCAGTCAGGATGTGGCCTGTGGACTTTGCCTTTTGCGAGGGCCCCAGGGGTTGGCTGTGGTTGGCTGGGGGCAGGGCTAGGGGTGAGGAAGCACCTCTACCCTCAATACCTCTGGCCAGAGACTTAAGTCCATGGAGGCGCCTTCTTGTCAGTAACGGAGGATGCCAGCGGGAGAGGGAAGCAGGACAGATGGCTTTCTTCACTCTCAGAAGTCTTCCCTCTGCTTCACAGGAAAGAGAAGCCATTAGCGGGGGCTCATGCAACTTCTGAGCCCTCCACACCCTCAAGCAGACCTCCATCTACTCCTTCCTCGTCTTTGCCTGCCGTCCTGAGCTCCCTTCCCTCTGGGGGCTTATCTGAGCCGCTGTGCTTCTCCTCCTTCTCAGGACCCTCACAACATGCCTCTTTAAGCTCCACGGTCCATGGGCTTCTGCCATTAAGCACACGCATACACTCAACTCTTCCCCTTACCCGTGTCCTTGTCTCCTTTAGCTCTCACCCTATGTCATACCTTTTCTTTTTTCCCCTCTTTCACTTGACCTTTATTTATTTATTTATTTTAATTGGAGGATAATTACTTTGCAGTATGGTGCAAAGTACATCAACATGAATCGCACATAGGCATACACGTGTCCCTTCCCTCTTGAACTCCTCCCCACGTCCCTCCTCCCACCACCGCTCCAGGAGACACAGACATAAAGAACAGGCTTTTGGACTCAGTGGGAGGAGTCGAGAGGGTGGGATGATTGGAGAGAATAGCATTGAAAGATATACATTACCATATGTAAAATAGATAGCCAGTGTCTTACTTTTTCTTGAAACACCTTTATTGAGATACAACTCACACGCCACACAATTCACCCATTTAAAATGTACAACTCAGTGGTTTTAGTATATTCCGAGTTGTGCAACTTTCATCGAGATACATTATGCATTTCTTTCTAAACACAGTCAGATAGTTTGCTAAAGGACTGAACTCAGTGTCTTCTGTCTCATCTTGCGTTAACCCCTAGTACTCTGCAGTCAGCCTTCTACTTGCACCTCTCCTCCAGTGTAGGTCACCAGTGGCACTCTAACTGTCCATCCTTGACCTTCCCCACCCCAGTAGCATTGAACACCATGTTCTGTATACGTTTAATATATTCTGTTAGACGCAACCTATCTGTCCATCCATCCATCCATCCATCCATCTCTGTATATGAACGCCACCCAGATATTCCACAAATACTCAAACACAAATAATCCAAATCTACCCCTCACACCTTTCCCCTGCCCACCTCTCCAACCTCAGTTGATGCCACTGCTATCGACATAATTATCCAACTGGATAATCGTACTGGATATTATCCAACTGGATAATCATACTGGATATTATCCAACTGAATAATTGCCTGGGAGTCGTACTTGATTTTTCCCTTTCCCAGGACCCCTAGTCTAACAAGTCAACAGGTCCTGTGATTTCTACTGCTGACTTTGGATCTGTCTTCTTTCTCATCTGGCACCATCCCCTGGCATCATTCTGCCTGTCAACCTGTCTCAGACTGTAGGCCTCTCACCAGTCTCTGCTTTCGCTTTGTCGCTACCCCTCATTCTCGGTGCGATCTTTCTCAATCACAAATCTGAACTTCCTACAACCTTTCAATGTCTTCTGCATTGCCTACAGAAAAAAACAAAACACAAAGCAAAACGAAAAATTGAAACAAACTCCTCATTGAGATAATCAAGGTCCTTCATGACTTAGATCCTATTATCTACCCAGCCTCATTCCCCATCACGCCCTCAAACACAACCTTAGACCCTCTTTCTAGTTTCTCTAAGCACCATCCTGAACCGAAAGGCTCCAGATGTTGAGTTTAATATCCCTACCTCCCCCACCCCAATCCTTCTCCCATTGTTGCTAAAATCTTTGATAGTTCGTTTCAGACTCAAATTTTACAACTTTTGCTGACAAAGTCTCAGGTTCTGCTCCCCATAGAACCGGGAGCCCTTTCCTCAGCGCTGCTTTGTCCCGCATGCGGACTGCTCTCACAGTACCTATAGCGTCTGTGGTGTTCCGTGCACACCCTCCCCCTCCTTGAGGGCACAGACCATGCGTCATTGGTCTTTGTATCTTCCGTGCCTAGTACTATCTGGCACCCAGGAGGTGTTTGATGTATGTGTTCGGAGTGAATTGAGGAAATGGGTGAAGGGTGCTATATAGATGGATGGAAGTGTCGTGCTTGGTATCATGACTATGGGGCTGTGTTGTAGCCTAGATACCTTTGAAAACAATCACTTCACCACAGAAAGGGCAGCAGCCTATAACATGTCTGTTTTTGGTGAACCACATTTTAAGATAGAATTGTTAAATGTAAACGGAAACTCTGCTGTACGTCAGGTGATATTCTGTTTACCTACCCACCTTCATCTATATTTTAAGGGTAAAAAGAGGTGGGCAAAGGCTGGTTCTCAATCTAAAGGGGTCAGCTGGAGTCCCAGTGCTTCCATGTGGGGTGAAGTCTGGCCTTCTCCCCCTGCTTCCTGACGTGGCAGTTGCTGCTTGGCATAGAGCTGGTGAGGCTCCCAGCTCTTCTCTGGAATGTTGCGGCTCTGTCATTGCTATTCTCCTTTCCCAAGCACTGGTGACGCCGGTAGCCCTCAGACCAGAGATCCTGGATGGTAACCAGCTGGTGATCATCGTGGGGATTGTCTGTGCCACCATCCTGCTTCTTCCGGTTCTGATACTGATTGTGAAGAAGGCCTATGGAAATAAGAGGTACGGGGCTGCTCCCATCTCTTGGACTGCGAGGCTGAGGTGCCTTTAGCCTGAAGTGGAAGAGAGTGATAGGACCCTATGCGTACCATTTTCAGGGAAGGGTGTATTTTATTTATTTTTAGAAAGGTTTATTTATTTGTTGTGGTGGGTCTTCTCTAGTGGCGACCAGTGGGCTTCTCGTCACAGCGGCTTCTCTTGTTGCTGACACGGGCTCTAGGTGCTCAGGCTTCAGTCATTGCAGCAAGTGGGCTCAGTAGCTGTGGTGCACAGGCTTAGCTGCTCCATGGCATGGGGGATCTTCCTGGACCAGGGAATCGAGCCTGTGTCCCCTGCATTGGCTTGAGGATTTTAAACCAATGAACCACCAGGGAAGCCCAGAAGGGAGTATTTTAAACCAGCCACCATCTGGGGTAATCGTGTTAGAGGTCGTCATCTAGTGACCCCACCCCTTTTGCTCACTGTTCAATCTCTAAGTCGCCTCTGACTCTTTTGCGACCCCATGGACTGTAGCCTGCCAGGCTCCTCTGTCCGTGGGATTTCCCAGACAAGAATAGTAGAATAGGTTGCCATTCCCTTCTCCAAGGGATCTTCCTGACCCGGGGATCAAACCCATAACTTTTGCATTGGCAGGTGGATTCTTTACCACTGAGCCACCAGGGAAGCCTCCTCTGTTCTTGGTTGTCCTGAAAGGCCTTGCACATTCCCACATCATCCTCATTCTATAATATTACAAAGACTTACAAATGTTTGTCCAAGTAGAGCATAATTAACAGTATAAATCCTATGCAAGAACCATAACGGTGCTATTCAATGCCTGAGAGAAATGATTTTTGAATTAGCCATAGTACGTATACACTTTTTAGAGAAGCTCAGATTTTGAGGGTTGTCAGTGACTTTATTTGAAGGACCACATTTTAATTATGAGAAGCTACTTTTGAATGGACAGCCTCTCAGGTCCTAAATTATTTTTAGGGAATGTATTTTTAAAGGCTTGAAGTTCTCCTGTACATGCATGCTCAGAGTTGTGTCTGACTCTTTGCGACACCATGGACTGTAGTCCCCCAGGCTCCTCTGTCCATGGGATTTTCTAGGCAAGAATACTGGAGTGGGTTGCCATTTTCTCTACCAGGGGATCTTCCCGGCCCAGGGATTGAACCTGTATCTGTTTGTTTCCTGCATTGAACAGGCAGATTCTTTACCAGCTGCACCACCTGAAGTTCTAGTATCTCAGAAATTCACAGATGCTCTGGCGTGAGCATCTTGCTAGGGCAAGTTGACCCTCCTTTTGAAATAGTGTCAAGGGGCAAGAACCCCCATTTAGACTGAGTAGAGCTGGCTTTTAGGTCTCCTTTCCCCATGGGACATGGATCATACAGAAACTGCTGGTGTCTGCTAGGTTTGCATTTGACTCCCCAGGGGCTTTCTGACTTGGTTTTGAAATTGAAAGTCTTTGCTCTGGGCAGGTGGGCAACACAGAACGAAGAGTTAGACAATGTGGCTTCCCTATCAGCTCACTTCCCTGATCTGGACCTCAGTTTCTCTCAAAATGAAGAACAGAACTCCCATGTCTGTGTACCTGTTTATTCTAAAGAATAATCAGATGGATGTGTTGAGATTTGTGCATAAACATGGTTGCTGTAACAAAGGTTATAATTAAAAACTGAAATCATTGTCAGTGCCTGTCAGAAAGGTAATGATCCAATGAATTGGTATTCCAGTTGATGAAATACTGCTCAGCCCTGTATGTAATTATGGGAAAAGATGTCCAAGAAGTAATATACAATGTATAGTAGGATCTTATTTTAATAAAAAAGTAAATTATGTAATTCTCACTTCAGCAGCACATATACTAAATATATTCTGTGTGAGTATACTTATGCAATGAGAGAAGTTTGGAAGGATAATTTTAAAATACTAATAGTGCTATTTGGGAGAAAAGAAAAGGTGTGCCCTACGAGGGTAGGAGGTTTACTGGAACTTGAACTTCAGATTGTCTACATTTCTGTATTATTTGAATTATTTTACAGAGCATACAACTTTATAATCAGGAAATATGATTAAAATATTTACACGTTGAGACAATAAAAACAGATTCCCTTCTAGCTTTAACCCTGGTTGTTGTTTTTAGCTGTACTTCAGGCCAAAGTAGAAAAACGGAAGGCCATTCGGTAGCAAAAGCAGAAGGCAGATGGTTAAGAGATCAAAGGCCAAGGGGCAAGGAAGGGACCAGAGTTCCTAGCCCTGGGTGTTTGTGGTGTGGGGTTGATTCTGCTTGTCCTTCCCCCAGGAAGAGTCCCAGAGCCTTTGAATTGGTGTCTTGCTGAGTTTCTGCTGCCCCCTGCTGGTCCAGCTTCTTCTCCCTAGTCCTCGGAAATGATGATATCGAATCCCGTGGAGTCCCTCTATTAAATCACTTACAGTTGTTCTGGACAGGAAGTTATTAGGGTGACAGTGGAAAGGCTGAGGGCTTCCCTTGTGGCTCAGCTAGTAAAGAATCCGCCTGCAGTATGGGAGACATGGGTTCGATCCCTGGGTTGGGAAGATCCCCTAGAGAAGGGAAAGGCTACCCACTCCAGTATTCTGGCCTAGAGAATTCTATGGATTGTATAGTCCATGGGGTTGCAAAGAATCAGATACCACTGAGCAACTTTCACTCACTAGAGAGGCTGGAGCTGTCTTCAGCCCAGGCTTTATCTAAATACTTCTCTGCTCTCCATTAAAGAGATGCAAGCCTCAGATTCTAAGCTGAGCTGTGTAGTGTGGGCTGAAGGTGTCTAGAAGTGGGTCCTCCTCTGGGGTCTTTTTTTAATAAAAACTCTGTGTGGTCTTGTGTTATCACCCTTGACTCTACAATGCCAGGTGGTTAATTGCACATGCTTTTCATGTCTTTGCAGTTCAGTCACTTCCACCACCCTGGTCAAAAGCCTGGAGAACACAGAGAAGGCTCGTGCAGAGGTAAGAGAAGAATTCTGCCATTTTGGAACCTCCCTGGCAGTCCAGTGGTTAAGACTCTGTGCCTGCAATGCAGGGGACATGGGTTTGATTCCTGGTCAGGGAACTAAGAGCCCACAGGCCTGCAGGGCCAAATAAATAAATAAAATAATAAAAAAAAGACAAACCAAAAAACAGAATTATGCTGTTTTGCAGCTGTGCCCCATGAGGACAAGTGGAGACTGCTCCAGCACCCAGGTGGTGTCTTTATCATTCTCCTGAGAACTGTGTCTCATTCATTGTTATGTCTCAGCACCTCCAGTGCCTGGCCCAGAGCAGTGCTTAGGAGATCTCCATCACGCAGTAACAGCCCAGGAGAAGTGAATAGCATAGTGAGTAGAGGTGGGCGGGGCCAGCCCAGCAGCCTAGCCCAGTCTTGGAGGGTCTTGGGAAAGAGGACTGGACTTGGAATTGAAAAGTCCCAGTTCAAGCCCAGCTCTGCCACTCCCTAAGCCTCTGATTTCTCATCCCCCAAATGAGGATAAGGACAAACATATCTGCCCAGCTGTGAGGTTCAAATGACGTGATGCTGTGTGCAAGTGCTCTATAGTCTCTGAGGCATTGTATCAATATGAGGGGTGATTATGATCCACTCTGAGGTTCAGTGAAGGGGTTAATAGTTCAGATTAAATATTCAGGAACCTTTAGAAAGAGAGAATCAAGAACTTTTTCTTGATCATACTAGTTTGTGATAGTTTATATAAATAATAAATAATTGCTACTAGGAACTGAGAAATGGACTAATTTCCCTGGACTCCCCCCCCCCTTTTTGTTCTTTCTCTTCTTCCCTCCTTCCTTCCCCCTCCCTTCCTCTTTCTTTCTTCCTTCCTGTTTTCCTCCTTCCCGCCTTCCTTTCTTTCCTTTGAAAACTCTTCTTACATACCTATCTATCTTTTGGGCTGTTTGTGCCTCACATCATAGTATAGGGGACTCCAGAAGTCCAAGAATTTGTCCCTGGATGATATCACTTCCCCAAATAGTGACAGGGACGGGAGTCACAAAGTACCCCTGACCTCACAGACATGAAGTTCAGTGAGGGCTGTTCTTGCCAGTTAAGCCCTATCGGAGAGATGACAACAATTACGTGCTGATGAATGCTGTCCTGCCAAGACTCTAATTAGGAGGAAATAACCACAAAATTCAAATCATTAGGTAGAATAAGAATTCTCTGCTGCTACCTCAATGCCCATCCAAACAAAGATGTTGGACAGTTTTTTTTTTTTCTGGTCATACCATGGGACAAGTGGAATCTTAGTTCCCGGACCAGGGATTAAACTCGGGCCCCCTGCATGGGGCTTGTGGAGTCTTAACCACTGGACCACCAGCGAAGTCCCGGAGATTTGACTTTTGAACCAAAGAATCTGGTCCTTAATATAGAGCTCCTTGCCAATGAGTTAATTTTCAGAAGCCTGAGGACTGGATTATTGTGACCTACGATCATTCTGCAGCCCTCAATAACCCCCAGAACCCGCTGATTTGGGGCTTGATGCCCTGTGAACATAGGGGGTCACAAGAACATAGAAAAGAAAGCCTTTTCTCTGGCATGTAATGTAAGATTTGTTGAGTTTTAAGAATGTTTATATGATTTTCTCCCCTCCAGAAACACATTTATTCCTCAATAACCACACAAGAGGTGAACGATGAGGAAGAATCAAGTGGAAAATCAGAGGCCACCTACATGACCATGGTGAGGAATGTTCTGGGTCCCACTGAGCCCGGTGTCTGGAGGCAGGAAAAGGACTTGGGAAGGATATGGCAGACTCACGGGGGATGGATGTTGCTAGGTTTCCTGGTGGGAGCAGGGGTGGGGGTGAGGTGGGGTGGTGGTGGGGTGGGGGGACACTCTGCTGAAGGCAGAGCTTTTTCTAGGTAGTTGGAAATTGTAAGAAGTTGAAGCTCTGCTGGATAGAAGAGTAGTAACAAACTTGTCCTTATACTCAATTTCGAGTCTTCTGAGCATCTCTAGGGCTAGAGAGGGTTGATCTCAGAGGTAAAAGGAAGTGCCATCATGAGGTTAGACAAAGATCTCTTCCTCATCAGCACAATACTGGTTTAACACAATGTTGTGAAGAGGGACTGGAAGATCCCTGTACAAAAATCATGTCATGAGGAACTGTTTTCCTCCCTTTCAAAAGGTCCCTTCCGACTCTTAGATTTTTTTGTTCTTGCAGCTTAAGATCATTATTTGCACTTTATTAACTGAACACAACACAGATTTGCCATGCGCACTAGATGCTTATATACACATGCCTGCAAGCCCAGCACCAATAACTTCCTAGTGCGTGTTGTGGTAAGGAACTGCTGTATATGATTCAAGCCTTAGGTCCCTTAATGAGTTCCAGGTCTTTCCCTAAGTCCTCTTTATGCTAGTAACGCTCTTTATTTGATGCACCACTAACTATGAGAACTCTACTGTTTATGCTATTTCACCCAGTGCTCCTTTATTTGCAGCCCTTACAGTTTTCCTATGGTGTCGGGATATTTCATTGTTGTTGTTTAGTCGCTAAGTCCTATCTGACTCTTTCGTGACCCCAGGGACTGTAGCCTACCAGGCTCCTCTGTCCATGGGATCTCCAGGCAAGAATACTGGAGTGGGTTGCCATTTCCTCCTCCAGGGGATCTTCTTGACTCAGGGATCCAACCTGTGTCTCCTGCACTGGCAGTCAGGTTCCTTGACACTGAGCCATATCCATTGGGATATTGTATATACTTGCTGATTGCTTTATCATGTTATTAAATTTTATTTTTTTACATTTCTGAGTGTGACCTCTTCTCTGCACATATCTTTTAGAATTCCTTAGATTTACTAATGGTTTTATCTTTACACTGATTTCTGCTGCTGCTGCTGCTACTAAGTTGCTTCAGTCGTGTCCAACTCTGTGCGACCCCATAGATGGCAACCCACCAGGCTCCCCCATCCCTGGGATTCTCCAGGCAAGAACACTGGAGTGGGTTGCCATTTCCCTCTCTAATGCATGAAAGTGAAAAGTGAAGTCGCTCAGTCATGTCCGACTCTTAGCGACCCCATGGACTGCAGCCTGCAAGACTCCTCTGTCCAAGGGATTTTCCAGGCAAGAGTACTGGAGTGGGGTGCCATCGCCTTCTCTACACTGATTTCTAGTTGGCTCCAATTCTGGATGGCCAATGTATATCCAAATATATATGTTCTAGTATGTCCTGGAGTGTTACATGTCTTCGGTGTTAGCTTGTGAGCTTCTCCTTCACTGGTATTTTCCTATAATTCTCAATGTTTACTAAACTTACCTGTGTGTGCTCAGTCACATCTAACTCTTTGTGGTCCCGTGGACTGTAGCCCGCCAGACTCCTCTGTCCATGGGATTCTCCAGGCAAGAACACTGGAGTGAGTTGCCATTTCCTGCTCCAGGGAATCCTGCTGACCCAGGGATTGAATGCACACCTCCTGCCCTGGCAGGCAGATTCTTTACACTGGCTCCACATCTGCTGCTGTTTAGTTGCTCAGTCACGTCCCCTCGGGGACTCTTTGCCGACCCCTTGGCCTGCAGCACTCCAGGCTTCCCCGTCCTTCACTGTCTCCTGGAGTTTGCTCAAACTCATGTCCATTGAGTCGAAACTCCACTTGGGAAGCCCTAAACTAAATTTACCCACCAGTTGTATTTAAAGTGAAAGTGAAAGTCAATATTTTGCAACTCTTAGATTTGTTAATTCTGTGACTTATTATACCTTGACATAACCCAACTGCTGGAAGGCTAGATGCTGGATTTCATGTAATAATACAGAGTCTGATTCCTATGTTCTCTTTGTTCAACTCTCCAGGGAAGTCTAGCACCTAGAAAAGACACTGGCTATATAGTGAGTAGCGGGTAAGGACAAAAGGAATGAGCTGGCGAGGGACATGATGCTATTTGTAGATAAATAATAGCTAGTCAAGAATCCTCCTACAGTGCGGGAGAACTGGGTTCGATCCCTGGGTTGGGAAGATCCCCTGGAGAAGGGAACGGCTATCCACTCCAGTATTCTGGCCTGGAGAATTCCGTGGACTGTGTAGTCCATGGGGTCGCACAGAGTTGGATACGATTGAGGGACTTTCACAATAGGCACCCCAGCCAAGGAGGGAACAGTGTTCTGCTGTGTTCAGGAAGGCTGGCCTCCTCTGTTTGTAGGATGATGGCTTGCTTGTGTTTTTTTCCTGTTACACCAGCTCCAAGGACACATGACTCCCAGATGATTGCAACAGAGAAAGGTTCTGCCAGGGAAGAGTGAGATCAGAATCTGGCCTTGCTCCACCAAGTGAAACATGAGCTCCCCTCTGAAGTTGAACATAGTCATTCCCCTTCCCCCCATCCTTCTCCCATCATTGCCATGTGATGCTACAGCAGCTGCCAGAACCTCGTCTTAGAGACCTGCTGATAACGGTGCCTGCTGCTCAGTGCGTCCGTCACCTGGGCGGTACCGTTTGCAGACGCTCTGTGGGACAGAGGTGACGGAGAAGTGAACCGCCTTCAATGCCAGCATCTCATGTTTAGTGCCAAGTGTTTGCGATTTAAACTCTGCAGGAAACAGCACCCATGGCCCCTTGAAATGGGTCCAATAAAGCAAGTGTGATAGGGGACCAGGGCCACAGACTCAAAGGCCTTCAGGGGCTGGTCAAGTTATTGCAAAACACTGTGTCAAATTACACACGGCTGTGGGTGAATTCTGGCCTTTGTTTGAGACTTCAGGTAGGGGGCTGTTATCTGATAGAGAGCAAGGGTAACAAAGAAATTTTGCTTAAAATTTTTTATCATGGATTTTTTTTTACATTGATGTTTATTTTTGACTACACCTGCAGTGTGCAGGATCTTAAATCCCCAGCCAGGGATTGAGCCCTTCCCCCTGTGCCTCCCTGGTGTCCTGACCACTGGGCCGCCCGGGAAGTCCCAGAACCTTTGCTTTTCTATTAAATTTACTTAAATGGAGGGGCACCACACCATGTCCTCTTTCTGAGGCAGTGTGGCACAATGGTTAAGATCCCTAGCTTTGGAGTTGGACAGACCAGTGTCCGCATCTTTACCCTGACTCAGAAGCTGGATCACCTTGGGCAGGTAACTTGGTTTCTTGAGGTTCAGTTTCCTCATCCTTGATGAGAATAATATTAATAAAACCTACCTCTCGGGTGGTGAGGAACAAATGAGGTAGTGCAGCATGTGAAATTCAGAACTGGCCCAGAGGGATGGAAGGAGCTCAGTAAATGGTAACTATTATGACTGAAATGCTTCTTACAAATATGCTTTGTTTCTCTCCCCCCCACAGAACCCAGTTTGGCCTTCTCTGAAGTCAGCACCAACTAGCCCACCAGACCAAAGGTCAACTAGGGGAATGGCAAAAACAGAGCAAGCCTTCTGAGAAGAAGGGGTGGTCCTTTTACCCTTGGCTGCACAGAGACTCTCTTTGCTGTGTGTCCTGAGTCCATCCATGTAGCAGTTGTTTCAGACCCTCTGCCCTCCCAGTCCTTTTCCTGTCTCCCTGCTTGGGCAGAGGGCTGACGATGGAGGGCTCGAAGGCCAGCAAAGAGACTGGACAGCCCTGGAGGAAGAAAGGCTGATAAGGGGGAGCATGAACTTGATCCCCCTAGAGTGAGACCCTGGCCCTGGGGACCCTGGTCAGCTGCCGCAGTGGCCTCGAGTGTCCCTTCAGGTCAGACCCTCTGCTTGGACGGTGCTCTCTGTGGAAGGTTCCAGAGAAGAATCAGAGATAAAAAACAACCCCAAATGATTATTCCTGTGGCCAATGATCCCTAAATAAATGCAGTCTGTGGCAATCATCCTGTGTCTCTACCCTGGCTGAAGGGCATGTGGAGTGCTGGTGAAGAATCTATTGTTGGGAACTCCTGAAGCAACTGAAGTGACTGGAGGAAAGCCCTGCTGTGACTCACACATTGGGGGCCAGCTTGAGGCCTGAGGAAGTTTGGGGGGCATGAATGGGTTGAAAGTGGGGTACATCTCTTCGATGTAACTCAGTGCTTCTGGATGCCGGCTGGGTATCAGAGTGGCTGGTGGCTCTTGGCTGGGCCCCACCAGAGGTCTGGATAGACTATATTGGTGGTTCTGGAGCACTTGTCTTTTTCAGAAGCGACACTCCTGGGTCACCAAAACGGACAGCCACTGATTTAACTCTTGGTCTGAATGTGAGATACCTTTCCTTTTGGTTCCTTTACTTTGTAAGATTTAATAAGGCTAGTTGTTTGTTTTTTTAACTCCTCTGGTTCTAAACTCCTGTCTCTAGTCTGGGCTCAGCTCAGATCTCTTCATCTTTACTGCCTTGTGTACTGTGTCCCATTTTTCCCTCTTAGCCATTTAGGGCTTGGATAAAGAGCAGATCCTTAGTAAGTTTCTGACTTCTGATCCAATCTCAAGTTGAGGTAATTTTTAATTTTTTTTAGCTGCACCCCACAGCACTTGGGATCTTAGCTCCCTGACCAGTGATCGAACCCATGCACCTTTCATTGGAAGCGTGGAGTCTTAACTACTGGACCACCAGGGAAGTCCCAGAGCTACATTTATGAGTGAGTTCCCTAACTCTCCAGATTTCAAGGACCCTCCACTAGATACTCATCATTAACTTTCTCTTTTATCAGCCGTCCTCTGGACTCCACTTGGAGGCTTGAAGCCTCTTTTTGTTCAGCCATATCTAAGAGTCATGAAATGTTTCCTCCTCAGTGTTAGCTCTCAGTAAGGAGCATGTCAGTAATTTACAATATGTGGATTAAGGCAATATCCTGTCCAAGACATATCAGAGAGGGGAGACATATTGACATGATGCGGGGGGCACCCTCTTTCATATACTAAAAGTTCATGGGGAGGAAGTGGTTTCATTCTGACTTATTAGGCAACATGCTCTCCTGGGCTAAGGGGCCCTTTTCCACTTCCTCAAATATTGTTTTCATGTGATGACAACCTTCAAGATACCGAGTGGAGTGGATGGATGGTGATTGTACATCTGTTGTCCGGATAGAAAGGAATACTTGGGATAAAGGCTGAGTGAGGCAGGCAGCTTCTCCATGTGCTCCTCCCTGCAGAGGGCGCTCTGCCCCGGCAAGTGTGCACAGAGCCCTGCAGGGTTTGACTTGCGCACATCAAATTTGAATTCCATTCATTCAACCTTAAGCTTTCATTCTGAGGAGGAAGAAGAGGAATCTACCTCTCTCCCTCAACTCTGCCTCTCCACAAATCTTCCTCTTACACACAGGCATGGAGTCAAGGTTGAGAGCACAAGTTCATAGCTGTCAAATACAATTTTGCCCCAAACCAAAATAGCCCTGCAGGGAGGGGCCCATGGGAAAGACCTGCCTGCCCACTATGCCCTTCGCTTAGGGGTGGTTGTCTACTAAATCCAGGACCATGAAGGCATATGGCGTAGGGAATGGCTTCTAGGTGAAACAAACCTGGTTTAAATCTTGGCTTTGCCTCTTACTCTCTGTTCAATATGACAAAGTTTGTGTCAATTCTTTGAGGCTATTTGCCTGATAGAAAATAATCATGGGAACTAAATGAGGTCGGTTAGGGGCTAGAGCCTGGTCTGGATCCTCTACCTCCTTCCAATATGTTTTCCCCAGTGGATTTGTCATCTGATGATTCAGTCCCCATCTCATTATTTTTTATTTCTATGGGCAGGAAGCCCTGCAACCCTAAATATAATAACTAAGTCCTTCTTTTCATCCAAAGAAAGACTTAGGAAGCCGAACTTGGGGAAGGATTTTGCATAGCTCTGAGGGGTGATGTTCTGAATGGCAAGACACCAGCTGGAGATGGAGCAAACTGGATCTTCTTGTAGGTCCAAGCAGTTATGTTACTGGAATTTGCAGTATTTTAAGTCTCTAGATGACCAGATGCTCCCATATTCAAAGGCTTCCAGAAGCAAGCAAACTTTTGCCAACAGAAAGCAGCCTAAGGGTGGAGGGGGTGGGGCCGCCCAGGAATAATGGAGAATCTGGCACCATCAGTTTGGCTACTGGAACTGAAAACAGTTCAGCCTGTCCCCTGGGGACCTACAGAAGATATGCCTCCTTTAAAAGGCTTCTGCCTTCTGCCAGCCCTTCAGTCTTTTTCTCTTTGCCACCTCACCCTTTCTCCTTTTAGCTAGTCTGTGTGCTTACATGTCTATACTGGGAATTTTCTTTATAAGTCACCAGCTCTTTGTATGTGTATGTGTGTGTGTTTGGAAGTGGTCATGCTACCACTGATTTGGCTCAGTTACTTAGACCTAGAGAACCTTAGGTTGCAAGTTTTGTCCCAACCCAGACCAGTTATCTTCTTACTGAGAACAGACCAAAGTTTCTCAGAACTCCTGACCTTCTGTCCTGGCCAGTTGGTTTGCAAATGTGGTTCATTCTTCCTCAAGGGAGATCAGGTGGCCCATTACCACTTCTATAAAAACCAACTCTTGAAACATCCCTTCTTCATCAAAAAATAAGGGAACTTGGAGTTTTCACAGAAAGCTAAATCCTTTCATATTTCCTAGATGGTGAGAGCAATAGTGATTTACTTTGTCCCAGAACTCCCCAGACCCTTGTCTGAACTCCACATTGTATGCTCATGGCCTTCTGACACTGGGCACCATCTTGTCTACCCATCCACACCTCCCATTTTTTCCCCATGCTCCACATACCTTTGTTTTTTGTGCTTCTGAACCTTTGCTCTTGGTGTTCCCCTGTCTAGCATTCTCTTTTTCTTCTTCAGTTCAGTTCAGCTCAGTTGCTCAGTCGTGTCCGACTCTTTGCGACCCTATGAATCGCAGCGTGCCAGGCCTCCCTGTCCATCACCAACTCCTGGAGTTCACTCAGACTCACGTTCATCGAGTCAGTGATGCCATCCAGCCATCTCATCCTCTGTTGTCCCCTTTTCCTCCTGCCCCCAATCCCTCCCAGCATCAGAGTCTTTTCCAATGAGTCAACTCTTCACATGAGGTGGCCAAAGTACTGGAGTTTCAGCTTTAGCATCATTCCTTCCAAAGAAATCCCAGGGTTGATCTCCTTCAGAATGGACTGGTTGGATCTCCTTGTAGTCCAAGGGATTCTCAAGTCTTCTCCAACACCACAGTTCTTCAAGGGCCTGCTTGAGTCTTGCTTGGGTGATGGTCCATTTCTATGTATCTCTACACTTACTGGATTTTATCATCTGATGTTTTCTGACTGTTTCATGGGTGTGGGCTTTATTTTCTCTGAGAGATCTTAAACTCTTTAGAGATCCTGCTTTAGGTCTTCTCTGTGAGCGTTGCAGTATCTGACTCCATGTGGGAAAATCCTTCATTGAATGGAATTCCTAGGGAATGGGGTGGCTGAACCTGGCTCCCTGTCCTGGTTCCACCACACTTTGGCTGTGGAAGGTCAGGTTGATGGAGTTTCTGCTCTTTCCCAAGATACGAAAGATAATTCATTCATGCATTCATTCTCATCTACTCAGGGACTAATAGTGGCCTAGCCACAAACTAAGAAGAATAAGACAGAACCCCTGTCTTTAAGGAACTACAGTCCAGTTGGGGAGGTAAGATATATAAACAAAAAATGACAATACTCCCTGGCTCAAGCAATCCCAGGGGTACCACAGAGGAGGTAGATGAGAGTTGATACATTTATCTGTCTAGAGGGTAAACTTTCACAGAGTGAGCTGTATCTCATTCACGTCTATGTCTCTAGTTTCTAGCCTTGTGTCTGGCACATAGGGGACATTAGACATTTGAGTCTGTTGTATGAAGGAACTGATAAATGAGTGAGCGGACCCAGGGTCAAGCAGCACAGAGAGAAGTATGTAGGTACAATAAGGAAGGGGTTACTTTGTAGCAGATTAAAAAAAATTATTTATTTTTTATTTGTTTATGGCTGCACTGCATCTTCATTGCTGGGAGCTGGGTCAACTCTCTAGTTGTAATGCACGGGCTGCTCATTGTGGTGGCTTCTCTTGTTGCTGAGCACAGACTCTAGGGTGCGCGGGCTTCAGTAGTTGTGGCATTCAAGCTCTAGAGCATGTGTGATTCTGTGGTTGTGGGGCACAGGCTTAGATGCCCCACTGTATGTGGGATCTTCCCAAACCAAGGATCAAACCTGTGTCCCTTACATTTTTGGCAGGCAGATTCTTAATCACTGGACCACCACGGAAGTCATTTAGTAGATTTTTGAAGAAGGACTAGGAGCTAGCTGAGCAGACAAGGGAGGAAGGGCATTCCTGGAAGAGGAAACTTCAAAGGTAGAGACACCATGATGTGAAGCTCTTACATGGGGTAAGAGAAACCTCAAACCTTGCCTGGTGCAGACTGGCTTGGGAAGGGTCAGGGCAGAGAAGAAAGGTGAGTGAAATTGTTACTCCTGAGCAGGCCACTTGATGCTGTACACATTTAATCCTAAGCTTGTTCCTGCTCACCAGTCCCTTCTTCCCAGCCTCCCATACCTGGCCTCTGCACTGCTTCTTGCTCCTGGGATGCAAACCTTTTAATATTCACTGAAGGCATTACTTAACTTTCGTGTGCTCAAGAAACATCTAAAGATCTTGTTTAACATGCAGATTCCGATTCTTTGGGTCTGAGGTGGGGCCCATGACTCTGCATTTCTAAGGAGCTCCCAGGTGAGGCTGAGGATGTTGGTCCAGTAAGGCAGTGGTACGCAGGGAGGCTCTCTGTAGCCTCAACTAAGAATTCCAAAGGCAAAAGGAAACCACCTTCCTTTGGATTATTTGTAACATTCTTCTGCCAGCAGGATAGAAAATTGAGTGTGGTCTAATGCAGTCTTCAGGGAAAAATGGCACTGGGTAGAAATGCTGAAAAGAGGGCCTCATTCCCCAGATAGCCCGTCTTCAACAGTGCTGTCTTGTTTTGCAGATTATTGATTACCTCTTTGAGTTTCTGCTTCCCAGGCTTTTATTGGCTCATGGGGCAAGGCATACCTTTTTGAAGCAGATGGGCATCTGGAAGCCCGGTTGAGCTGTGGGGAAGCTCGAGGTCTGCTCTCCTCCCAATTCTCCCTGCCAGGGTGCCTCTCCCCTGATTCAACGCCTTCTGACTCTTGGTCCTGGAGAGCTGAATTGGACAAAGTCTATACTAAGTCACAGGCTTGGCTTCTCTTAGCCAAATTCTGGATAGAGGCAAAGGAACTTCTGGATCTGTTTCTTAGATGTTCCCCCAGATAGAAGCTTTTGGACCCAGTGTGAGACCAAGTGAGCTGGGTAAGCAAGCAGCTTCCCTGGGCCTCACAGGCATGCTCAACAGCGTTAAGAAAAAGGAGGAGGCCGGCTACATCAAACCAAAACTCTCCGCCTGACATGTGCCTGCGGCAGCGTGGTGCTGCAGACTGGGACCGGGCTGAGGGGCTGGGAGGGAGCTGGGGCCCCTGGGCTGATGCTGGTGTACCCCTGTGAGCGCACCTGAGAGCCAGGCCAGTGCTGATGGCAGAGGCGGCCTGGGATCTTAGCGTTGTGGCCACCAGTAGACCCTTTTCTCCTAGGCTACCCCATCTCTCCTTCTCTGATTTCTCTTCCTTTGGGCTGTGAGATCTGTGAAGGAGCCAGCTAGAGCCAGACTCTGGTGAAGTGAGAGAGGCACTTTGGTGACAGAGTCTCTATAAGATCCAGGCACAGATAAGCACCTCTGGTGTGGAGAAGCTCAGAGGTCTTCTCCCCATACCTCTGCTTTCAGCAGCTGCCACCCAAATTTGACCCACTTCACTCCTCCTCAACCTAGGACGGCTTCAGTGGCCTGGGCTAGATTTCACTGCCTTCTTGATAATGTGGATGATGTCCCATCCCTCTCCAAATTCACTCATTCATTCATTCAGGGTACCCCTGGGCAGCTAGGCAGCACCTGTGTCTGCTCTGAAATGAGCACTGTGCTGGCCTCTCATTTTATTCCTTTGTGCCCTGACTCTTTCTGCATTCTGTTTCACACACACACACACACACACACAGAGGCATCTTGCTTCATCTATTCTGGTTTTCTCTTCCCTGTGTCTCTAAACAACCCAAGGGAATTTCTCGTGTCTCCTCCCCTTGGTAACAAGTGATATGGATTACTGGATATATGCAGTGTTTCACACAGACCTCAGCTTGAGTCCTGACTCCAACCCTGCCCTTAACTATTAATATCATAGGTAACTTCCGTGGGCTCAAGTTAAAGATGGGCTCAATAAAGACAGAAATGGTATGGACCTAACAGAAGCAGAAGATATTAAGAAGAGGTGGCAAGAATACACAGAAGAACTGTACAAAAAAGATCTTCATGACCAAGATAATCATGATGGTCTGATCACTCACCTAGAGCCAGACATCCTGGAATGTGAAGTCAAGTGGGCCTTAGAAAGCATCACTACGAACAAAGCTAGTGGAGGTGATGGCATTCCAGCTGAGCTATTTCAAATCCTGAAAGATGATGCTGTGAAAGTGCTGCACTCAATATGCCAGCAAATTTGGAAAACTCAGCAGTGGCCACAGGACTGGAAAAGGTCAGTTTTCATTCCAATCACAAAGAAAGGCAGTGCCAAAGAATACTCAAACTACCGCACAATTGCACTCATCTCACATGCTAGTAAAGTCATGCTCAAAATTCTCCAAGCCAGGCTTCAGCAATACATGAACCGTGAACTTCCAGATGTTCAAGCTGGTTTTAGAAAAGGCAGAGGAACCAGAGATCAAATTGCCAACATCTGCTGGATCATGAAAAAAGCAAGAGAGTTCTAGAAAAACATCTATTTCTGCTTTATTGACTATGCCAAAGCCTTTGACTGTGGATCACAATAAACTGTGGAAAATTCTGAAAGAGATGGGAATACCAGACCACCTGATCTGCCTCTTGAGAAACCTATATGCAGGTCAGGAAGCAACAGTTAGAGCTGGACATGGAACAACAGACTGGTTCCAAATAGGAAAAGGAGTATGTCAAGGCTGTATATTGTCACCGTGCTTATTTAACTTCTATGCCGAGTACATCATGAGAAACGCTGGGCTGGAAGAAGCAGCAGCTGGAATCAAGATTGCCGGGAGAAATATCAATAACCTCAGATATGCAGATGATACCACACTTATGGCAGAAAGTGAAGAGGAACTAAAGAGCCTCTTGATGAAATTAAAAGAGGAGAGTGGAGAGAGTTGGCTTAAAGCTCAGCATTCAGAAAACTAAGCTCATGGAATCCAGTCCCATCACTTCATGGGAAATAGATGGGGAAACAGTGGCTGACTTTATTTTTCTGGACTCCAAAATCACTACTGATGGTGATGGCAGCCATGAAATTAAAAGACGCTTACTCCTTGGAAGGAAAGTTATGACCAAATTAGACAGTTTATTAAAAAGGAGAGATTATTTTGCCAGCAAAGTTCCATCTAGTCAAAGCTAAGCTTTTTCCAGTAGTTATGTATGGATGTGAGAGTTGGACTATAAAGAAAGCTGAGCACCAAAGAATTGATGCTTTTGAACTGTGGTGTGGAGAAGACTCTTAAGAGTCCCTTGGACTGCAAGGAGATCCAACCAGTCCATCCTAAAGGAAATCCATTCTGGGTGTTCATTGGAAGGACTCATGTTGAAGCTGAAACTCCAATATTTTGGCCACCTGATGTGAAGAGGTGACTCATTTGAAAAGACCCTGATGCCGGGAAAGATTGAGGGCAGGAAGAGAAGGGGATGACAGAGGATGAGATGGTTGGATGGCATCACTGGCTCAATGGACATGAGTTTGAGTGAACTCTGGGAGTTGGTGATGGACAGGGAGGCCTGGCATGCTGCAGTTTATGGGGTCACAAAGATTCAGACACGACCGAGTGACTGAACTGAACTGAACTTGAGAGGGTTAGGCCCTGTTGTCTTCTGTTTCCTCACTGCAATTAACAAAAAGAGAAAAGGATGAATTGAGAGAGCAGCATTGACACATATACACTACTTATCTCAGGTGGCCTCAGCCTGCAATCGCTTGGAGGGAGGCTTGGGTTCCCAGCCACAGAGTGAGGCCAGGCTGTGGTGGTGAGACCAGATCCTGGCCATTAGACCAGTGGTCAGTGACAAGGGGCCTGGCCCTTTGGCTTTGCAGAAAAGAATTTCCACAAAGACAGAAAGTAGTGAAGCAAGTAGTTATCAAGAGGAAAAGAGAGTACAGGACGTGTGCATAGACACACGTGCAAACTCAGAGGGAAAGTCCTTGAACTGTGTTCCCATGGCAGGTAAAATCACTTACATGGGGCATTGCTTCCTGTTTTCCTTTGGCCAATCATTTTGATTTCCCTGATTCACAGTTTATATTTGGTATATCTCAGGATCCTTCCATGTGTGTACAGGCGTCTCTTAGCCAAGATGAATTCTACCACAAAGGCCTGTGGGTAGAGCATCCATTGACATCAATCCCCCTTTAACCTCCAAGGAGCTTTTCAGTGCACATGTGGTTGGGGAGGTCTCCTGACTTCAAGAATGAGAAGTACGTTGTCTAGGCAGGGCCCAGCCTCCTCCCTTAATTGTCCTGCTCTTACAATATATTAGGGCTTCCCTAGTGGCTCAGACAGTAAAGAAGCTGCCTACAATGCAGGAGACCCGGGTTGGATCCCTGGGTTGAGAAGACCCCCTGGAAAAGGGAATGGCTACCCACTCCAGTATTCTTGCCTAGAGAACTCCAAGAACTGAGGAATCTGGTGGGCTACAGTATTATATCATTTTTATTATTGTATTGAACAACAGCATATAATTGTAATCCACTCATATAATTATTCATATATATTATGAATATCATATGAATACATAATCATATATATTATTCATAATCATATAATTATTGGACAACAACAATTATTATTGTTGTGTTAGTCACTCAGTTATGCCCAACTCTTTGCACCACCATGGACTGTAGCCCACCAGACTCTTCTGTCCATGGGATTCTGTGAAATTATATTATTTCACAGGGAATTATATTATTAATACTTGTGTATATATTATATTATTATTCCACAGGGAATGAATCTCCAATTGCTTTACCCTGGGGGTGGGCATGCGTCTCCTTTTTCACCACCCAGTGTAAACTAGACAGCTAGTGGGAAGCTGCTGTGTAACGCAGGGAGCTGAACTTGGTGCTCTGTGACAACCTAGAGGGCTGGGATGGGGGGTGGTGGGAGGGAGGCTCAAGAGGGAGAGGATATTTGTATACTGATTCTTGTTGTTGTATGGCAGAAACTAACACAACATTGTGAAGAAATTATACTCCAGTTAAAAAATAAACTTAAAAACGAGAGAAGAAATCACTTCTTCCCGGCTTATAATGAGGTAGAGACTTGGTACAGAGTTAATGCTCTAAGATGCAAGTAGCTCCCTCTTGGTTCTTCAGTGGCCCGTCACAAGTGCCTGTAGTGGCTGCATGAGTCTGTGTTCTCCTCAAATGTCTCCTTGGAAGAGTGGGTACTACACCCCAAGTTCTCTTACTTATGATTTTAGCTTTTTTCTTTTTTTTCCGAAGTACTTTCCAACATACACAACAGAAAAGTGAACATATAGTAAACCTTTGCACCCATCACTAGTTTCAACAATCAACAAAGACTACGTCTCCTGTGTCACCGACCTCCCCCCATAATTTTTTTCTTGGAATATTTTAAAGCAAATTTCATCCCTCCTATCATTTCAACTATAAACATTCCAGTGCGTATAACAGAAAAAAACATTAAAGAACATAACCACAATTTTTTTATTACACCCCAAAATGAAGTATTCTTCATTAATGTAATCTAACACCCAGTCCATATTTGTTTTCTCCCCAGTGATCTCAACAACGTCTTTTTACTACTGATTTGATTGAATCAGGATTCCCCAAAAGTTCACATTACATTTGATTATAAGGTCTCCTAGACATTTTCACACCAATCTGCTGTTCTGTTTTCAGTGGAAATGCTAGAAAAATGAGGAAGTTCTTACTTCCTGAAAATCTCCCAGCCTACTTCCTGAAACCATTCCAAGTAAACAAATATTATCATCTCCTTTTTTGGGTGTTTTTTAAATGACAAAAAAGAATTCACCCCAAAAAAAGGATTCAGCAGCTTTGAGATAAGTGGGTTCCTCAAACAGCTTTCAAACCCCAACAGTCATCCCAGTGAAGGAGAAAGGCAGGCTATACTTCAGTGCTGCTGTTGGAGGGACTTTTTTCTTTGCAGAAAGACTTTTTTATGCCCTCCCACCTGCTTTTCGAAATCCACTAACCACAAAATTTACTCCATCCACTTTTTTCTCTCTCCCTTCCACACTCCCTCTCTCTTTTTAGCAGCAACATACAAGCCGGCCATATTAGAGAGATGGAAATAAAGCTTCCTTAATGTTGTATGTGTCTTTGAAGTACATCTGTGCATTTATTTTTTTAGCATCTAACCATTCCTCCCTCGTAGCCCTCGGCCCCTCAAATCACCCTCTCTCCTATCCCACCCGACTAACATCTCAGTCTGAAAATGCACAGAAATGCCTGGCTACCTCGCCCTGCCTTCAGTCTCACGGGGCTCAGTCTCTTTTTCTCTTTAGGTAAGTTAGACTGCACATCTGCATGCTCCTGAGGGGTCCAGAAGTGCAGCTGAAACAGAAGGAGGATGGGGGCCGGGGGCAGGAAAGAGGACATTGCTTGTGCTTCCCTTGGTGTCCTTGGGGAGAGAGGTGCTGGGACTGGGGGACGGCATAATGCAGTCCGGGGGACCGCATAATGCTGGGGTGAGCTGGTCCCAGAAATGCTGGGTCAGGGGATCTGAGTGTTCCCCGGAGGTGTCAAGAGAAGTGATTTTTCTGTGGATTTCCCTGAAATGGACCTGTGTGGGGGTGGGGGCAGAGGGTAGGTTGATCTGCAGAGCCTCTTCATGGATTTTTGCTTTCAGCTGCAGATGATCTGGGACTTAATGTCTGTGAATCTTCAGAATCTGGCGGATTTAGGGTATTGAAGAGTATTCGGTGGTGGAGTAGGGGGCAGAAAGTTGAGTCTGGGTCTGGCTTCCTGGAAATCTGTACCACTGATTTGTTGCTGTGTGTAGGGGCGTAGGTGGGAAGCAGGCTTGAGGAATGATCTCGAAATTGGGATGAGAACTGCTGAAGCAGGCACTGATGAAGAAGCTCTCTGGCTTGGGCCAGATGGAGTGGAGGAGGGGTCAGGTGAAGGGATCAGGAGAAAAAAAAAAGCAACTCATGGACTGAGGGTGGTTGTGGCCCTTTAGATCTTGTCTCCAAACTGCCCAGCACTGCCCTCAGCACCCCGCTTGCAGACTGTCAAGAGATCCAAATGCTAATTTCATACCTGGCTTCTCATGGACTTCCTAGTGGGTGGGTGGGTGAGGGAGTTACTTGCAAACCTGCTGTCTAGGTAGTTTCACTCTTGCTCTTACACTTACTCACTGAGGGCATAGCAATTGAGGATCCAGTCCAAGGGCTGTCAGTGGGAATATTCCCTATCACAAAGTCTCTCTCACTCCCTCTCTTTAACCCTCTTTCTCTCTCCTTCTCTGGCAAGCTGTGCTGGCTATTGGTGGCGCTAGAGTTAAAGAACCTGCCTGCCAATGCAGGAGACACAAGAGACGCAAATTCACTCCCTGGGCGGGGAAGATCCCCTGGAGGAGGGCATGGCAACCCACTCCAGTATTCTTGCCTGAAGAATCCCATGGACAGAGGAAGCTGGCAGGCTACAGTCCATGGGGTCACAAAGAGTTGGACATGACTGAAGTGAGTTAGCATACATGCTGGCTATTGGGCCGGAGTGCTAAACAGAGACAGCACAGGGCCCCTGGCAGCCTGCAAGGCAAATGAGCTTTGCTGGATTATTGGATGTATTAACAGTGTTACAGAAGCTAAGGTGGTAGAAAGAGCATGAGCCTTGGATTCCATCTGGGTTTAAAGCCACCTTTGTCATTTACTTCATATTATTGCCAAGTTACTCACCTCTTTCCTGGGTGAACTGAAGAATATCTACTGCCTGGGTGTTTTTGAGTCTGGCACACAGCAGATGCTCAATGATAGTTAACATTTATGAATGCTTTTCACATGCCCATGCACTGGGTATCTTGTTTAGTCCTGAGGCAGTCGGTAATCATGTGGGGTAGACATGCTGTGATTCTCATGTTGCTGCTGCTGCTGCTGCTGAGTTGCTTCAGTCGTGTCTGAGTCTGTGCAACCCCATAGATGGCAGCCCACCAGGCTCCCCCGTCCCTGGGATTCTCCAGGCAAGAACACTGGAGTGGGTTGCCATTTCTTTCTCCAATGCATGAAAGTGAAAAGTGAAAGTGAAGTCGCTCAGTCGTGCCTGACTCTGCGACCTCGTGGACTGCAGCCTGCCCCGCTCCTCCATCCACAGGATTTTCCAGGCAAGAGTACTGGAGTGGGGTGCCATTGCCTTCTCCGTGATTCTTATGTTACAGATAGGGAAACAGGCACAGATAAGTAACTTGCCCAATACGGTCACAGGAATAGTTTAAAGGGAGTTGAGATTTGGACCCTTGGTTGTCTGACTTCAGCCCATTCTTAACCACTGAACTTTACTGCCCCCCAATGTTTGAGAAATGGTACTGCTATGCTAAAAATGGGCTTCTGGGTTAGCTCAGCTGGTAAAGAATCAGCCTGGAACGCACTACACCCTGGTTTGATCCCTGGGTCAGGAAGATCCCATGGAGAACAGATAGGCTATCCACTCCAGTATTCTCGGGCTACCCTGGTGGCTCAGATGGTAAAGAATCCGCCTGCAATGCGGGAGACCTGAGTTCTATCTGTGGGTTGGGAATATCCCCTAGAGGAGGAAATGGCAACCTACTCCAATATTCTTGCCTGGAAAATCCAATGGACAGAGAAGCCTGGTGGGCTACAGTCCATGGGGTTGCAAAGAGTCAGACACAACTGAGCGACTAAGCACAGCACATGCTAACCATAATTTGGATTAAAGAATCTTAAATATGGGCAAAAAGAGGGGAGCTGCGTGAGTGACCAGTGTATAAGGAGATGGGGAACAGGACATGCGGTCTCTTCCAGGAGTTAGAGAGAGCTTCCTGTGGGAAGGAGAGCCTTCCCTAAGTGAAGAAAGGGAAAGTGTTTGGGGGACCAGAACCAGGATGTGGCTCAGGGGAAGATGGAGTCTGGGGTGAAGAAGTCAGGGTGTGGAGGCTGTGATGTGGTGGTGGGAGGAAACTAAAGCTTCTGCAAACCTGGATGTGGGGAGGATGCAACAAGAGTGAGGACCTTGAACTTGAACTTGGTTGGTGCTGTGATGAGGCATCCTCTGGCACTCCAAGGCCAAGGAGTCAGGTGGATAAGGAAACTTTGATGGCTGTGGCAGCAACGGTCCCCGAGATGGAGGAATGCCACAAGTGATAAGGGTGGGGCTATGACAGGGGCTGGGTTTGTGAGGATGACTATAGAGCTGATAAAGGGGCAGGGGACAGCTGGTCAACCTGCTGTACACACGGCAGAGGGACTAAGACTAGTTCTCAGTTAGAAGCAGTCCAATTGATTGATCTTTCCTAGAGTTTTTCTCAAGACCCTTGGCTCCGTAGTCACCGGACTGGTCACCAAAGTCTGGATTATGTTGTTCTTTAGTCACTAAATCGTGTCTGACTCTTTTGTGGACACTGTAGCCTGCCAGTCTCCTCTGTCCATGAGATTTTCCCAGGCAAGAATACTGGAGTGGGGTGCCATTTCCTTCTCCAGTGGATGTTCCCAACCCAGGGATCAAACCTGTGCTTGACAGGTGGATTCTTCACCACTGAGCCACCTGGGAAGCCCCTGGGTCATATTAGGTGAGGCCTAGAAAGTGGAGTCTGGTCCTCACTCAAGCCCACTGTACATGAACACATGGGGGAAAAGGCCTTCCCTTCTCTTCCCTTCCCCCTGTCTCCGGGTCTGGAAGACTTTTATTGAGGGTCCATTGTGTGTCATTCACTGTTCTAAGTCCAGGGATGCCAAGATGGATAAGAATCAGCTCCCCAGAGTCTCCTGAGGGATTTGGCAACATAAATAACAATGCCACATCACACGTGCTATAAAGCCACAGCAATGGTGATAGTAACAGCAGCTAACCTTTGGTGAGGCTGACCATGTACCAGGCACTGCCATGAGCTTTATGCTTTGGTATTTAATCCTCACAACAGCCCTAGGAGGTGGGGCCTATTGTTGTCTCCCGTTTTACAGATGAGGAAGCTGAGGTGTTTGGAGGTGAACCATCTTGCCTGAGATCAGAGCAGGGTACGAGAGCACTGGTCTTGGCCACGATACTGCTCTGCCTCCGGGTCTGGAAGGCTGGGGAGAAGGTTCAGGCACTGGGGAAGTGATGCCTTGTTAGCTGGGGTCTGCAGGATAAGCAGGAGGGCTCAGGTGCAGCAGGGTGAATGAGCGTCCCAATCTGGAGCAAAAACTTGTGCAAAGGCATGGAGGAGTGGAAGAAGGCGGTGTTTTCAGAAAAGTAAGAACTCTGGAGAAGGGAATGGCAACCCACTCCAATATTCTGAGCCCAGGAGGCTACAGTCCATGGGGTCGCAAGAATTGGACGTAACTTAGCACCTAAACCACCACAAGAACCCTGGAGTCACTGGAGTGGAGGAAGTGTGGAGGGTTGGGAGCTGGAAACGAGGTTGGGATGCTGGTTGGCCCCAGATGGTAAAGGGCTTGGAAGCCCAGGAGCCTGGCCAAGGTCCTGAAAGTACCAGGGAGCCCGCGGTGGTTGGTGGTGAGGGGTGATGAGGACAAGGCTCTCATGGCTGATGGGAGTGGCCCGGCCTGGGAGGGGAGCCCTGAGGTGACGGGTCTAAATGGTGAGGCAGCCCAGAAGATGCACTGCATGTCACAGCCACCTGCAAGTCAGGGGCGGCAGGAGGCCATGTGCTCCAGAAGGGTGGGAGGTAACTTCTCTGCTTAGACAAGCCTTTTTTTTTTTTTAACCAAGGAAAAAAGTAATCTACCTCATAGACTGGAAGGAGGCATGAGGAGAATTAACTTCTAGTCTCTGTAGGAAAGTGTTGGACAGGTAATGAGCAAATGTTCATTTTCTCTGCAAGATGGGCCACTGTATGACATGGGGCCCACGGTGCCCAGATGCGCCTAGGAGAAAATGAGGGGGCCTGGGCCCTGGTAATGTTTTTGAACTAAGCTCAAAAGCCACATCCTGACTGTACCCCTGTTGATCATATCCTTTCTGTGAGCTGGAATTCAGGAGACCCAGGCTCCAGACCTGGTACCAAATGGGACAACCAGGAAGACCATGGGCTCCCCTTGTATGGTGCACGTGTGCTAAGTCGCTTCTGTCATGTCAGACTCTTTGTGGTCCTATAGCCCACCAGGCTCCTCTGTCCATGGGATTCTCCAGGCAAGAATACTGGAATGGGTTGCCATGCCCTCCGCCAGGGGTCTTCCCAACCCAAGGATTGAACCCACTTCTCTTACGTCTCCTGCATTGGCAGGCAGGTTCTTTACCACTAGTACCACCTGGGAAGCCCCCTCTTGTATGGAAGTTCATTTTAAATAAGACCATTCCCCTCTGTCCAGCCTGGGGGCTGACAGTTATGGCGCAGGACCTGCCTTGCAGACAGCAGGAGGCTTGGTCTCTGGGACCCCTTGGAACAAAACCCACACCCTCACGCAGTCTCCACCCCTCGACCCTCTCTGTCTGGAGCCTGGCAGCCTGGGTTCCAATCTAGCTTTGTCACTTACTAGCTGTGAACTTGGGCTATTCATTTAACTTCTTTGTGCTCCATTTCTTCACCTGGAAAGTGGGGGTGGTCATAGGGTGATATCTGTAGGGTGCTTAAACAGAGCCTGGCACATGGTAAGGGCCTTGTTGTTATTATGAAGTCCTTTTGTGGCCTTAGCTGTGGATTCTGCTACTTTCCTGAAGCAGCAGAGTTCATCAGGAGCCCAGAAGTTTGCTCAGAGCTCTGCCTGTGTTGCATGATGACTTACTCATCTTTAAGGACTGCCTGGATTGGTGAAAGGACGTCAAGAATTTGCCCTGAGCCGGGATCCTGGGAGGCCTCAGGTGGAAGTAGGCGCTGGAGAGGGAGTCAGGGACCATGACTCTGGCCCCGGCTTGTCCCTATCCGCTGTGTGTCTTTCTCAGGCCTCCCTTTCCTTGTTGGTAAGATGATGGAGCTGGATCTGTTGATACAATTCCTGAGTTTCCCTCTCTGAAGTTGGGAATTGACGGTTGACCTCTCTGACCGCTAGAGGGCACACGTGTCCGCCTGATGCCTCCTACTGGACGTGCGGTAGGGATGCAGGAGGGACCCGCATTGCATCTCTATGTCTGCCTCTCTTCGGCGGGCCAGAAAAGGCCCCTCGCTCCCCAGGGTCCCGACCTCCCCGAAAGGTGCTAGCTTCTTCAAGATGGAGGGGTTTCCTGGTAGGGTTCAAGTTCTGTGTGTGGAGTGATGTCGTGGGTTGGGGCAGGACAGAGGCAGGGATGGGTCACCTAGATTCACCCCACCTACTTCCTAACGTCCTTGGAGGCTCCTTTTGTTCAGGAGCTCTGGGAAAGGGCAGACCCTTCCCAGGGAAGGTGCTAGAGAAGCAAGGTGTTCCCGGGATATGAGGTAAGCTCAGGACAAGGCCCTGCCAGGCTCCTTCCCTGCAGATTCCCCTGCCTCTGCAGAGCGGGGGTGGAGATGGCATTTTCCGCACACCTCCTCCTAGCCTGGCGCTATGCTCGGTGCTTTCATAACGGCTGTGAGTGAGGAGGTAAGAACTGGGCTTTGTTCTTCTGGGCCGGTGCTCAGCCTCTCCAGTTCATATTCCCCTGACGTGCATGTCAGCACACCTAGCAGCCTGTCCTTGCAGGCAGGGCCGCCTGTCTGCCCCCTCTGTCTATGGTTAGATCCTGACCTCCGGGGCCAGTATTTCTGAGCATCCCCTGTTCTTAAGTGGTGCCTGCTGGGCCCTGGCCACTCATCCCGAGGGATGAGCTGAGCGGAAGGACTTTGCTATCCCTGCTTCCAGGCTGCAGTGCCTGGGGTGGGGCCTCCGCAGCTTGGCACAAAAAACAGCTTCTGCAGAAGGAGCGCCATGTGCCAGATCCCAGGCAGTTCCAAGGGGTATCCTGAGGGGCCAGGCTCCAAGGTGCCCCTGCCAGGAGAGTGCCCCGGAAGCCCTTCCTTCTATGGGACAGAGCTTAAGGAGAATTTAGGCTACCTTTTGCTTATTTTTTATGTTTGGGGGGCCCATGCTGTGCAGCTTGTGGGATCTTAAGTTCCCCAACCAGGGGTTGAACCCCAGCCACCGCAGTGAAGTGTGGGTCCTGAGCACTGGACTGCCAGGGAATTCCTCTACCCTTTGGTTTATATCTTTTTTGGGGTGTTAGTTCTAAAAGGTCTTGTAGGTCTTCATAGAACCGTTCAACTTCAGCCTCTTCAGCATTACTGGTGGGGGCATAGACTTGGATTACTGTGATATTGAATGGTTTTCCTTGGAAATGAACAGAGATCATTCTGTCGTTTTTGAGATTGCATCCAAGTACTGCATTTCGGACTCTTGTTGACCATGATGGCTACTCCATTTCTTCTAAGGGATTCCTGCCTGCAGTAGTAGATATAATGGTCATCTGAGTTAAATTCTCCCATTCCAGTCCATTTTAGTTCGCTGATTCCTAGAATGTCGACATTCACATTTGCCATCTCCTGTTTGACCACTTCCAATTTGCCTTGATTCATGGACCTGACATTCCAGGTTCCTATGCAATATTGCTCTTTACAGCATTGATCTTGCTTCTATCACCAGTCACATCCACAACTGGGTATTGTTTTTGCTTTGGCTCCATCCCTTCATTCTTTTTTTAAAAAATATAAATTTATTTATTTTAATTGGAGGTTAATTACTTTACAATAGTGTATTGATTTTGCCATACATCAACATGAATCTACCACGGGTATACATGTGTTCCCCATCCTGAACCCCCCTTCTTCCTCCCTCCCCGAACCATCCCTCTGGGTCGTCCCAGTGCACCAGCCCCAAGCATCCAGTATCATGCATCAAACCTGGACTGGTAATTTGTTTCATATATGATGTTATACATGTTTCGATGCCATTCTCCCAAATCATCCCACCCTCGCCCTCTCCCACAGAGTCCAAAAGACTGTTCTATACATCTGTGTCTCTTGCTGTCTCGCATACAGGGTTATCGTTACCATCTTTCTAAATTCTATATATATGCATTAGTATACTGTATTGGTGTTTTTCTTTCTGGCTTACTTCACTCTGTATAATCGGCTCCAGTTTCATCCATCTCATCAGAACTGATTCAAATGTATTCCTTTTAATGGCTGAGTAATACTCCATTGTGTATATGTACCACAGCTTTTGTATCCATTCATCTGCTGATGGACATCTAGGTTGTTTCCATGTCTATTATAAACAGTGCTGCAATGAACATTGGGGTACACGTGTCTCTTTCAATTCTGGTTTCCTTGGTATGTATGCCCAGCAGTGGGATTGCTGGGTCATAAGGCAGTTCTATTTCCAGTTTTTTAAAGAATCTTCACACTGTTCTCCATGGTGGCTGTACTAGTTTGCATTCCCACCAACAGTGTAAGAGGGTTCCCTTTTCTCCACACCCTCTCCAGCATTTATTGCTTGTAGACTTTTGGATTGCAGCCATTCTGACTGGCATGAAATGGTACCTCACTGTGGTTTTGACTTGCATTTCTCTGATAATGAGTGATGTTGAGCATCATCCCTTCATTCTTTCTGGAGTTATTTCTCCACTGATCTCCAGTAGCATATTGGGCACCTACTGACCTGGCGAGTTCCTCTTTCAGTATCCTATCATTTTGCCTTTTCATACTGTTCATGGGGTTCTCAAGGCAAGAATACTGAAGTGGTTTGCCATTCCCTTCTCCAGTGGACCACATTCTGTCAGACCTCTCCACCATGACCCGTCCATCTTGGGTGGCCCCACATGGCTTACTTTCATTGAATTAGACAAGACTGTGGTCCCTGTGATCAGATTGGCTAGTTTTCTGTGATTATGGTTTCAGTGTGTCTGCCCTCTGATGCCCTGTGGCAACAACTACCATCTTACTTGGGTTTTTCTTACCTTTGACAAGGGGTATCTCCTCATGGTCGCCCCTCCTGACCTTGAACGTGGAGTAGCTCCTCTCAGCCCTCCTGGGCCTGCATAGCCACTGCTCCTTAGACGTGAGGTAGCTCATCTCGGCCGCAGCCCCTGACCTCAGACGCGGGGTAGCTTCTCTTGGCCGCTCCTGTGCCATCTCAGCCTGATGCTCTCAGTCACTGCCTCTGACTCTGGGCAAGGGGTAGCTCCTCTTGGCCATGCTTCTGTGTGGTCCTAACGGAAGCAGAAGATATTAAGAAGAGGTGGCAAGAATACACAGAAGAACTATACAAAAAAGAGCTTCACGTCCAAGATAATCACGATGGTCTGATCACTCACCTAGAGCCAGACATCCTGGAATGTGAAGTCAAGTGGGCCTTAGAAAGCATCACTACGAACAAAGCTAGTGGAGGTGATGGCATTCCAGCTGAGCTATTTCAAATCCTGAAAGATGATGCTGTGAAAGTGCTGCACTCAATATGCCAGCAAATTTGGAAAACTCAGCAGTGGCCACAGGACTGGAAAAGGTCAGTTTTCATTCCAATCACAAAGAAAGGCAGTGCCAAAGAATACTCAAACTACCGCACAATTGCACTCATCTCACATGCTAGTAAAGTCATGCTCAAAATTCTCCAAGCCAGGCTTCAGCAATATGTGAACCATGAACTTCCAGATGTTCAAGCTGGTTTTAGAAAAGGCAGAGGAACCAGAGATCAAATTGCCAACATCCACTGGATCATGGAAAAAGCAAGAGAGTTCCAGAAAAATATCTATTCTGCTTTATTGACTATGCCAAAGCCTTTGACTGTGTGGATCACAATAAACTGTGGAAAATCCTGAAAGAGATGGGAATACCAGACCACCTGACCTGCCTCTTGAGAAACCTATATGCAGGTCAGGAAGCAACAGTTAGAGCTGGACATGGACCAACAGACTGGTTCCAAATAGGAAAAGGAGTATGTCAAGGCTGTATATTGTCACCGTGCTTATTTAACTTCTATGCCGAGTACATCATGAGAAACGCTGGGCTGGAAGAAGCAGCAGCTGGAATCAAGATTGCCGGGAGAAATATCAATAACCTCAGCTATGCAGATGACACCACCCTTATGGCAGAAAGTGAAGAGGAACTAAAAAGCCTCTTGATGAAAGTGAAAGAGGAGAGTGAAAAAGTTGGCTTAAAGCTCAACATCCAGAAAACAAAGATCATGGCATCTGGTCCCATCACTCCATGGGAAATAGATGGGGAAACAGTGGAAACAGTGTCAGACTTTATTTTGGGGGGCTCCCAAATCACTGCAGATGGTGACTGCAGCCATGAAATTAAAAGACGCTTACTCCTTGGAAGAAAAGTTATGACCAACCTAGATAGCATATTCAAAAGCAGAGACATTACTTTGCAGACGAAGGTCCACCTAGTCAAAGCTATGGTTTTTCCAGTGGTCATGTATGGATGTGAGAGTTGGACTTTGAAGAAAGCTGAGTGCCGAAGAATTGATGCTATTGAACTGTGGTGTTGGAGAAGACTCTTGAGATCCAACCAGTCCATTCCGAAGGAGATCAGCCCTGGGATTTCTTTGGAGGGAATGATGCTAAGGCTGAAACTCCAGTACTTTGGCCACCTCATGCGAAGAGTTGACTCATTGGAAAAGACTCTGATGCTGGGAGGGATTGGGGGCAGGAGGAGAAGGGGACAACAGAGGATGAGATGGCTGCATGGCATCACTACTCGATGGACGTGGGTCTGAGTGAACTCCGGGAGATGGTGATGGACAGGGAGGCCTGGCGTGCTGCTATTCATGGGGTCGCAAAGAGTTGGACATGACTGAGCGACTGAACTGAACTTGGTTTATATGTTTTGTCTTACTTAATTGTTATAATCCCAGCAGGTAGGTATCATCGGTGCATTTTACACAGGAGGTGCCTGAGCCTCAGAAGGTGGAAGAACCTGCCCACATTCTCCCAGCTGACAGAAGGCAGAGCTAGGATTGAACTGTGTCTAATGGGAACTCCGTGCCTCCTAGCTGCTGCCTGGGCACCCTCTAGTGGCTTCCTATCTCAGAAGAATGGCAGCCTGGTCCCTGCCTAAGTCTGGGGCCTCAGCTGTTTCCAACTGCCCCTTTGATCACCTCCTGGGTTGTGCCCCAGACTCGTGATGCTCATTCCAACCACTGGAACTTTCCTCTGGATGTTCTGCTGCCCCAGATTCCTTCAAAATTTGAAAACTTCTCACTCCCTCACTTTAGTGGGGCCCACCTACGGGCACCCCTTGGGGAAGCCTTCCCTGACTTTTGATGTCAAACAGCACCCTGCACCTTATATTATTTACAGCCCTTGCTGTGTATCACTAAAGTTACATTATTATCTTTCCCCTGTTAACATCTGCCCCCCTCCCTAGAATACAAACTCAGTTACAGCATCTCTGCCTGTATCACAGCAATAACCCTGGGGCCTAGACTGAGTGTCTGGAGGGGTGGGGTGGGCAGAGAAGGTGATTTAGAAATGTTTGGTAAATATTTGGTAAATGGGTGAATGAATGATTGATACTTAGTATTACTATTTCTCTTCTGTGTGGTTGTTTAGTCACTGAGTCCTGTCTGACTCTGTGTGACCCCATGGACTGCAGCATGCCAGGCTTCCCTGTCCTTCACTATCTCTCAGAGTTTGCTCAAAGTCATGTCCATTGAATTGATGATGTCAGCCAACTATCTCATCCTGTCACCTTCTTCTCCTCCTGCCCTCAATCTTTCCCAACTTCAGGGTCTTTTACAATGAGTCAGCTCTTTGTACCACGTGGCCAAAGGATTGAAGCTTCAGCTTCAGCATCAGTCCTTTCAATGAATATTCAGGGTTGATTTCCTTTAGGATTGACTGGTTTGCTCTGCTTGCTGTCCAAGGAACTGTCAAGAATCTTCTCCAGCACCACAGTTCAAAAACATCAGTTCTTTGGCACTTAGCTTTCTTTATGGTCCAATTCTCACATCTCTACATGAGTATGGAAAAACCATAGCTTTGACTATATGGACCTTTGTGAGTAAAGTGATGTCTCTGCTTTTTAATATGCTGTCTAGGTTTGTCATAGCTTTTCTTCCAAGGAGCAAGCTTTTTTTAATTTCATGGCTGCAATCACTGTCCACAGTAATTTTGGAACCCAAGAAAATATAATCTGCCACTGTTTTCATTTTTTCCCCCCATATTGTTTCCATGAAGTGATGGGACCATATGCCATGATCTGAGTTTTCTGAATGTTGAGTTTTAAGCCAGCTTTTTCACTCTCCTCTTTCATCTTCATCAAGAGGCTCTTTAGTTCCTTTTCACTTTCTGCCATAAGTGTGGTTTGTTAATATTTCTCCCGGCAATCTTGATTCCAGCTGTGATTCATCCAGCCTGGCATTTCGAAGTCCAGGCCTGATGTCTCCAAAAGGGACTCCTGTCCTTGTAGACCCATCAGTTGATCCCTTTGAACTGTGCTTGTTCTTATGGGGTATTGCTTCCCTCCTGTTGTTCATCTGCCAGGACCCTGGGGAAGAGGAGGGAGCTGGGCTGGGCTGAGTGCCCAGGCTTTCCTCTGCCCTGGGGTATGAGGGTCGAGGCCTCTGCATCTGTCTTCCAGGCTGCCTGCCCCTGGAGACCCCGCAGTTGCAGCTGGAAGGGCATGGGCTCTGCTGAGACGGTTGGAAGCGGTGGAAGGAAGGGGAAAGCTAGGCCAGCACAGCGCAGGCCTTGTCCAAGGTCTTCAGCCTCCAGGCGGCATAACAGTCATCAGGCGGAGGGAGGGCTTGAGGCCATCTGTCTGTCCCTGGCTTGACAGATGCTTGATTTCTCTACACTCCAGCCTTGTTTTTTCCCCCACTTCTCTCCAAGGGCCACATCAGGCACCCCTTATGAGTTCTGCCCCCCTCTCCACTCCCCTCTGACAAATTGCAGCCACAAGGGACTCAGCCAGCTGCCTGAGCTCTGCTCCACTCCCCACCAGGCGCACCTGTCCCCTCCCCGGCAGCGTCAGCCAGAATCCTCATTGAGTGTGACTTTGTCCACAGTGCCACCAGGGAGGAGCATGGAAGTCACAGTACCTAACACCCTCAACGTCCTCAATGGCTCTGATGCCCGCCTGCCCTGCACCTTCAACTCCTGCTACACCGTGAACCACAAACAGTTCTCCCTGAACTGGACTTACCAGGAGTGTAACAACTGCTCCGAGGAGATGGTGAGCCCTGGGATGGTGGCAGGGGATTGGGGGAGGAGGCAGGAGGCCCACAGCATGAAGCCCCTCTTTCCCACCACCTGTCCCTGCCTTGGACGAGGACTGCGGCATACCCTGGTGGGCTGTCTGCTCCCCAGGGCATCAGCAGAGGTGTGTTGTCACACCTGGGTGGCCCTGGGAGGGCAGCAGAGATCTGGAGGTGACTGCCTCCCTTCCAGGTAAAGGAGGGGGGAGGGAGGAGGGGGTTCCTGCTGTCCTTGCAGCTCCTCGCTCATCCAACCCCGTCACTCCCACTCAGTTCCTCCAGTTCCGCATGAAGATCATTAACCTGAAGCTGGAGCGGTTCCGAGACCGCGTGGAGTTCTCGGGGAACCCCAGCAAGTATGACGTGTCAGTCACCCTGAAGAAAGTGCAGCTGGAGGACGAGGGCACCTACAACTGCTACATCATGAACCCACCTGACCGCCACCGCGGCCACGGCAAGATCTATCTGCAGGTCCTCATGGAAGGTGAGAGGCTGCGGGGGGGCCCTGCCCATTCCCAGCCTGCTACTCTCCAGCAGGGCTAGTGGGCGCCTTGGGAGAAGCTGTGCCCTGTGGAGGGGTGGGAGCCACAGCGTGTGCTGGGTGGAAGGCATCTGTTTCACTCCTTCCAGTCCTTGAGGACTGTGTCTCTGAGAGTCCTGATGATGCTATGCATCATGATCGTGACCTTAAGAATCTTGAGAACAGCTTTCATTTATTGGACACTTACTATGTCTCAGTTGTAGGTACAGGTAAACTCTGTATATGCATTATCTCATTTCATCTTCATACAACCCTTTCTCATCCCCATTTTACAGATGAGAAAACCAAGGCTATGTAAGGTACCTAAGGTCACACAATAAATAGTACAGTGACTTCCCTGGTGGTCCAGTGGTTAAGACTCTGCATCCAGAGGGCTTAGGTTCAGTCCCTGGTCAGGAAACTAGATCACACATGCTATAACTAAGACTTGGCATGCTGCCTCTAAAGATCCCACATGCCACAACCAAGGATCCTACATGTAGCAATTGAGATTCGGTGCAAATAAATAATTAATTAAAAAAGAGAACTTAAAAAAATAGTGCAATCAGACATTGCTATATTTAAAATGGATCACCAGTGAGGATCTACTGTAGAGCCTATGGAACTCTGTTCCATGTTATGTGGTAGCCTGGAAGGGAGGGGAGTTTCAGGGAGAACAGATACATGTACATGTGTGGCTGAGTCCCTTCGATGTTCACTTGAAACTGTACAACACTGTTTATTGGCTATGCCCCAATATAGAATAAAAATTTATAAAACAAATTGGCAAATTTGTTGGCGTTGCCAAAATGTTAATAATTGGTGAAACTGTGAAGAGTATATGGGAGTGCGGCAGCTTTTCTGTATTTTACTTTTTAAAAATTAAAAAATTTTAAGAGAAGTTTTTAAGAAAAGAAATGTTACTTAAGAAGTGTGGAAGAAAAAAAAAAGGAAAAACAGTACAACTGGGACTCAGATTGGGTCCATTGGGCTCAAAGCCCATCCTCCTGAATACAGTATTGGACCACCCACTCCTGGCGATTTCAGGTGCCCTGGGATTACGGGGTGGGCGGGGCGCTGAGAGGCTGGGTTGGTTTTTGGCCATGGCTAGCTTTCCCGCAAGAGAGTGAAGGCAGGACCACCCCGCGCGCGCTGCAGGGAGCAGAGGCCAGCGGGCGGGGCTCCCTTTTCCAGCCTTAGCGCTCAGCGGGTCTGTCTCCTCTCCTTCTCCAGAGCCCCCCGAGCGGGATTCCACGGTGGCCGTGATCGTGGGCGCCTCCGTCGGAGGCTTTCTGGCTGTGGTCATCTTGGTGCTGATGGTGGTGAAGTGCGTGAGGAGGAAAAAAGAGCAGAAACTGAGCACGGATGACCTGAAGACTGAGGAGGAGGGCAAGACCGACGGAGAGGGCAACGCGGACGACGGCGCCAAGTAACGGCGGCGGCCCTGCGGCCCCGCCCCGTGCGCTGCCCCTCCCACCCCCGCCCCGCCCCGCCCCGCCCCGCCCCGCCTGCCCTCTCTCGGTGTGCTTCTCTCGAGCCAGGACCCCAGGGCCCGCCTGGGGCCTCCTCCTGAGCCCCTCCCTTCCTGTCCCCTGCACCAAGAGTGACCCACCTCTCTTTGATTTGAGAAACCTGCTGGGGTCTGGGATGTGTGGGCCCTGGGTGGGGCTGGGGGGGAGGGAGAAGCGGGGTGAAAACTGCCAGCCCCTGAGAGGAGGCAGGAGGCCTGGGGAGGGGCGCAGAGAGAGGAGGGGGCCAGCTGTCCAGCCTGCCCAGGGCGTGGGCTGATCTGGTGGTGGCTCCAGAGGGGAACTGAAGGTGGGACAGGCCTCTGGGGCTGCCCCTCCAAGTGGGGGCGGGGCGCATGGCCCGGCTCCCAGCCCGGGGCGGCCTCGTCATGGGGGTGGTCTCGTCATGGGGGTGGTGACGCCTTCCTGTAACTTGGGGGCTTGTTGAAGGGGACACCTGTGCGTTTCCTGGGTGTGGAAGGAAGGGGAGCCGGGGCTGGAGGCAGCCAGAGACAAGCCTTGACCCCGGGATCTCTACTCCTCGCCCTTCCCCACCTCGTCTGCTTCCACAGATGCCCCTGGGTCTCCACTGGCTGCCAAGCCTTTGGGACTTCTGGCGGGAAAAGTACCAAAGGGCTGCTGAGCGAGGCCGTGCGGCAGGGGTGGGGTCTGTCTGGCTGGTGGTCTGTTTTCACCACAGTTACCCACCAACAGGAGATAACTTCAAAGTCAGAGGAGAGAGAGACAAGGGGCTGGGGCCTCTGTTGTAGAATGGAGTTCATGGTCAACTGCCTTCTCGCCCGGGTGGTGGCTCTCACTGGGCCAGGAGCCGCCCGCCTCAGGTGGGGAGATGAGGGAGGGGGGCACATTGGAAGAGCTGTGCACAGAGTGGAGGCTTCACTGGGACTCCTGCTCAAACTTTCCCGTGCTCAGCAGGGTTTCACCCGGCTTTCGGTGGGGAGGGAAGCCTCTGAGACCGTGTGGCCACGTCACATCTGGAGCCATGTTACACCCTCTCCCGCCTGGACGACTCTGTCTGTGGAGAGCAGAGTAGCATTTGTGGGGAGCCAACTTTCACTGCCATTTTATTCATACAGAGAGGGAATTGCTTAAACCTCAGGAGAGGGAGAGAGACAGAGAGAAACTGCCTTGGAAGGCCCTCGGAGATCAACTAGCCTAGTCACCCATACTACAGACCTGGAGACTGAGGGTCACATTCACAGAAACCAAGGGGCCTGCTTCTCCTTGGGTTTCTTCTTTTCCAGTTTGAATCAACAGAGCTACAGTTTGTGGAAGAGATGTGGAGAGGGAGTCAGGCTCCTCCAGCCCCACTTACCTCTTGGGAGTCCAGCCCTCGGGCTGTGACTAAGGCTGGGATGGGGTGATGGCAGTGGCAGGGCAGAGCTGCCGGAATGCCCAACCCTGCCCCAAGCAGACCCTTTGCAGAGCTTCCCAATCTTTCTCGAAGCTGCCCAGGCTGAGGGAGTCAGTGCCCAGAACCCGAGAACGGGAGTCTGGGGAAATGGGGTGGAGACAGGACTCCAACAGCCTCTGGGACCATTCTCTGCCTCTGCCCAGCAAAGGGGAGAGAGCAATCGCGTATGGACGATTCACTTTAATTCACTTCAACTCACCATCCATTTACTGAGCATCTCCTATGTGCCAGGCACTGGGCCAGGTGCTGGGGATGTACACAAAACCGTAACGGAGCTGGGAACTGCTAGGTCAGCACTATGGGGAACCAAGGTGATTTTTTTTTTTTTTTGGTGCATCTAATTCCACCTCTGCAGCTACTGCTTCCAGGGCTGGGGTAGGAGAAGAAGGAAGAGATTCCAGAATCTGGGCCCTGGGAAGGGAAGAAAGGAAGGAAAAAGGGAAGATACAGTAGGGAAGAGGATGAGAGGCCAGGCAGAGTGCGCACAGAGTTGGGGATGGGCCACAGCCTGAGAGCTCCTGAGTGGGATGAGTCCAGCTCATCTGAAAATTCTAAGTCATCAGTACCTAACTGCCAATCAACACACTGCCAATGGGGGTGGGCTAAGCCCCCAGGACACCTGGGGTGGGTGGACATTGCTCATCCTTGAAGCCAACCAGCTGAGACGAGAGAGGTGGGTGGTGGGCACCTTGATCTCCAGCCGAGATCAAGGGTGGTTGTAACAACACATCTGCCCCTTGCAGATTTCGCTTTTTTGCCAACTTCTTAAGTGCTCTCTTCTTCCAGGATGAGGAAGGATCTGTGCAGATGCTGGGAACTCTTCTTCTTCATAACATTCAGGGGAATTATTTGCAAGATTCCCTAAGTTTATTCTAAGAAATTCTACTCTCTATAAAGGAAGCCCGAGACTTTTGGGTTCCTTCCTTTTTCTGCCCTGACTTGGAGGGTCCTAGGGAGAGTAATGCCTGTCCAAGGGGCCTCAGACGCCCGAGCCGATGGGGAGGGGCCAGAAACCACCTTTGTCCCAGGTGCCCATCTTCATATGCTCTTTCTTCCTAAGCCTCTTAAGAGTCTCTTCCAGAGGCCTCATGGAGCTACCTCCCCTAAGGTGATGAGGTTGGGAACAAAATGGGGCTTCTGCGAGCAGAGGTGGGAGACCGGTGAGATGTCCCTTCGGCACCCTGCTTTCTAGTGTGGACCTCCTCCTGCACCGTAGGGCTCAAGCCCTGCTTCCGGCTGCACATTCCCATCACTGCACTCTGCTGGTTTTCTCAACTGCTCCTGCCTCTCCTGCTCTCTTGGAACCCTCTATCTGTCTCTTTCTCCTAATTAAGTGTCCTGTAAAGAGAGGTGGGCTGGCCAACCCATGGAATTTAGCTTATGAAGAACAAAGCACACTTTTTCAGGACTGAAATGCCTTGAGGTGCCTTGGAACTGGCTTTGGAAATAGCTATCTGCCCCCTGGCTCTGGGCTAATTACAGTTTATTCTCGATTTATAAAAAGGAGAAGCTGGATCCGTATTTCTCCTTGTGACTCTCCTTGGTGAGGCCGGGCTGGTAAGTATTTGCAAGGTCAGGTTAAGCAGATGGACAAATGAAAGTGCTGGCTAGGTCCAAAAAAGATAGTCCCAGGCCATAGGAATGGCTTAATGCAATTGGAACGGGTGATGAATCAAGAGATTTTTCTTCCTATCTGCGTCTTAAGGATAGACAGCCTGTGTCTTTTGCTGTGCCTCTTGCTGATGTTGTCCTTTATTGAAGCTTGCCGATGCGTTTGTACATAGTCTATATATAGGTAGAGATATATTATATATACAAATATAGGACATCTCACTACATCCACCCCCAAAGTTACACTGGGTTGGGGGGAAACAATCATTTCTCAATATTTTGAGTTGATTCATCAAAGGCAAATTATGGAATGTTCTCATGGCTGTTTGTGCACTTGGAGGGGAAAACACAGCTACTCATGCATTTTCTAGGACTGATGTGCTATGTGGTGATGGAAGAGGTGGTGGGGAGAGAAACTCAGGTGGTCCTCTGTGACCCAACCGCTGTGAGGCATCTGCTTTTGGGAGCAGACTGAGTTTCTTCCACAGCGTGTCTCCTTGCTTGGATGTATTGGCTGCAATAAACTGACGGTCTCCCCTGAACCTCCCTCGACTGTGACTTTTTTCAGGGGGTGGGGCAAGTTGAAGCAGTGCCAGGACCGTCACAGGGGCCCCGTCACTCCTTTCCTGGTGATGTCACTGACACTGCCAGGTCGCCATCAAGGATGAGGTCGTCCCGCTCCCCTCTTGTTGTCAGATGTCTCTTTTTCCCCTCGTGGCCTTCCCAGAATCCTGGGCGACTCCATCCACCTGGCAAGCACCCTGGGGACAGGGTGGCTAAACACCCACTTCTTGGAGGGCTCTTGGTTATTTCTGGATGACAACACTGCAAGCCCCCAAGGCTGGCTGTCATGCTGGTGCTGTCTGCTCTTTCCGAGGGTGGATGGGCCATCCTTCCTGCTCCCTGTTGCTAAGCTGTGTCTGACTAGGCAGACATCTCTTTCATCCGCTTCAGGCTCAAGGGAAATAGATGACATCTGGTGCCGAGTCTGCCCTCATGCAACTTCATGGATGAGGGTGGCTGCAGGGAGGAATCAGGTTGCTCGTGTCCCATCTGCGAACCGGTGTATCCTAGGGATGTGTTGATGAGTCAGCCCTCAATTTAGGACCAAAAGCAACCACCTGGCCCCGGGGTTCTGGTTCTCCTAGGCACATGCAGTCTTTTTCTCTCTTGCCTCCTGTTCTTATGTTTCTCTTTGCATTTTTCTCTCTCTTACGCACAGACACACACAGGTACACACACACCCTTGCCTAGGAAGCTCACCCAATAAGAAAATCCTCAACTTTCTGAATGTCAAGGGAATGCTGAAGTGGTTGGTTCCTGTTTTTTCCTTGGTTTCTTTCTCATTTCTGCCTGCTCCGCGGTAATCCAGAGACCTTCACCAGCGGTGAGTGGTTAGATGCATCTTAGAATATTCCAGGACAAGCCTAACACTCATAGTCCTAATGCTGGCAGCTGCTCCCCAAGAAAGAAGCCAGATAGAAGGTGGCAGCCTTATGCAGAGGTGGCTGGTATTTGATAGAACTGAAGCTACCTTAGTTTAAAAGGATGTCTGTCCTCGGAGTCCCTGAGTCCTTCCAAGGACCTGATGTTAGACAGGATGCTTCTTTACCTAACAGGGAAACTGATGCAGGCGACGTAGACTCAGGAGTAGAAGGTGCTAGGATTCTGGCTGGTTCCTTCTGGGTGGACACAGCATCTAACTCAGCCCAGGGCTTTTCCACCAGAGCCTTGGAGGACACCTCAGAGCTGGGCCTGGCTCGTGGGAGACTTCCCTTGTGGCTCAGTGGTAGAGAACCCGCCCACCAATGCAGGAGACCAGTGTGTTTGATCCCTGGGTTGGGAAGATCCCCTGGAGGGGGAAATGGCAACCCACTCCAGTATTCTTGCCTGGAAAATCCCATGGACAGAGGAGCCTGGTGGGCTACAGTCCATGAGGTCACAAGGAGTTGGACATGACTTAGAGACTAAACAACAACAACTGGCTTCTGGGAGGGCTGGGTTTGGCTCAGGTGTCTCCCCTAAATTGATGTTTTGGGGCCCAGCCTGCTTAGGGGGAGGTTTGTTTCTGATTGCTGAAGGCACTGCCATGTCAAGGAAAGGCAAGCTCCCACCCCGGTGTTCAGGATTGCTCACCAGCCTCCCGTGGCCCCCAGCTGAGGTGCCTACAAGAGCCTTCCCGTCCCCACTGCTCCTTGGCTTCCCACTGGAGCCCCCGTGGGGCTCAGGCCATTGGCCTGCCCACAGCCAGCTGCCATGGAACAGGAGTTTGTGTGCTGGGCTGAGTCTCTAGGACAGGTTTTAGAGCCCAGAAGAATGGCGGAAGTGGGGAGGGAGTCAATCTTTACATCAGATGGGTCCTAGGGACTACTTGACCAAGTCTCCTGATTATCCTGAAGGGGAAACTGAGGACCAGATTGGGGAAGTGACTTGCTTAAGGCCACTTGATGAGTCCAGGACAATCCAGGATCTCCCAGCAGGCCCCAAGCCGCCTGTTCTTCCCATAGCCCACAACTCGTCTGGGCCTAGCACTCGGCACAGCTCAGCACAGCAGTCCACACCAGCCCAGGCACCTGCCTGCCCCTCCCCAGAGGGCTTGAGTTGCACAAGAAGAGGCCCCAGGCTTCTCGTCAGGGTGCAGTTTTTAAAGCTGAGGTTCAAAGAGGGTAAGTAATTCTCTCAAAGTCACACAGTAGGCTATTGACAGAGCTTGGCTTTAGTTGCCTTTCTGAGTCCTCTTCTACACCGCAGTAGAGTGACTTTCTTCAGGCTGGTTTGCGTCCAGTCCCTCTTAGACTGCTTGTCTTCCTTCCATCTTGCAGGGGTGGGGGTGGTATCTAGAAACCTTTAGGCGAGAGGAGGCTGAAGCAGGGCCTGGTGGAATGTGGTCTGGGCAGCCGGATGGAGGGGCATGGGCCCCTACTAACTCTCCTGCCCTCTTCCTCCTTTAGTATTTCGGGACCTCAGAAGGTCCATGCTGGCTGGGCTCTGCAGGCATGCTTCTCAGATGCCCTAGTGTTATTGCCCTGCACAGACTCATCCTGACACCTGCCATGATGCCTGCTACCACGTTGATGTGCAAGGCTCCAACCACCTTGGAGCCCAGGCTCCAGTCACCCAGTAATTGAGGGTCCCAGAGGGTGATGGGGAAGGAAGCTCATCTTAGACTAGATCCTGGCATCTTGATATGGCACATAAACTTGTCCCCAAATAGATCAGTCTAGAACCCCACTCCTCTGGGGGGCCGAGGACATCTCTGTCTAGGAGAAAGAAAGACTGGGATGGAGGTGGTGGGACTGGATGAGTTGAGTGCTCCCACTAGGCTAGTGGTGGGAAGCCTCACAAAGCAGCTTCTTTTATCTGGCCATCATGACCTTGAGGGTCCATGAGGTGCTAGGGAAGGGGGGCAGGTGGACACTGGATGCTCCGCTTGGCAACTCAGGATTCCATGGGAGGGGCTTTTCCTTTTGCCTCATTGGCAAATCACCTTTGTCCTGACTGTAGCTGTCTCTGCTTCTCAGCTGTGACAAATTCCCTGTGAACAGGTGGCATGAGGACTAGGAACTGTTTGCCTCAACAGATTGAGAGCCCTCTGTGGGCAAACGGACAAATGAAGAGGGTGGGTTCCTCTCGGAGGGGAAGTGTATGTCACAGCTGATGGCCAAAAAGTGGTTAGGGCTGTGGCCACAGGGGAGAGGGATTAGCCTTGTCCTGTTCTGCCCCAGGATGAAACATTAGAGCTGGTGGACAGGCGGGTATAGATCCAGCGTAAGTCAGAGCTGTGCAGAGGGTTATGTTTCTTTGAGGTAATGAGATCGCGATCCCGGAAGGTCTTCAAGCCTAGCTTGGGGGTGTTGTCCAGAAGATGCGTATATTAGGGCATACTTTTAGACGCTGTCTAAACTTACTGGCAATGTCCCTCTGCCACCGTCATCTTAGGATTCAAATGACAGATGCGGGATTAACTCTTGCTTGGCTGAAGATGAACAGGACACACGCAAGGGCAAACTCCTGCCTGGCTGCCGTGTTCCTGTCATGCCCTACCCCAGGCTGCCTCTGCGTCCGGCTACCTGCCTGCCCTGGTCATCTTTACTTGACTTAGCAATGGTGGGAGAGGGCAGGTGGCAAAACCCTATTCACAGTGGGAAATAGGCTGGGAGAGGGTAGAATTTTGGAGTTAAGAACCCTCAGGAGCTTCCTTCCACAGATCACGCCAAGCCTAACTTGAATGCTGGGTCCTCCAGCAGGGGCAGAGTATCCCTTGTCCTTCAAGTAAAACTGCAGAAAATGGTGACAATCCTTTCCACCTCCTCCCTTCGCCCTCCCAACTTTGCTATAGTCTTCAGCCTCCCCATCCTTGTCTCATAGCATGCTCAAACGCATACCGTGTGGGCTCTCACAGGAGCTGATGCTGTTGGGAAGGGCTGTGGGCATGGGCGGGTTCATGCATGCATGCTCAGTCACTTCACTGAGTCCAGCTCTTTGCGACTCTATGGACTGTAGCCCACCAGGCTCCTCTATCCAGGGGATTCTCCAGGCAGGAATACTGGAGTGGATTGCCATGCCCTCTTCCAAGGGATCTTCCCAACCCAGGGATCGAACCCGCGTGTCTCCTGCATTACAGGCAGATTCTTTACCACTGAGACATATCCAGCCTCAGAGAGCTTGGAGGGTGGGGCCGGGTTGGTTGGGGGGATGAGTGACAGTTGGCTAGGCTAATAAGGATGATCACTTTTACTGAGTAGCTACTCTGTGCCTTGCCCTGAGCTCAGTATTCTGTGTGCATCAGCTGGCTAAGACAACTCCCCCAATATGCATTCTTTTCTCACTTTTACAGATAAAGAGACCAAGGTTCTGTTAAACTAAGTATGTGTACACTCAAGGTGACACAGCTAGAAAATACTAGCAAAGAATTCACACCCAGGGTGGAGTGAAGCCAAAGCCATCACATCAGACTGTGAGAAAGGGCAGTGGTCCAGCCTCTTGCAGCCCAGAGGCCTGGGAGTGGGTGGGGGAAGGGTGACTCGGAGCCAATTTCAAAATGACCGTGGACAACAAGAGGTGGGTAAAAGTGTTTGGAAGCAGAGGCAAAGCCTTCCCACTGGGATGTCTGGGGCATCCCAAACACCCTCCCTGGCCTGGCCCTTGACCCCACAGCTCTGTGCAAACAGCTCTGGCCTCTGCCGGCCACCCTCTCCTCTCCTGGTTTCTGAAAACCTATAAAAACTCTTCTTCACCTGCTGACCAGTTGCCTCTATCATTACCCCTCCTCCTCGGCCTGTGTCTCACTCCAACTTCCCCAGGCGGCCCTTCACTCCGGGCAGACTCTCTCCATGCTGCTTCCCTTCCTCTCGGCTAAATCCTGACCTTCCGCCCCTGTCATAGCTCCGCTCCTACTCCACGCCCTCCCTTTCCCCTCACTTTACAAGATCCACTGCTCCTGCACTAAAATGTTCATAGCGGACGGGACCAGAACATCCAGGGAGCCTTGCCTGGCGCTCTGTTCCATTTTATGCTTCCGGTTTGGTCAGTCTGTCCCAGCGCCCAGCTCAGTGGCAGGACCAGGTCTAGGGTTCTGGGAGGACATCTGGCCATTCAGCTGACAAAGCAGTCCCCCTGCGATCAATGACCACCTTCCCGATGCCTCCGACCCCCAGCCCTCCTGAGCCCCCATCCTCCCTTGATGGGAAGGCAGTGAGGAGGCATGGTAACCCATGAAACAGAGAGGTAAACACATCTCTGGGCTGCTGAGCAGGGTGGCAGAGATCCTGCTGTGGGGCTTCACACCCCACCCCAAAGTGGCCCAGAATAAAGGGATGCCCAGGACTCACCCCGTCTCTGAGTTGCAGTGAGGGAAGCAGAGCCTGGTCCTGGAAGAGGGCACACACCCCTCTCCAGCTTAGGATGGTCCGGTGAGCATCTCTCTGGTCAGGATATTTCAGCTTCCTCCTCTCTCTGCCCTCCTCCTCCCAATGAGCTCATCTGTCTGGGGCTCCCCACCGCCCCCCCCTTTGCCAGAGAGGATGTTTGGAAAGAACCTGGCAGAAAACAGAAAAAGAGGAGGGGAGGGATGGAGGAGGTGGCTGCCTACCTGCCTGCACCCAGAGCCCTTAGGAAGTGGAGATGCGTGAGGAGGGTTCAGGAAGGGTTTATCTCCACCCCAACTCAGATGCCCAGTGGGCTGGGGAGCAGCAGGCAAGGTGGCCAGTACTGGTTCCTTAGGTACACGGTGTCGGGCTAACCCCCTCAGCACCTGACAAACTGCAGCGGATGCTGGGACTGTGGCTGGGGCAAGCCAGCAGTGAGCTGGGGGTGGGGGCAGAATAGTGAGTAAGGATGGGCAGCGAATAGACCGAGGTACACTAGAAAGAGGTTCCCAAACGTCTGTCCAGGTCACATCCACACAACCCCAACCCCAGAGGCAGAAGGATTTGGGGGCGTTCAGCTTGGAGTTCATGCAGAGCTCCCTGGCTTCTGCAGTCCCGCGGTCCCGAGGTTGGGGCTCTGTTTATAACAGGGGGTTATAAGCTCTGGGGTGTTAGATGCAAGCGGTCCATGGTTGGTGGGAGAGGCTGTGAGGTGGGGGCTTGAGGGGGGCTCCCTGCATAGCCCCTCGTCTGTCTCTAAAAGCCGAGTCAGCAGGGTTGCCCTCCAGCCCGGTTACCTGCAATGCCGGGACAGGAGCCGCGAGGGCTTGTGGGGGAGCGGGGGAGGCGGGCGGCAGGCAAGGGCGAGAGGGGAGCCGGGGGGGGGGGGGGGGGGGGGGGGGGGGGAGGGGGGGCGCTCCCTGCCAGGCTCCCTTTACTTAGAAGGAACTCCTCTTAAAATAGCTCTGGAGACCTCACCAGATCTCTCCCTTCCTCCCCTGCCGGGGTCTTGGCTCGCTTTCTGAGAACAGACAGGGGATGGAATCTTCCATCACCTCCCCCAACACCCCCACCCCACCCCCTGCTGTGGAAGGTGGGACAGCGCCCAGGGGTGCGTGCCTTCCCGGGTAAGAGCATCTCCCGGAAGGCTTCGAGCCAGAGTTCTGCCCCCATTCCTGCCCGGGCCAAATCCCCACCGCACTCTGACACTCTGACCCTCATCTCGTGCTTGTGCCCCTTTCTAGCTCCCATCTTGCTCCTGGGAGGGCTGGGGGTGGAGGCCGAGGGCAGGAACCAACAGGCCGCCTGTCTCAGAGAGAACTGTTGGACTAACTGCCTCAAAGAACCGCTTGAACCTTTCCCCGTCCCACACCCCGCCCCTAGAAAAAAAAATCCTTTCCCCTTAAATCTAGGCCCTATCTCCTCCCATGCGATAACAGCTCCCTGACAGCTCCTTGGCCCAGGGCCCAATCCCTCTATGCCTCTCTGAAAGCTTGCTCTTCAGGGTATTTCTGAGCCGGCTGCCCAAGACCTGAGTGTGCAGGAGCCCACCCTCAGGAATCCACCCTGCTGGGTGCAGCTGAGGGCTGTGTCCCAACTGCCATCCCGCCCTCTAGGGACTTCCAACAGGAGGAGAAGGAGGAGGAGGAGGAGGAGGAGGAAAGAGCCAAGGTACCTGCCCATCCCCCTCCCAGACCCCAGACTGGGGCTCTTGAGTTGGATGAAGGAGGTTTATGTCAGGGAGGGCTCTGCAAAGAAGTAGTTTCCCAAAGGTGGGAAAGAGGAATTCTGACCTTTGCTTGCCCTCTCCCCTGGCATCCCTGGATGGATCAATCGATGGACTAGGGTTTTGAGAATTTTAGAGGAAAGCGCTCTCTAAATGTAAAATTCCTCTAGCCGCTAATGCATCTCTCAAACACTTTTTCTGCCCAGTTGTGGAGCCCTCCTGATGTTCTTTAGAGGAGAGCTGGGGGTGTGGAGGGAGGGAATCAAATAATGGGGTAGATTCTAATTCTGACTTGACGAATCACTTTCTCTGTGACCTTGGCCCACACATCTTACCTCTCTGTGCCTGTTTTTTCATTTGGGAGGCGTATGGATTTTGTAAGGACCCTTCTGGCTCTAAGAATTGGTGAGCAGAGATGCAGCTGAGAAGGTGGAGGGCATGGAGGAAACTGGCACATTTTCGGGTCACCAGGATCTAGAGCTACCCAGGGAGCTCTGTCCCCTCCCATCCCCCTTCTCTGGGCAGGGGTCACGTTCCTTCCCTTTGGCTCACCTCCTGACTCACCTCAGGCTCCGGCTCCTGAGAAACATGACCCCCGTTGTAAAAATAAATTGAGCAGCAAGGAGGCCTGGCCCTGTGGATCTAGTGTCTGGGACCTCCTGGCAAAGGAGGGGGTGAACGTGCAAACTTGGAGACAGAAAGAGGCTTAGACTTTTTAGGGCCCCAGACCTCTTTGAGAATAATAAGAGCTAAAATGTACTGGGAGCTGACCCTGTGCCTAGAACTCTGTTAGCACTTTTACATGTGATAATATCTCATCCAGGGCTTCCCTGGTGGCTCAGTGGTAAAGAATCTACCTGCCAAGCAGAAGATGCAGGTTCAATCCCTGGGTCAGGAAGATCCCCTTGAGGAGGAAATGGCAACCCACTCCAGTATTCTTGCCTGGGAAACTCTGGACAGAGGAGCCTGGTGGGCTACAGTCCACGGGGTTGCAGAAGAGTCAGACAGAACTTAGAGACTAAAGGACAAACAACAACATCTCATCCAGTCTCCACAGGTCTACATCTGATGTCTGTGATGCTTGGGGGTGAGCACACAAATGGAAAGTACATATATGTCTAAATATAAGTTATGAATCAAGATAACAAAGTGTGAAAACTTGCCTATTATCTTCTGTCTTTGATGGATTTTTCTTAGTCTTAATTTTAAGGCCAGGTCTCAAAGCCATTCTCTGGCCCCCTCTTCCCTGGTCCTTGGAGGACAGGGTCTCTGATGCATGCCTGGATGTCAGGTTCTACCTGCATGCCAAGTTCCATCCACTCCCCACCCTCCGCAAACAGCTGCCCTTTGCCCTCTCCCCGGGCCTGTGGGTACACATTCTGCATGGGCAGTTCCTGAGAGGATGGGCCTAGGGAAGAGGCTTGCTCAGAATTGGGTCATTTGAACAGAGAATTCCATGGTCCCAGATGTCTGGAGCATGGTCTAGAAGGTGAGGTGTATGGATTACCCTTCCCTGCTGTCCCAGGAACCACTTTTCCAGTGAGGAGGAGGGGGTGTGATCAAAGGAGGGCCAGAGTGAGACCCTCCAAACTCAGCAGCCCAGGGCTGAGGCCCCTGTTGCCCAGGTCTAAGGGTGGCATTGCCCTTAGCAATTTCACGAGGTAAATATCATCACTTTCATCATATTTCAAATGAGGGTTCTGCAGAAGATTGCATAACTTGCTCAAGGTCATCCAACAATAAACGCTGGAGCTGGGACTTAATTCCCCAGCGTCTAACTCCAGAGCCACTGTACCACTATCAGAGCTATACTGAATCTTTCGCCCAGGAAAAAAAAAAAAGAAAAAAGAAAAAAACACATAGACATCCAGCATTTCCCATACAATCTCAAAGGGTCCATGATCTCTGAATTCCACCAAGGACCCTCAAGTCAAGAAGGTGGGTGGTGGGGGGCTGTAGCAGGGGTCAGGCCATGAAGTGGAAGCGGGTTTCCAAGTGCGGAACCAGTATCCAGACAGGCGAGGATGGAGGGCCCCGAAGGCAGACAGGACCTGCGGGGTAGGGAGGGGGCCTGAGGAGGAGAGCAGACATGAGTTCCTAAGCCACTGGGAATAGCACTGCGCCTGGGTGCATGCGTGGGAGGGCGTGCGTTCAGTTGCCTCAGGCCTCTTTGCGACCCCATGGACTGTAGCCCACCAGGCGCCTCTGTCTGTGGAATTCTCCAGGCAAGAATACTGGAGCGGGTTGCCATTTCTTACTCCAGGGGCTCTTCCCGACCCAGGGATCAAACCTGTGTCTCCTGCATCTCCTGCGGTGGCTGGTGGGTTCTTTACCAACCGAGGCACCCGAGACAGGCTCCCTTTTAACTCCAGAGGTTCTGGGAAAAAGCCCTCTGACCTGGCTGTGACCACCCTGCTCCTACCTCGGGCTAATCCACCCCCACTTCAAAACAGAGGCGAGACTAAGGGAGTCTTGGAGGATTCTGAAGGACACAGGAAACCTTTGGAAGAGGGGGGGAAAGGGAGGGTCGGGGGTGGGGTGTGTGGCCTAGGTGGAAAAAAGAAGTAGGGGTTCCCCGAAGGGAGAATCAGGGCTTGGACCCAACGGTAGGGCCTGGCCGAATTCCGTAACCAGGAGCATCAAGATTTCTGAGAAGTCCATGAAGCAATGGGAGAGGTTGGTGTGCGGTGGTGGGGGCAGTTTGCAGTTGGAAGCTGTGTCCCTGGGACCCTGCACAGCTGGGCTTCAAGGCTGCACACACGCGCGTCGGCGGCCGCAGTGTACATACATGCCCGCACACGCCCACCGGCTGCGGCAGTGCCGGCTGCGGGAGACCGAGCGGTCCCTTCGCGGCCCCCGGAGAGGGAGCAGTTACCCAAACTCGTGTTCCCCAAAGCAGACATCGCTGCCTTCCAACACCCGAAAGGCTCCACCTCGACTCCTCCCCAAACTATCCTCCTAATTGGCAGCTCAGCGCACGGGATGATGCGGGCGGCTGCGGGCGGCCCTGCAGTGCCAAGCCGCAGCCGCCCAGCCCGAGCCAGAGAGGAAGCAGGGGTGTGTGTGTCGGGGGGGCGAGGGGTAGGGCGGGGGGGTTGCTGGGGGTGCGGCCGGCTCCCGGGGCTCCGGGACCTGGAGGCGGGGGCGCCCCGGGCTCCGCGGCGGCCACCGCCCCTCCTGCAGCTGGAGCGCTTCCAGAGCAGAGGCGCAGCGTCGCTCGCTTAGGTGCTAGCTCGGCGGGCCTCCTGGCCCTGCTCGCGTTCCTCCTCCGCGGGCTCCTCCTTCTCCCGCGCCCCCGGCGGCCGCTCCCGCAGCCGGCTCCTCCTCTCCCTCCCTGCCTCCCTCTCCTCGCGCTCTCCGCGCTAACTTTCCCGAGCCCTGGCCAGCGGCGCAGAGCTCCCCGGCAGCCTCCGGCCCCACTGCAGACCGCGGGCTGCGAGCGCGGGTGTGCCCTGTATCCCGTCCCCGCGTCCCGGGGGCGCTCCGGAGAGAACAGAACGATGCCCCGGGCTCGGGACCAAGGCGCAGCCCGGGCGAGATGGCTGGGCACTGGGCTCTTGGGTAAGGCAGCCCCGGCTTGGTTTCTTCTACCTCTTGCCCCCAACCCTTCCCCCACTCTCCCCCCCCCCACCCCCGCCAGAGGACGGGTCACTTAGAAGAACAGCACCTTGGACAGGGTGGGCTTTGGAGCGCGGCCCCCAGCGAGCGGCTCCCGCTTCTTCCAGGACGCCGTTTGGACTGCTGAGTTGCCGGGGGACCTTGCGCCGTCCTCCGCCCCATCCCACCCGCCAGCCTGGCGATTAGTTCTTTGCTGTCTCTAGTGCTTTCAGCTTCTGGAGCTGGAGCTTGGGCCGCAGAGGTTTAAGCCGGCTAGGGGAACCTGTCTGGGATCGGGTGTAGGAGATGCCCGGTGGGTTGCACGTGTGGTTGTTGGGACGCTGGTTTCTACCCCAGCCCGGAGCACTTTGCAACTTGGATGCTTGTTGCCCCGGCACTGGCGTGCACCAGTTCAAGGTGGGGGAGCTCCCCTTCCTCCTGTCCCTTTTCCGTTTGGCTCCTCTGCTGTCTACTTTCTCGAGTGCCCATTGCCTTCTCTGCAGACTGGATGGGGTTGGAGGGACTTGGAGGATCGTTCAAGCCCTCCTTTAAAATTTATTTATGTTTTTATGGCTCGAGACTTGTGGGAATCTTAGTTCTTCGACTAGGGATCGAACCCATGCACTCGGCAGTGAAGGCACCAAAGCTTAACCACTGGACTGCCAAGAAATCCCCACCTTAGGAAGGATCCTGTCTCTCTTCTTAGGTAAAGATTCCATGGGGTTGGGCGGTGGGACCTGTTTAACTTGCTCTTGGCTCTTCATTTTTGGGATGAGTATGAAGACTAAGGAGGCACATCCAGAGACCACAGACAGAGCAGATGATTAGTGTCTATTTTATGCATATGATACTTTTGAACGTCAAACTCCTAGAGATTAGGGAATGATGTTTAGTAGTCCAGAATGTAGCCTCTCAGAAGTCAAAGCTGGATTTCCACGTAAGCTGATTCCATCTCTGGCACCCGCACCTCTTCCTGTTTATATTTGTCAGATTTGGCTTTTGGCAGCTCCCCTCATCGGGTTGGGCACACGATGTAAGCATTTGGGCTGAAAACATGAAGACAGAAGTCTTTAAGGGTGGCCGCTGCTGCTTCTGCCAATGTAAACCGTGTGCTGGCCTGTCATGTTAGCACCTGGTGGTGGAGCGGGGATAGAGTATGTCCTTCACTCAGGAGCCACTGCTTTTGTTACATCCCTCCAGCTGGTGTTCTCTCTTGTAGCTTAGGCACAGGTGTGCTGATTCCATGGTGACCCTAAGAAGTGGGTCTCTGCGAGGCCCGAGGCTGCTCTTCGTGGGCTGGGCACAGTGGCCCTCTGCTCCCCCTCATCCCATCTCTGATCACGGTGGCCTTGGCAAGGGGAAGGGGTCACTGGGGAATTCAAACTCACACCACCATTAAACTAGCTTGGTTACCAACACCTCTGGCTTCCCTTTCTCTTATTGCCTGGTTGGCTGGTGGAATGCGAGTGCCAGAGTATTCACAGAACCTGTCTTCTGTGGGGAATCCCACCATATACCATGTGTGTGTGTATTGGGTTTTCAGGCACAGCTTCTTGGTACTTTTCTCCAGGTGGAAACCCACACTTCCTCTAAGCGCTGTTTGAGCTGATAGACTAGGGAGGGACAGAGGCCCATTGGAACAGGTTTGAAAGATTCCCTGAGCTACCCTCTGGGAGCCCAGGAGAGAGCAAAGTGATTTGTAGGGGGAGACCAGCAGGCCCTAGAACTGGCCCCAGCTGTTCTGCCCCTTGCCCCTCTGGTCTGCTGAGGGAATACAACCTGAGTCCTGCCCTGGACCTTGCCCAAGCAGCCAACAATAAGGCCTCGCAGTGGCACTGCTTTGAGCTTGGCACGAAGACGCCATCCTTGCTCTTGGTCCAGGAGGGGAGATGCAGAGATGACTGGACAGCCAAGTAGAGCATCAGAGCTGGCAGGAGCTTTGGAAACCATAGCACAGAGCTCCCCTCAGGATGAAGAAACCACGGTCCAGAGAGGGAAGGTGACTTGCTCACTGGTGTGTAGCCAGTTGATGGCCAGGTGGGCCCGAATCCAGGTCTCTGGGGCTTTGTCACACCAACTTGTCTCTCAGTTGACCAAATTCTGCTGCAGGGGAAGGTCAGCAGGGGTTGTGCTGATGGACTGAAGAAGCAGTGAGCTCGGGAGCCTGGGTGTGGAAGGATAGAGGCTGGGAGGCCCAGAGCTCTTCTCACAACTATGGAAACTGGGTACAGAGCAGTAAGCTCCCAGGAGTCCTCTACCCCTCCAGCTTCCTCTCTCCATATCAAACTCAATCTCCTAGACCGAGACAAAACTGATTTTTGGTAATCTGACCAGATGCCCCTTCTTAAATTGAGACACAGTTTTTAAGATGGCAGTATTGCAATTGAGGATAAAAGGGTGTCAGTCGCTTCCTAACCATGTAACTGGTAATGTATCTGTCCTACCCACTCCTTCCTTGTTGCCTGATTTGCTTAATTGCTTTGATCTCTGTGTAATTATCACTTGTGAGGGTGCTCTGTTGCCCAACGCTCTTTCCCTGGGTATGTATTTATTAAGGACTTGTTTAATGAGAAGGCAATTAAGCAGAGGGTGCTTAGTCCCACTCAGAGGAAGGAAAACGAAAGGGTAAATAAGCGGTTTATGGCAAAGAGGATGGGAAAGCAGGGAAGAGGAGAAAGACCCCAGGTTTGGAGATTCATCCTTTTTCTGGACATGCAGGCTTGCGGGGTCCCAAGTCGTTATGGCTGCTGTGACCACGATGACCCCAGGCACAGATTCTCCCGCCTGGCTCTGCTGCTGAGGGTGTGAGGATCTCTGCAGAAGCCACACCCATTCCATGGCCTGCAGGAGGAGAGATGGCACGCTGCTTGGAATTGTTTGCAAGCTGGTTTTGTTGAGCATCCAGCACTGTCTCAGGGGCATGTTTCTATCCCCGCAAAGCTCCTGGGGGTGGGCAGGAAGCCGGCAGGTTGCCTAGGGAGAGGGAGCTGAAATCTTTCGTCTGTCTTTGGGCCCAGGGGCCTTTCCTGGCTCAGCCCTGCCTCCCACAGCCCCCAGGGCCTGCACCCCAGGAGGGGTCTTGTCCTGCTGGCCTTGGCCCACTTTCTCCCTCCCAGCTCTTACTTTGAACCTGACTCCCCTGGGGCCAGTGTATCAGCTTCCCTATTAAAGTCAGCCACGATTCCGCCTGCCTTGCCAGGCAAGCCTGGGGAGCTAAACTTAGAGTGTGCTCCACGCTGCCCCTCTTTCCTCCTCTTGCCCTAAGTTGGGTATCACTGTACCCGGATATCGGAAAAGGTGGGAGAAGATTTCTGCCTTGGCATTTGCCTTGGAACGTCTGATGGTAGCCATGAGATCCCCCTTGGTGTATTGAATGATAAGATTTGCCTGTACAAATACGTTTTTTACTTTAAATGGGAGGCCTGAGCCAATCCTGAGACATAATCGCATGAGATAGGAGGGGGCCGATCAGAAAACAGCCAAGAAAATGGCTGTTCTGAGAATGGCTCGGCAGTTAGGGACTCTCAGTGAGCAAAGACAGGCTTTGGATTGAATTCCGAAGGATCACGGGTCAGAGGACTTGTTCCCACCCATCCCACGATGCTGGAAAGGGACCCCCAATCTGAAACACACACAAGATCACTTGAAATTCTAAAGAGTTTAGTTTGGGACGAAGAAAGTCCTTCTTTATCCAAGGAAGTAGCCACATGGAAATAATTACCTCCAGGAAGTAATACAGGGTGAACGTATAAAACAGTGCTTGAATGGCTTGGAGATATTGTTAGCTGACGCTGGTCCTTGAGTGTCTTGGTTACATCTAGACCTACAGTGGAGGCCAGCCCTGTCCCCCTGCCTCCTTTTAAACACTATGTTCCTCTACCCGCAGAGAGCCCAGGCCAGAGGGATGCACTCATTGAAGCCCTTCTCATGTTTTATAAGCTCATGTATTTTTTAGCTTTATACCAAGCTTAGAAGGTAGGAAAGACAGGCATCCCTGGTTTGAGTATATAGCACCTCTGACTTTCTCAAGGTCAGCCAGCCAAGTGGGGTCTGCCGTGTGCCTCCTGACACGTGCATCCTGGCTTGGTCATCCTGCTGAAGTACCTCTCTGAGTCCTTAGTGGATCTAGGTCTGACCCTGCTCCCTTCTTTCCCCCCAGCGCAGGCTCACAGGGAAGAAAGCACAGGAGGCAGGCCTCTGGGTTTTCCTGTGCACGAGCTTCCTAGACACGGCCAATAAGACTTCTGCGTGCTGGGAGGGTGTGCGGTGGAGAAGCCAGGCTTGCTCCCCATCTCTGATGCTTTAATTCAGGCAGGACTCTGAACTTCACCGTAGAAACATCTCTGCCTTCCCTTTGTCCTTTCCAGGCTATGGTGGGAATGGCGATGCTTCACTCTGGGAGTCTGGGAGTCCTGAGTACATTAGAGTTAAGTCATCCACACAGGCGCACTCTAATCAGGTGGAAATGCGCACGGTCATGAGTCAGACCTTAGAGAAGTACTTCTCTCCTCTGTCCTGGACTGTTTGTTTGTTTTTGCTTCTATTTAAAGTGGTCAAAACTATTTCACTTCTGATGAGTGTCTCTGGTGCTTGATAGTCTATTCCAGCTGAGGTTGTGGGGAAGGGGTTTGGCCCCTGACTTGGATCCCCCTGTCTCCCCTAGGATCCTGGACACTAGAGGCTGGTGCTGTGGTGCTCCTCGGAACACATGCTCAGGCTCCGAGGGAGCACTGTAGGCATCAGGAAGCTCCTTCTGCTGAGAGCTTCACCACACTGCACTCCATTCTTTGGTTTGAGGAGGCAGTTGGGGGTGAGAGGCAAAACTGAGGTCTCCCATCAGAAGGTTGTCTTCTTGGGACTTCCCAAGCAGTCCAGAAGCAAACAAAACTCCTTGCTTCTACTGCAGGGGGTATTGGTTCAGTCCCTAGTTAGGGAACTAGGATCCCACATGCAGTGTGGCAAAAACCAAAACCAAATCCAACCCAAATCGAAGGCCGTCTTTTAGGCAGGAGGGTGTAATCGCATGTCTGGCTCCTGTCCGTAGATCTCTGGGGCAAGGTGGTGAGGGAGGGGAGAAATGAAAAGAAAACCAGGAGCTTTAAGGAGGGCTGGCGCTGACAGCATTATTCTCTTGGAGAGGCACTGTCACAGAGTGGTGGAAAGCAGAGCTTGGTCTGTACTCTGCTTATTCTACTCACCAGTTGTGTGGCCTTGAGCAAGTTAATCTTTCTGAGCCTGTTTCTTCATTTTGCCTGTTGGGGATAAAAATAATAGCTACCTCATTAGGGTTATCATGAGGATTAAATGAGACAGTGCCCGTAAAATGCCCATCCTATTTTACAGTCAGTGCTCAATTCCAGATCCACCATTTATTATGTGACCCTGGGCAAGTGACTTAACCTCTCTGAGCCTCAATTGTATCATCTGTACAATGAGAAAAATGACACCCATCTTTCGGCATTTTAATCAGAGTTGAAGTTAATAGGTAGAAATTCTCTAGCACAGTGGGGCCCAAAGTGTCATCTGATTGCAGCATTTTCTGGGAACCTCTTAGAAATGCAAATTTCCAGGCTCCACTCTAGGTGCTGGATCTGAAACTGCTGGGTTGGGGCCGGCAGAGCTAGCTGTAATGGCCCTCCAGGTGATTCTGACGCTTTGTGAAAGCCATGGCTCTAGAACAGTCCCTGGCACAGAGGAGCTGATCAAAGATTGAAGGCTAATTGAAATGACCCCTCAGCACTAACAGGAACTCTGGTGGGCAAAATCTGCTGTTTTAGGATGTAAGGTAGGGCTTTCTTGCTCTGGGATGCTGGAAATGTCTCTTGTTGACCTTTGTGTGTGTGTGCTAAGTTGCTTCGGTTGTATCCGACTGTGCCACTCTATGGACTGTGGCCTGCCAGGCTTCTCTGTCCATGGGATTTTCCAGGCAAGAATACTGGAGTGGGGTGCCTTGCCCTCCTCAAGGGGATCTTCCTGACCCAGGGATTGAACCTGAACCCATGTGTCTTACATCTGCACAGGCAGACGGGTTCTTTACCATTAGCACCATGTGGGAAGCCCCTCTGTTGACCTTAGGCAAGTCACCAAACCTGTCTATGTTCAGTTGCCATGTCTGTAATATGGAGCTATTACAGTACACCACTCAGAGCATGGGTGTGGGGGTTATATGTAGCCGGCACATAGTAAGTGCTGAGCATATACCAGCAGCTGTTGACAGCGGCAGGGGATCCTGGACTATGGGTTGTTATTTCTGAGCTTTGTGTTAAGAGCAGTCCGCTTTGCCTTCAGAAGTGAAGAGGACATGAAGAAGCTGAGGGAGTCCTAAGAGCAGAGTTGGGCTTCCAGCTCTCCATGGAGCTCCTCTTATTTATTTATGGCCGCACCACATGGCAGGCGAGATCTTTGTTCCGCAACCAGGGATTGAAACTGAGCCCCCTGCAGTGGGAAGTGCAAAGTCTTAACCACTGGGCTGGTGGAGAGGTCTCCTTCTTCTAAGTTAAAAAGCATTGCCCAGGTGGCACTAGACATCCTTATCTCATGTGTGCAAAGCAAGAGGAAGCTGGTTTATGATCTATCAATACAATGAGGAAATTAAGTTTGATTAAAGAGGTCTTTCCCTGAGGATGAGGATGGGAGCAAGGTTGGCAACTTTAAAACAAAGACTGACCCTATCTGTCTTGGGAACAAGAACAGTTCTGGGAACTGCCTGCAGAGCTGGGAGCTGACTGGCCTGAGAGGGGTTCTCAAGTGGCTCAGCCACTAAACCCAGTTAGTTCAGCCAAGTCTCCTCCCATTTGGGTTCTTGGTTGTCCCATCTGTAAAGTCAGGCAGTGGCAACTTGGTGTCTCTAACCTGAAACAGTCCGGGCCCTATCGGCTCTGACACTGTGGGAATGCCAGGCTGGCGGTCCAAGTAGTTGAGAGAAGCTACAGTCTGGGAAGAGATGCCAGGGAAACTCTGGCATGGGAGGTGGTGCAGCCAGGTGTCTGCTCTCAGCTGCCCACTAGGCCTGGAGTCACACTCCAGTTCACATTTCAGCTACCTCTGGAAGGTGTAGGACTTTGGCCAAGGCACAAGGCACTTTGCTCCTCTGAGCCTTATTTTTCCCACCTGTAAAATGTGATTAATAAGACCCTCCTTCCAGGTGAGAGGTGAAGATGCTATGAGATTACTCATACACAGCCTTAGCCAACATCTCTGCTGAGGAAAAGGTCATTATTCTCAGCATCACTGGGAACCTGAGAAGGACTCTGAGTCCTCACCCGGGGTGACCCTGGTTCATTTAGGGGCAAGGACAGCTAGTTTCTAATTCCGACACCCCTCCTCCTCATGACCTTGAGGTACAGTGGGGTTTCCTCAAGGACTCTGTAGGACAGGAGGGCCAGGTTCTCTTACAAGAACTCATGAACTCACGAGGCAGGACCCAGAGGCCATGAGTGGAAATTCACAACTGCCACCTGCTCAACTGGCAGCGATGGCATTGGACTGGAAGGCGTGGGAAAGAAGGGGGTGGGGGTGGGGATGTGCCCAGGATGAGAGGCCGCAGTGGGGCTGCAGGGAGTCGGGGGCTACTCTGGGTCCGGAGGGGACCATGGGCGCAGTGCCCACTCCAGCCACCGGCTTGCGAGCATCCTGTTGCCCTGAGTCGGCCTCCATAAAGGGTCTTCCGCCCTCACTTTCTCTGAGGTTATTGCTTTACTCCCTCTGGTTTTGCGGCTGCTGACTGATGCCAAGACATCCCCGTTCCACCCCACCCTGCGGGATGCCCTCCCAGTCCGCCTTGTCTCTCTTTTCTTCTGGAGGTCCCTCTCGGTGGTGGAGCAAGGTCTAGCGGGAGGTATCCCCCTGCCTCTTGGCCCCTTGGGGCAGGTGGGAGCCGCCAGGGTCCGTGATGAGTGGCCGAGGAGCCGGGTCCTGTGTCTGCCGTTTTTCTTTTAGCCACCTCAGGAGACCCGCTCAGTCTCCCAACACCCTCGCCCCGCCAAATCCCGAAAATATCACGAGAGGGTGGCGCACAGCCCTTGGGGAGATTCTCAGCGCGAACAGGAGGCGCAGGTTCTGCACTTGGGGGCCACAGGGACCGCATCCGCTGGTTAAGGGGCGCGGACTCGCGGCGCGGAGGCCGGGACCTGGTTTTCCTGGGTTGGGGTGACCCCTGGTGGTCACTTAGAGTGTCACAAGGGCTACTAACAGGCTCAGAAGTCCATCCAGCTCAGGCCAAGAGGGAGAATGAATCACGGAGGTGGTCCAGGCAGAGTCGGTTAAAGTAAAGAGAACCATCTTCCTAATATTGACACGGAGGGCAATAGAGACCTCCCTGCCTGACCATGCCACTCCACTCCACCGGAGAGGTCCCTCCCAGGGCTGCAGCCTGGAGGTTCTGGTGGGGTTCTACTCAGGGAGGTGGTGCCGCTCCCTCACACAGGTCTCTTCCTGCTCCCGATGTCCCTGTCGCTGGAGGTGTCAGTGGGAAAGGCCACCACCATCTACGCTGTCAACGGCACGGAGATCCTGCTACCCTGCACCTTCTCCAGCTGCTTCGGCTTCGAGAACCTACACTTCTGGTGGTCCTACAACAGCAGTGATACATACAAGATCGTAAGTAGCCGGAGAAGGGATGGGCAGCTCAGATCCTCCTCCGGGGTTTGTCCCCTCACCCTGCCTCCCACCCCAGGCTGTGGTCCTTTCTGGACTCACCCCTCAATGATGGTCCCCAGGGATGCATCTTTTGCCACACTCACCTTTCATTTATTTTAAAGAATGTGTTTGTTTCTTTTTGGCTGCGCTGGGTCTTTGATGTTTTCTTTAGCTGCAGCCATTGGAGGCTGCCTTCTAGTTGTGGTGCACTGGCTTCTCAGTGCAGCGGCTGCTCTGGCTGTGGAGCAGGGGCTCCGGGGCACATGGGTTCAGTAGCTGTGGTGCCGGGCTTAGTTGCCCCGTGGCATGTGGGATCTTCCCGGACCAGGGATCGAAACTTCGGCCCCTGCATTGGCAGGTGGATTCTTAACTAGGGAAGTCTCTCTCCCAGTATTCTTTCCAGAGCCTGTCTAGACGGATCTATGTGGGAAAGATGCTTAGATTTTTGTTGCCAGAATTTGGGATCCGTTGGAATTCCTGTCTAGAGTCCTCTGTCTGGTCTGAAGAAATACCTGAAACTTGGTTAGCTTGTGTAAACATTAATAATTTAATTTAAAAAGCAGAAGAGATAAGACATTTGGAAGACTTTGAGAGGGGGAATGAGAAGAGTCCAAACAGAAGAAGGGCTGGGGAATTGGCCTTGGAAGGATGGAAGGGAATGCTGGAGAAGAGAAGGGTTCAGGGCTTTGGCTGGGGTGGGGATGGAGAGTCAGCAGGTGTTTTTTTAAATGTTTCTTTATGTATTTGACTGCACCAGATCTTAGCTGTGGCAAGCAGGATCTTTAGTTGTGGCATGTGAGATCTAGTTCCCTGACCAGGGATTGAACCCAGGCCACCCCGCAATGGGAGTGTGGAGTCTTAGCCACCAGACCACCAAGGAAGTCCCAGCAGGTGTTTTCTGAGTACTCTGCAACCTAGTAGGGGACTGGAAGTCCAAGAGACCAACTCTGGATGTAATTAAACACTGAACTCAGAGGGTGCCGATGCACTGCCCTGTGGGATTTATCCACATCTTGATGGAGGAGTATTCAGGCCGATAGGGGATGAGGTGTTAGCAAAGGCTGGAAGGAATGGCAGAGGGAAGCAAGTGTGGTATTAACAGGCTTTTATGTGGTATTAAAAGGCTTTTATGAAGAAAGCAGAAAAGTCATGCTACATTCTAGGGAGACCTTAGTAACAGAAATTGGGTTTAGCCTGAAGCAAGTAAAATCCAGGTTAGACAGACAGAGCTATTGATAAGCATGGGAAACCAAGGGGAAGGGCTCTTCCTGGCCTGGGCAGAGAGGTGCCTAAGGAGTGGGCTGGAGTGATGTCATGACTCTGTGATTTTTCTCCTGGCCCCCTCCTTGCTCCCATCTTCCCACACAGCTCATAGATGGGACTGTGAAGAATGAGAAATCGGACCCCAAGGTGAAATTGAAAGATGATGACCGCATCACTCTGGAGGGCTCCACGAAGGAGAAAATGAACAATATTTCCATTTCACTGAAGAACCTGGAGTTCAGCGACACGGGCAAATACACCTGCCACGTGAAGAACCCCAAGGAGAATTATTTTCAGCACCAGGCCACCATCTTCCTCCAAGTTGTTGATAAATGTATGTAATGGGTCTGGGACCAAGGGCAGTGGCATTGGAAGGACGGGGGTGGGTGGGGGGGGGGTACCCAACTTGGTGTAATGGTGAAATGGACCGTTGGTGTTTTCTTTCACTTTATGCTTTCAAGGGCAACTGGAGTTACATCTGGAAACTCGAATAACTTGGTGTGAATACTTATTCTGCCACTGAATAGCTTATGATATACACTGAGGCCCTCTGAGCCTTGTTTTCTTCATATGAAGATCTGCCTTCTCTTAGGGTTGCTGTGAGAGTCCCAGAAGCTACATGCAAGTGTGTTGTGAGGTTCTCCTTATGTGTTGATTATTTCTAATCTTGTGTGTTCTGTTAGCAACAGCTGATGGAATGCCATGTAGGACCAAAAAGTGCTATGAATGATACACAGTGTCCTTTCTCAAAGAACTGACAGGTCAGGGTAGGACAGAAGACAAGTAAACACATAATTGAAATGGGGCAAAGCATGCAAAGCCAAGGCAATGGAGATTAAAAAAATATTTATCTATTTATTTGGCTGAGCCAGATATTAGTTGAGGCATGTGGGCTCTTAGTTGCCACATGTGGGGTCTAGTTCCCTGACTAGGGATGGAACCAGGGCCCTCTTCATTGGGAGCTCAGAGTCTTAGCCACTGGACCACCAGGGAAGTTCCAGTAGAGACTGATAAGAATGGTCTCTCTCCTCTGGAGCTTAAGTCCTGATTGAGGGGATTCCAATCCAACAATGGTGGAACAATTAGACAACGAGGAAACATGTGATGAGGGTATCCCATGACCCCAACACTGGACGTGTTTAGAGAAAGGGCTGAAGGAGTTAAGACTGGGTGGGCATCATGGAGAGGGGAGCCTGGAAGGCTATCGAGGCATGGGAGCAGAGAAAAAGGAAGGAAGCTTGCTTAAGCATCCTGATTGTGTTGCGTTTCTTGTGTTCCTGGGGACCCACTGCTCTCCTGAATGATGTGGGATTCTTGCAGAGAAGATGCTCACAATTCTGTACTTTTTTGGAGTTAGGGCCATTAGGATTCTCAGGTGGGTTGGACATAGGGGTTTGAGAAAAAGAGAGGAGTCAAGGATGACTCCAAGGATTTTGGCCAGAGCATTTCTCAGCAGAGATGGAGGAGATTGTGGAACAGGTTTGGGAAGTCAGGAGGTCAGTTTTCAGATGAGGGAACTGAGGCTAGAAGGGTTAAGTGACCAGCTGTAGGTTATTAGTGACTATTAGTGACCAGCTCATTAGTGACTGTGGAAACCCTGTTGTTGAAATCCAGATTACCTGGCTCCTGTGTCTTCTGGCCAAGTAAGAGATATTGCAGAGAGATTCTCAATTGTTTTTCTGCATGGGTAAAAGGAAACCTAGAAGGAGGCAATGAAAGTCTCATGCTTGAGGGTCAAGTCAAACCTGGATGCTGTGGTCCCCAAGTCTGAGTTATTCCAGAACTTGTGTGGGTGTCTGCAGGAGGGTGTCTGTGTGGAGCACAGCGGGGAGGGATGACTTCCTGTTATACCTTAGCCTGATGGATGCCATAGTCTAGCTTCTCTTGCTTCCTGCTGGGGTGGGCGTGTCCCAGATGCCCAGGTTGGAGGCTGGGGAGCTGCTGGGCTGCCATGGTGCTCCAGGTGACTCCTGCTCTCCTTCTCCACCCCTCTTCTTTCCCTTCTCTGACCACGAAGTGGAAGAAGTGGACAACACCGTGACCCTCATCATCCTGGGTGTCGTGGGCGGGGTCATTGGGCTCCTCATCTTCATCCTGCTGGTTAAGAAGTTCATTGCCTTCATCATCAAGAAGACTCAGGAGAAGAAGTAAGTTGACTCCAGCCTTCCCACCGGCCCACCACCCATTCTCATCTCGTGGGTGTTCCAGCATCCTCTCATCCGCCATCATATATCCCCCATCTGCCTTCATCCTTCCATCTATCTCCTAATCCCTCCTCTCTTCCTAATTCTTCCACTCTCTTTTTTATCCCTGCCCTGCTCCTCTCGTCTTTCAGCCTGATTCTTCGTCTCACTCCTTTTTCCCCATCCGCTCAGGAGACGTTTATTGAATACACTGACTTCACTGAGAACATACGTACAACTCACCTGCTCTTCCTCATTCCCCTGTCTTCCTGCCCATCCCGTTATTTGTACCATCTCAATCTGAAGTCCTACCAAAGGCTTTCAAATGCCTTTTTTTTTTTTTAGATCAGGGGAAATATGAGATTCCGCATACAGAAACTCTAAAATGGGAATATGGGAGTGATGCGTGATGGGAGTCTTTTGTTGTGAAATTCTGAAAATTCAAATGAAGGAGAGAAAAACAGTCTAAAAAGGCTGATATGACTACCCAGGAAGCCCTAGGATAAATTTAGGTATAAAGACAGATATTTGTAAGAGGAATGAGAAGAAAGATTGGGAGGTACAAAGGGTGCTGCCCACACCCAGAATTGCCAGAGCTGGCAGGTTCCACGATTGAACGCTGCAAAACCCAGAGCAGACCAAAGGCATCTGAAAGTTGTGTTCTTGGTAAGAAAGATGAGATGAGGCAGGCCTGCCACTGAAGCAGAGAGGGTGAAAGTAAGTAGGAGAAGCAAGGGAGAAGCAGAAGATAGAAGGAGAAGATCTGTTGGGGTTGGCTTCATGCTGCTTTGTTGAGAAGAAATTAGGCTGAAAAGGGCAGAAATGCCACTGGTCAGAAAGGAAGGCAGCTGAAGGCAGGGAGAGAATTTTAGGGATTGGCAGAGGGGAGGGAGAGCTGGGAAGACTGGTTGTGATGATGAACTCTTGGGCTATCTAGCTGCATCACGGCCAGAGGCTGGGAGGATTTCAGAGATCTTGAGAGGGGCCTGGAGCATGGATCCAGACCAAATTGTGTTTTTAATAATCAGTCTTACTATTGCTGGTGAGAAAATTTGGAGAACACATTATTCAACATATGGTTTAAAAGCACTTGGGAAAGAAAGCAGTCATCCTTGGGAGCCACCATGAGTTCACTGAAAACAGGGCAGGCTAACATTTTCTGCTCGTGCACAGTTATCAGGAGGATGCTACGTGTAATAGCGCTTCCTGTCATTCATCACATGCCTCTACCATGTGTTAGATATTCCATCAGGCATTAGAAAAAATAAAACATGTATGATTTTATTTTGAAGTTGAGCAAAGTGAGGCTCAGAGTAGTTAAGTGACTTGCCCAGGGTCACACAGCTAATAAGCGATAGAGCTGGGATTTGAATTCTAACTTGTTTGCTTTGAAAGTTCAGCTGTTGCTGCTGCGCCCTACTGATTCACAGGGGAGTGGGATCTAGAGTTCAGTAAGTCATTCTTTCATTCAGTGGCTCTTTTTGAGATGCTGTGTGCAAAGTATTGTGCCAGGCACTGCAGGAAATTCTAGAAGGAATGAGATTCTGCCCCTAAGTAAAGAAGACATGTGCAGAAATCGGTGTAACAGGAGGTAGAGGAATTAGGGCTGGCCTAACCCTCTCCAGGATTCTTGCCTGGAGAATCCCATGGACAGGAGGCTGGTGGGCTGCAGTCCATAGGGTCGCACAGAGTTGGACATGACTGAAGTGACTGAGCATGCCTGCACACACTCAAAGAGAATGTTGAGGGGGTTCAGGAGAGGGTGGAATAATAGTGAAGGATTTCTGGCCAAAGAGACATTTGTGGTCAGCCTTGCAAGATGGATATGAGTTAAGTCCCAGGGAGGGTGAAGAGAAGGTTGTTCTGTAGAGGGAACCGCTGAGAGCAAAGACAGACAGCCTGGGAAGTGAGCATGTTGTGGAGAACAGACGTTTGTGGTTGCTCTTGTTGAGAGAGTGGGGGTGGGGTCAGGAGGAAGAGGGGAAACCCACATAGGGGGTGGGGACAGACCCTTGAGGACCCTTGAGGCTGAGATTGGCTTTTCTCTGACCACAGGGGAGCTGGGGAGGGCTTGCAGGGCCTGGCTCCATCAGAGGACCTGGAAGAAAGGGTCTGGCATTGGTGGGCACAGGGACTGGAAAGGCAGAGGCTAGAGGTGGGAGACAGGCCAGGAGGAAGCCTGAGAGGGTCCTCTGAGCAGCGAGGTAGGCCTGCATAACAGTAAAGATGTGGTGGCTTCCTGAGAAGAAGGGACGTGGGGGCAGCATCCTAGGATCAGTTCTGGGCTTTCACATGTGAGGGTGTTCCCTCTGCCTAGAATGTCTCCTCCCTCTTTTCCTGCTCATCTTTCTTGCTTTCAGCTTAAGTGACGCTTCCAAAGGGCCTTCCCTGACCCTAGAAGGAGCCCTCCTAGGTTGAGTCCCTCCCTGGTATGCCCCACCTGCATCCTGTCATTTACTGCTTTGTACTTGTTTACTTGTTACTTGTTTAATAGCATATTTCCTGGAAGACTGCAGGTTTTTGGAGAGCAGACAGCTTGTCAGTTGGACACCTTTCTAGCCTGACACAGTGCAAGCAGGGTCTTTGTAAAGAAATATGGATGGTTAGGTGGATGGGAATTGGCTAGACTGACTGTTCCTTAGGTTTAGAGATAGGTGGATGATAGACCCATCTGAATAGAGGTCTTTATGTCACAGGGCTCTGTCTGTTCATTGTTATTACTGATTTAAACTACACTAAGAATGACATGGGCTCTGGTGGCTCAGGGGTAAAGAATCCACCTGCCAATGCATGAGACACAGGTTTGATCCCTGGGTCCGGAAGATCCCCTGGAAAAGGAAATGGCAACCCACTCCAGTAGTCTCGTCTAGGAAATCCCATGGACAGAGCAGCCTGGTGGGCTCCAGTCCATGGGGTCGAAAAGAGTTGGACGTGACTTAGTGACTAAACGGTAACAACAACAGGAATGATACATTTATCAAATTTCCAGAAACCTAGCAACTGTGTTGGATGGAGAACAAAATTGGGATCTGGGAGGATCTTTTTTTTTTTTTTTTTTAAATTGAAGTATAGCTGATTTAGTGTTGTGTTGGTTTGCTGGAATCACAGCAAAGTGATTCAGTTGTACATACCTACATATTTGTTCTTTTTCAGATTCTTTTCCATTGTGGTTTATTATCAGATACTGAATATAGTTCCCTGTGCTATATAGTAAGGCATTGTGGTTTATCTATTTTATATATAGTAGTTTGTAGCTGTTAATCCCTAATTTATCCAAATTTATCCCTCCCCCTTTGGTAACTATAAGTTTTTTTCTATCTCTGTGATTTTCTGTTTATGCTTTGTAAAGAAGTTCATTTCAATCATACTTTATAAACTTTTCTGTTTATAAAGAAAGAAGCTTTGTAAAGAAGTTCATTTCAGTCATACTTTAGACTCCACATATAAGTGATATTGTATGGTATTTGTCTCTCTGTCTGATCTACTTCGCTTAGCATGATAATCTCTGTGTCCATCCATGTTGCTGCAAATGGCATTATTTCCTTATTTTCACGGCTGAGTAATACTCCACTGCATACATGTACCGCATCTTCTTTATTCATTTGCCTATGGATGGACATTCAGATTGTTTCCACGTCTCGGCTGTTGTAAATAGTGCTGCTATGACCTTTGGGGTGCACGTATCTTTTTGAATCAGAGTTTTCTCTGGATATATGCCCAAGAGTGGGATTGTTGGATCATATGGCAACTCTATTTTTAGTTTTAAAAAACTAAACCTCCAAACTGTTTTGCATAGTGGCTGCACCAATTTACATGCCCACCAACAGTGTAGGAGAGTTCCCTTTTCCGGATTTAGGAGGATAGGCTGGAGGTATAGACTAAATCCTGCAAGATGAAATTGACGAAGATAAAATGTTAACTCTCTCCCGAAGGCCTCAAACTCAGCTACACAAGCCCAGGGTGAGGCTAAGATGCAGTTTAGTGACAGAAGCCATGAAAAAGACCTGGGAGTTTTCGCGGGCTGAAAGGTGGGAGTAATGCAGCAGTCAGGTGTTCTCTGGAGAACCCTTTGAGGCCTGGCCACTGCTGTTGGGGGGTCGTGTACTTAGACTGGAACATGCCCAGCACAGGGTGGCCGGGGTGGTGCCGTTCTGGGGGGTATTCCCACCTGGCCACCTCTCCTTCCTCCTGCCCCACCCCCCGCCTCTGCCCGCACCTGCCTGCCCTTCCATCTCATTTTGCTACATCTCGTCCCAGCGAACTTCAGGAGGAAGGGCCTGCCGGGCCTGGGTGAGGAGCTATTTGCCCTGGGCATCCTGCCTGCTGGCCTGGACTCTTCCCCTGGCTTGGCACAGTCTGACATCTCCCCTGGTTTGGCCTCCTCTCATTACTGACCCCTGGGAGGAGTGACTGGCACCCTTGCCCTCTGCCGTGTTGAGATGGCCTGGTGATGCTAACCTTACAGAGTACTTCCTGTGGCTCAGGCACTGTCCCCAGTGCTCCCTGGCTCCTCCCAGTAATCCCATGAAGAAGGGGCCATTGTAGCCATTTTTTAGGCAAGGAAACGGAGGCAGAGAGGGTGAGCAACCTGGCCTCTGGCTACCGTGGCACTACCGAAGGCCAGGGAGAGGCTCGGGGCTGGCACAGGGCCCACGGCTCCTCTCCCACACAGTTTTACCCATCACTTGGCTCTCCCTCTCACCACTGCCTCCCCTCTCTCCTCTCTCCCTCTCAGGAAGGAGTGCCTCGTGAGTTCCTCCGGGAACGATAATACGGAGAATGGGTTGCCCGGCTCCAAGGCGGAAGAGAAAGCACCAACAAAAGTGTGAGCCCTGCTTGGGGCCAAGCAGCTGCTGGGAGCCTCACTTTCCTATGATGAAACCGATGCTTGAGCCGTGTCCGTGACCCCATGTGCCTGAGACATCTGCTGCTTGGCTCAAACCGTAGTCTTCCCCGGGCGGGGAGAAACTGGGGTCCTGTCCCTCCTGCCCTACCCCCTACCTCCCACCAGGGCTCCCCAGGGACAAGGGCTGGCCAGGGAAAGGAACCCGTGGAAGGTTCGGGAAAGGAAAGGAGGGGCTGGGGCGGTGTGGATGGCCTGTTCCCCGACACCGGGGTAGATGGTCTTCAGTGCCCCCCACCCTAGAGGAGGAGCGCCTTGGTTTTCCTCCCGATGTCTCTTTGTGAGAGACTTGGGGGGTCGCCGAGGGCTGCCCCAGAAGTTGGACCCTGAGTGTGGAGGACTAACCCTTTTATGGCGGGAGTGGCCAGAGGACTCTCTACAGGCTCTCGGGGTTGGGGGCTGCTGGAAGGATCCTGCAGGGAGAGGCTTTGATGGATACCTGGCTCCCCATGTCCCTCCAGGGAGGAACTTCCCTCCCCGACGCCGACCCCTGGGTGCCTGCCTGCCTTGGTTCTCCCCCCGCCCCCCACGCTGCTCGGAGTCTCTGAAGACTCCCAACTAGGGCTGCCACTTTGCGTTAGGGGTCCTAGCTCACCTAGTCTGCGTTTCTAATCTCTGGGTTCCGAAGGGCTCATGAAGGGGTCCCTGAGGCTGTCCCAGAGCACTGGGCGCCACTTCTTTCTTTCCTAGAATTTCTGTGGGGCGTCAGGGCCGCAGAGGTGGGCAGAACGCCCACCAACGCCGGCTGCCCCTTCTCCTTGGCCGGGCAGGACCGTGGCCGCTCGTGGGAGCTCCCAACCGGCTCCGCCCTGCGGCTTTTCCTCCGAAGCAGCAGGTAGCGCCATCTCGCTTGAGGAGCTGCTCCCGCTTGTGTTCCTCTCGCTTCTTCCCACCCAGGGTTGTTCACCTCCATCCCCGGGTCAAGACTTGCCCTCTCCTCAGGGACCCTCTAGCTTTGGATGAGAGGGCTCTTGGGTTTTCTGGCTGCCTCCTCCTCAGCTGTCCCCTCCATCTGCAGCCTGGGGTAGGGAGGGGCAGGTAGAGAGTGCCCACAGTTTTCCTCTGCTTTTCCACGCAGTGGTTTGCACACCCCTTGTGTGTGGGGCTAGACTGTGCCTTAGCTCCTGAGTCCTGGCTCATAACGTTCTCGACCCCTTCCTTCAGCCCACGTGGAACAGCCAACTCTGGTGGGGCCCTGGTGAGGGGTCCCCAGCCGCCCACACTCAGGGTCAGGCAAGGGACCGGGGAGCTAACGCCCCCTGGGCCAGCAGCTGAGTCCTGGAGGCATCTGCCAAGTGCTTCCCCTGGGCCCTTCCATGTCGTGGTGTTGTCCCTGTGGGTTGATGAAGTGGGGGATGGACGGGGCTGTGATCATGGAGGAATTCACCATCTGCTCCCACCCACCTCGATGTCTCATTAAATTTCTGACACTCTGTCCTTTGGGGCCCTGGGAGGAATGAGAGGGAAGTAGCCTCTTTTCCAAAGTGTATGGGGACTGCCTAAGGGCTCTCCCTGCCAAAAATCAGCAGTGAACGTCCCAGCAAGGGCCCACTCAGATCTGCCTCCGTCCCTTGTGTCTTCCTTCTCCCACCCTGGGCTCAGGTTCAGGCTTTCCTGTCTTTAGGAGCAGACAGACCAGAGCCACCAGTTATTCGGGAAACTTCTTAGGTTTCCTTCATGCAGAACCGTGCTCTTTTCCTTTCCCAGCTTCAGCATTTGGACAGGCAGAGTGTCTTGGGCTCCTCTGACTTCCCTGAGAGGAAACCAAAGCTTATAGAGTATGGGAGAGGGAGAGCGTCATCCTCTCTATTCCTGGGTCTGCTGCTGACTCAGCCAGATCATGTAACTTCTCTGGGCTCAACTTTTCCTATGTGTAAAATGGGGTAATAATACTTACCTACTTCGCAGGACTGTAAGACTTGGAAAGTTTTGGTTTAAAAAAGTCTTTTTGGCTTGGAAAGGGACCTAGGAGTTCAGGTGTCAAAGTTGGAGGGAGTGTTCCAAGTCTATCCTGTCCTCTGTGTCCTATCCCTATAGTGCACACACTCACACACATATACACACATTCTCACTCTCCTTTCTGTCTCTCTCTTCCCACCCCCGACCCTGCCCTTAGAATTATTTTAGCCTTTGTAATGTTAGAAACCTTGGCTCTGATGCTGAAAGCTTCTTGTCCATGGCTTTTGTTTGGTAGTTTTCCATAGAGGTGATTGGAACTGTAGAGGGGGACACTTTTGGTTGCTCCAAGGCCTGAGGACTCATGGCTACTGCCTTTTAATGAGCATGAGGGCTAAGGATGTTCAACTCAGTCCCCACAACAAAGACTGTCCTGCCCCAGGGCTGGGATTATACCCATGGTGAAGCTCTGGCATGAATCTGGAGTGGAAGATGTGTGGGCAAAGCCATCTTCCCAAGCAGACCCTCAGTGCATGCAGGTCTCTGAGAGTGATATTCAGGGGCTGGTGAGGGTGTTTTCACGGTGTATGGGCTAGAGAGAGCATTCGCAATGTTGAACTTGGGAGCCCAGGACACATGCAGTTTCACAGACACTAAAGTCAGGAGACCACAAACAGTCTTTCCCACTTCCCCTTCCTTGACCCCCCAAGTAGGACCTGAGCATTCCAGGCCTTGGGATTCTCCTGGTGTAGGAATTGTGCAGAAGGCAGCCAGAATGAGCCTGGAGAGGTCTGGGAGGACAGCTGGTGGAGCTCAGGCTTTCACATCTGGCTGGCTGCCCACAGCTGGATGCAGAGGGAGGGGTGTAAGAGCAAGCTTCTGAGATGGGGGCAGATGAGGGTGTGCCTGTGTGGACTGAGCGTGTGGAAATGCGTGGCTGTGGGGTGGGTGGGCCGGGCATGGGCATGTGGATGTGTGGAGGTGTGTATAAACGCTGAGTGTGCCTGAGATGGGGGAGCTGCTATACATTTCAGAGCCATCTTTCCTGGCGGGGCACTGGAGTCTGAGAAAGAATAAGCGACAGAGGGAGAGACCAGCTGTGCTCCTGGGCCCCATAACACCATGATGCCATCTCACTGTCGCAGCTGCCGTCAGAGTGTGGGGAGGAGGGGGTGCTAGGAGAGGGGACTTCTCTGGGGGAAATCCTACAGCTTGCTTGACGACTGTGTCCCAGGGAGTCCCTACCCTCCCACCTCCCACCTGATATGCAGTGCTTTCGACTATCTTATGCATGGTTTATCCCTCTGGCTTGGATGACAACAATACTCATAGTCAATTTCCTGTATAACTATAGATCAAAACAATGCAGCACAAACGGGCCTTGTAGGGGGGCCTCAGATCTGCGGGTGCCTCTGGGAGGCGCAGATGTGCACACACCAAGCACTTAACTTGTGTTCAAGCACAGAATGAATGTGAGCTGACTGACTGTCTTGCCTTGACAACATGTTTTGCTTTGTAGAATTTTATTTAGTTTTGCCTTGGATGAAATAAAAATTATGTTTAATAGAAACAGTTTGGGGTTTCTATTCTTGGTTAATTGGAAGTTGGGGTCCAGTTTTATTGCTTGCCAGCTGAGCCTCAGTCTCCTTGTGTCTGAAACGTCCCCTGCCTTTGTGAGGTACCAGATGTAAAAAGCCTAAGAATGTCTGCTGTATTCATAGGCATTCAGGTTGTATTAGTGCTGATAGTACTTCTCCTTCCCCGAAGAAGGTGCAAAGATGGCCCTCCAATCCTGGAATCATTACCAGGGCCTTCCCTGTACTGATGACCTTGGCAATGATTCTGGTACCAGTCAATGTCATCACACTCCCTTACCCAGGTCTCTCCACCCCAGGTTAACATGTATATCCAGGTGAAATCTGTTTCAAATTACAAGGCCAACCTTAAAGAGGAAAAGCACAGGGTTCCCCTGGTGGCTAAGTGGTGAAGAATCCCCCTGCCACTGCAGGCGACATGGGTTCAATCCCTGATCTGGGAAGATCCCACAGGCCGTGAAGCAACTAAGCCCGTACACCGCAACTGCTGAGCCTGGGCTCTAGAGCCCAGGAGCACAACTGCTGAGCCCATGTGCTGAAACTCCTGAAGCGCACGTGCCCTAGAACCTGTGCTCCACAAGAGAGGCCATTGCAACAAGAAGCCTGCGCACCACGACTAGACAGTAGCCCCTGCTCGCCACAGCCAGAGGAAAGCCCGTGAAGCAACAGAGATGAAGCACAGCCTAAAATAAATAAAATCTAAAAAATAGTCCACATTAAAAAAAATCTAAAAAATTTAAAAAAGAGAGAAAGCACAAAACGACCTACTGACTGGTCTATATAAGCACAATGAGCCATGCTTGGTGGGTCATGCTGTCTGCAGGGATGGGAGGATGGGCGTGGGTGGGGATGGGGGAGGGAAGAAGTTTAGGCTGACATCCCAGGAATGACTACCCATGTGCATTTCATGTTGTCCATCTTAAGTTATTTGAACATAGTTTAACCAAGCACTCAAGCCTCCTTTCCAGCTGCTGGGCATAAGGCAGGCTGGGAAGGAATTCCTTATATTTGTGGATTCTATCATTCCACATCTTTTCCCCATATCCCTCTCTTAAATAGGTTCACCTAAGACTGCATCTCGAAGAGTTTCAAACACTAAGTCCTCAAGAGATCTTATTAAAAGACTTCTTCCTCGATCAAAGACCCCAGCAAGGCAGAGGTCTATGAGGTCCTCCGTGTCAGCAGATGTCCTTGACATCTGTGCTTTCTTCACCCTCAGCAACAATAACTCCTCTGTGCTCCCACCCTGAATGGACTCATCACCAGGATCCATGTGCTCACCCGTCTTCAGCTCCTGCTTGTTGCCTGGGACCTCCTGCCACCTTCTCATCAGCTAGAGACCTGTTAGATATTGAAGCTTCCTGGTCCACATCTGAGTTTACAACACTCGGAATGCTGTGCATTGAACTTGCAGTTCCCCATGTAGGGATCAGTCCCAAGGCCTAGGTAGGTTTCCATCACTGCTGTTTCATCCTTATTTCCTTTCCGCACTCAACTGTCATAACTGATAGATAAACGAATGGGTCAAAACCAAATTAGGAACTGGGACTGTCCTGGGTAAACCTGACATAGGGTCACCCTGTGAAGGCCATACTGACTCAGCCAGGACAAAATTACACATAAACTGTTGTTGTTTAGTCACTAAGTTGTGTCTGACTCTTTGTGACCCCATGGACTGTAGCCCTCCAGGCTCCTCTGTCCATGGGATTTCCCAGGTAAGAATATTGGAGTGGTTGCCATTTCCTTCTCCAGGGGATCTTTCCAACCCAGGGACTGAACCCACGTCTCCTGTGTTGGCAGGTGGATTCTTTACCACTGAGACACCAGGGAAGTCCCTCCCCACCACACACATAAATTTAAAGGTTCTTAATTTGAGCTGCTGGCAGGCACACAGACTAGATGGATTATTCTGAACCAGATGCTCTCGCTCAGTCGTGTCCGACTCTTTGCGACCCCATGGACTGTAGCCTACCAGGCTCCTCTGTCCATGGGATTTTCCAGGCAATAGTACTAGAGTGGATTGCCATTTCCTTCTCCAGGGGATCTTCCCAACCCAGGGCTCGAACCTGGGTCTCCCGCATTGTAGACAGATGCTTTACCATCTGAACCACCAGGGAAGTCCTCTATTAGAAGCTAGTGTTACTAAAATGGGCTAAATACAAAGCATACTCTCAGGGAGCTTATAGTCTCTTGTGATTCAAACAGAAAACTTCTAATGCGATGCAAGTTTGCTTCTCACTTGCGGATCTCCTGTCTAGGCTCTTTCCACATCTTGCTTAGAGGTGTGGCATCTTATGTTGTGGCTTTGTCCTCCTCTGGGTCCTTGGAGCCTTTCCCGTGCAGCTGATGGATGGGGAAGGAGAGAATGAAGATGGTGTGTGGGGATTTTTATGGGCCAGGCTTGGGAAAGAACCACATCACTCTGTTCATGTGCTCCCCCACAGGGATGCTGGGTGCCCAGGAGAAAGCAAAGTGTGTTTTAGGGAACACAAAGCAGCCCACGAGAGGACAGGGGTTCAGGTAAGTAGGAGATTCAACTGCGGCTGAAGCCCCAGTGGTGTGCTGGAGATGGGGAGGGAGGTCTGCAGGCAGCATAGGTGGGGGCCCCAATCCTGCGGGGCTCGTAGGCCATGCCAGAAGGTTCAACCTGTATTTTGTAGGCAATGGGGAACCATTGGAAGACTTGGGAGAGACAGGGGAGAGAGAGGGCTGAATTGGGGAAGGCAAGACAGGAGACAGTGAGTATGGCAGGGCTGATGTGGTTGCCCAGGCAACAGATGAAGGCAAGAAGGGAATGGAGAGCAAGGGTTGAGATAATCAAGGGGATAGAATGTACAGAGCTTGATTTGGGGGCGGAGGGGCGGGTAGAAGAAGATGGTGTCAAGGATGGCTTCTAAGATCTCCCTGCAGATGATCAGGTATTTAGAGATAATTTTGCCCGAGCTCTGGGCATGGGGAGAATATAAATGCATTTATGAAAATGTTCAGTGTGCCTCCAGGGTGATAGCAGGTAGTTGTAAAGAAGAGTCTAGAACTTAGGAGTAGTTCAAGTAGTGTGTTCAAACCATGGCCAAGGTGGGCTCATCTAGAGAATCCTGGGCTCTGACACTCAGGGGCTATTTGGAGGAAGGGGAGGCCATAAAGGGTGTCATGAGGGTGGGCCAAGGTCAAGGTCAAGTGGTGTTTTTGAGGTCAAGGTGGCAAGGAGTGTTAGGAACTGAGTGGCCATCGCTAAGTTAAGGATCAGTCCTTACAAAGGACATTGGTGACACCCGTGAGCCCAGCACAGGAGAAGGGAGGGCCAGATGGGAGAGGCGGAAGGAACCTGATTCCAGGGTGTGGGTGAGTCAGCTGGAGGGAGGAACGCACTGGCACACAAGGTTACAAATTCAGGGAACTTGAAGGAAAGAAAAGGCATTGGCCCAGGTAGGAAGGAGAATGGATGGTTTTCTTCTTAAGATGGGAGAAATAAAATAAAATCAGGATTAAATGTGGGTGGGAAAGAGGTAGTGGAGAGGGGAAGCCTGTCTTGGCTGATAGGCAGGCAAGAGTCTTTCAGGCAGACCTGAGGGGATGGGCCCTGAGGCTGGGAGGGTTTTATCTTGTCTAATTTGGCTTTAGACAAGAGAGGAATCAACCCTCTGCTACTGCAACAGGGAAAAGGAAAGGAAAGAAACTGAAGTGGCTTAGTCATGTCTGACTCTTAGCAACCCCATGGACTGCAGCCTCCCAGGCTCCTCCATCCATGGGATTTTCCACGGGACTCAGGGATTGAACCCGGGTCTCCTGCATTGCAGGTGGACACTTTACCTTCTAAGCACCAGGGAAAGGAGTACAAGTGGAAATCCAGGCTGCTAAATTTGCAGGGGGTGTGGGGCAAGAGACTGAGAGACTTTGCCTCATGGTCTTGGTTCCTACTAAGACACCACGTCATTTGCGGAGCAGACTTAAGACTGAAGCTGGAGACGGCTCAGCACCCCTCTCAGTTCAGGACCCGAGGCATCTGGCCTGTTCTTTCCTGGCATTCCACTTGCACGTGCATGCACTGTGACAGGAACACACTGATGGCAGGGAGGGGATGTGGTCACAGGCCCAGGCTCAGATGGGGCCTCCGGGGTGCTAACAGGTGAGATGAGGGGTCCCCTGCCACTGCCTGAGTCTAAGCATGGAAAAGAACAATCCTGGATTTAGAATCCAGAGTTCAGGTTCAAGTTTTCACTCTATGATTGACCAGTAATGGCCTTGGGCACCACCTCACCTCTCTCAGTCTTAGTTCTGGTTCCATAACCTGCAGGTAGAGATGATTACACCCACCACTGTTGCTCTTGAGAGGATTAAAGGAGACAATAGTTGTGAAATACTTTAAAAACTACAAAGTGCTGGCCATAAATGTCAGTAGTTTCTAAGCCAGGTGCTTCCACCAGCGTTTCTATACTTGGAAAGGGCTGCCTGAGGCAGGGCTCCATCACGGCATCTCCAGTGGACTGGAAGACAAGCCGGGTTGTGCCCAGAGCTGAGCGCACCCTCATGTTCCAGGTTACGAGAGGCTGTCAGTGGAGTGGGGCAGACCTAGGAGGGAGGGATATGTGTTGAGAAATGACTTCCTGGCAGACAGGATTATGTCAACTCTTCAAAACCAAATTCCTGATCTTATTTCATTCCAATCTTGCTGCTTCCAGTCTTCCCCATTCACCCAGTCATTCAGGCCCCAAATAGTAGAGTCTACCATTACTCCTTATGATCTCTCACACATGAATCTCACACATGAATCAGCAAATCTCATTGGCTCTGCCTTCAAAGTATATCCTGAACTCAGTGACCTCGCACCACCATCCCTGAAGTCATGGGCCAGGGGACCACTGGCTGTCCCCTGGGTTACTGCAATTGTCTACTGGTCTGTCTACTGTTGCCCTTGCCCATCCTCAGTCTGGTCTCCAGAGTGATCCTTTTAAGACAAAATTAGATGATGTCATCTTCACTTCCCAGCCAAGATGGAGTCTTGGAGACCATTTACCCTTGTACTTCAAACAGCTAAAAAGTTGGGGGAAATATATAATATGGTGGTTTTCATCATAAATCATAAGACAAAAGGGAGTGGGGGACAGATGTTTTCTGAGAGTGAAAAACAAATGAAACTTCCACTGGCCCAGCTTACTGCCTGGAGAGAATTTCCAGACCACAGTGCAGGGAAGGGGACCCAGGCTAAGCCCAGTGTTGTCCCTGAGTTGATGACGGGAGTTGAGACTCTGGGAGGACAAAGTCAGTTAGAATTCCTGAGTCTTCAGCTGAGTATTGCTAGTTGGGTGTGTGAGGAAACTCTGCGAGGCTAAGGAAGAGAACCAGCAGAAAGGATTAGGGGGAATGCTTGCTGGAGCTGACACAAGGCAGCCTTTCATCTAGGGTTGATCTCACCCACTGGGCTTCCTGATGGCTCAGTGGTAAAGAATCTGCCTACCAATGGTGGAGACCCAGGAGACACAGATTTGATCCCAGGATCAAGAAGATCGCCTGGAGAAGGAAATGGCAAGCTACGCCAGTATTCTTGCCTGGGAAGCCCCATGGACAGAGGAGCCTGGCGGGCTATAGTCCAAAGGATAACAAAGAGTTGGATATGACCGAGCAACTACGCACCATCTCACTAACTGCTGAGGCGATACCCTTTGAACTCTTCCTCGTCTCCCAGGAATCAGGACATTTTCCATTCTGGTTGGTGCTGATGATCCTCCTCCCTGGCCTGTGTGAGCTCCAGGGGTTGTTCTCACCAATCCTTTCTGGTGGTTCTTCCTCAGCCTTAGGTGGCTTCCTCACACGCACGGGTTGTTCAGAAGCCAAAGACCTGAGGGGGCCCTTTGCAGCTCTCTGGAACTTTCTCTCTGGGAAGTTCTCGTCCCTAGGACTTTGCAAGGTGGGCCCCGTCCGCTTTGGCCTCCCTGAGTCCCACCTTCATCTCCTTGATTCCAGGGGGCTGCCAGGCTCTGCCTGAGTCCCGCTCCCTGCGCTCAGCGTTTGCAGGGCTCCTTTCACTGGTTTCTCCCCTCTCAGCTATCGCTGTCATGTGATGTCTGATGTCTTATGTCTGAAAACCATTTTGTATATTATTTTGCCCCAGGTTTTTAGTTGCTTCAGATAGGAGAGTAAATCCATTTCCTGTTACTCCATCTTTGTCAGAAGAAATTCATGAAAACTTATGATCCCACAAAAACATGTATATAGATGTTTGTAGGGATTTTATTTTGTCATTGTCATCACCTGGTGAATGGATGAACAAACGATCACATCCATACAGTGGAATATTCTTCAGTAATAAAAAGCTCCATACATGGTATAATATCTAGAGTAACTACTAAGTAACAGTAAAGGAATGTATATATGAAAACAACCTGGTGTTTTTCTAGTCGTTTTGGAAATGACAGGATACGGACCATGTGACATCAACAAAAGCCAGAAATCTTGTTCAACTTTAATCTTTGAATTTGGAAAATAAAAAGAAGTTCTATATGCCACTATGGATGAATCTCAAGAGCTTTATGCTAAGGGAAAGGATTCAGACTCAAGAGGGCATTTATTATAAAGTTTCCTCTAAATGACACCCTGGAAGAAGAAAAGCTACTGGGACAGAAAATAGATCTGTGGTTGCCAATGGCAATAGGTGGGGATGGGAAAGGCTACCAAAGGCAGGGGAGACTTTTGGGGGGTGATAGAGCCATGATTGCTTGCTTGCACACATTTGTCAGAACTGGCAGAACTCTATACCAAAAACGGTAAAGTTTACTTTATGTAAATGACATCTTTAAAAATTACCCCAAAACGATGATGTCACTCTTTTGTTCAGAACTTTCCAGTTCGCCTTACTCACTGCTTGCAATTGCCCAGAAGGCTCTATTGTTCTCGCTGGTATCTTTGATATCTTCTCTTCCTGACACTCCTGCTGACTCATCCCAGGCTAGTCTCACTGTTCTCCTTGATGTTCCTCCAAGTATCAGTCGTCTTCTGTCTCAGGACCTTTGCACATGCTGCTCCTCTACTAGAATGTTCTTCCCCAGATATCCACAGAAGTCATTCTCCTATTTCTTCTTCTTTTTTATTTTGACTGTTCTGGGTCTTCATTGCTGCTGGGTCTTTTCTCTAGTTGCAGGGAGCAGGGGCTGCTCTCGAGTTGGGGTGTGTGGTCTCCTCACTGTGACGGCTTCTTTTGCCGAGGAGTTTGGGCTCTAGGTGTGTGGCCTTCAGTAGCTTCGGTTCCTGGGCTCTGGAGCACAGGCTCAATAGTCGTGGTGCAGGGCTTAGTTGCTCTATGGCACGGGGAATCTTCCTGGATCAGGGATCGGACTCGTGTCTCCTGCATTGATAGGTAGATTCTTTACCACTGAGCTACCAGGGTAGCCCCTCCTATTTCTTTTTACTTTTTTTTTTTTTTTTTTTTTGGCTGTGTGGTTTATGGAATCCTAGTTCCCTCAGGAATTAAACCTGGGGCCCCCACAGTGAGACTGGACTGTCCTAACTACTGGACGGCTAGGGAATTCCCTGTTATTCTTCTATTTCAGTCAGATCTCTGCTCGAAACCCATCTCTCAGAGAAGATTCCCCTGGCTATCTCAGTTACAATCACATCTTCCACACTCAGATGCTGTCTACCTATCCTGCTTTATTTTTGTCAAAGCACTTCTCTCTAGCAGATGTATATTTGTTTACTTGTTTATTGTATATCTTCTTTAATTGGGACATAAACTCCATGGGAGCAGAGGCTGCGTCTATTCTCTGAGGAGAATCTAGGCTTTCCCTGCTTTCTTTGAAGGAATAGGATTCTCAGAGGCTTGGGTGTGCCCAGAGGGAGGGCAGCCCCTTGGGGTTCAGAATGGGTTGTGAGGTCAATTGTCTGGGTCCTTGATCTTGTCAGGCAGAGCATTTGTCCATGTCTTTCAGCTGGGCCACAGGAAGGACAGGAGTCAAGGGCCCTGACTACTAAGAGAGTGGTCTGCAGACCTGCAGCATGAGTGTTGCCAGAGAGCTTGTCAGAGATGCAGGATTTCAGCCCCCATCCCCAAAGCACAGAATCAGAATTTGCACTGTAACAAGTTTCCCAGGAGATTTCTATGCAACTTCTAGTTCCTGCCCCAAACTCCAACCTTTTCTTGGGCACGGTCTGCAGGAGGGCGAGAAAAGCCAGGGTTTGTCCTGCCCTTCATCTCCTCTTCTTTTGGGTGTAAGATGTCCTTGATCAGTGAGTGTGAAGACCTGTGGGAGTAAGCAAGGGAGACCCGGGCTCTGTGTAGTCATGACTAAGGCAAGTACTGATCTGGTTCCTGAGATTCTAGTCCCCTTCCCACAACATATTCACATCTCATTACAATCCTGAAAGGTAGGTAGAATTAATTCCCTTTTACCCATGATAAAACCAAAGCACTGAGGAGGAAAAATAATTTTCCAAAGACATGTAACTATTAGCTGTGTGCCTGCTCAGTCGCTCAGTCGTGTCTGACTCTTTGTGACCCCATGGATTGTGGCCCTCCAGGCTTCTCTGTCCATGGGTTTCTCCAGGTAAGAATACTGGAGTGGGGTGCTAGTCCCTTCTCCAGGGGATCTTCCAGACCCAGGGTTTGAACCCAGGTCTCCTGCATTTCCTGCATTGCAGGTAGCTTCTTCACAGCTGAGCCCCTGGGGAAGCCCCAGCCCTATGAGGGAAGAGCCATTATTACTAGTCCCATTTTACAGATGAGGAAATAGAGACACAGGTATGATTATTGATAATTGTATAGAAAAGAGTCTGAAAAATACACATTCAACTGAGGTCAGTGGTTGTCTCTGATGAGGGGGATTGGGGATTCAGCTGGGAATTGAAGACAAAACTTTATTCTTTTTTAAAGTAAAGCAACTATACCCCAATAAAATTTCAAAAATATGCTATAAAACTATATTTTTATTGAAGTGTAGTTGATTTGCAATGTTGTGGTATAGCGAAGGGATTCGGTTATGTATATATGCACTCTTTTTTTAAAATTTATTTTTTAGTTGAATTTTGTTGTTTTCTGTCAAACATCAACAAGAATCAGTCATAGGTACCCCCATGTTCCCTCCCTCCCGAACCTCCCTCCCCTCTCCCTCCCCATCGCACTCCTCTGGATTGTGACAGAGCTCCTGTTTGAGTTCCCTGAGTCATACAGCAAATTCCCACTGCATGTCTATTTTACATATTGTATTGTAAGTTTCCATGTTACTCTCTCCATACATCTTACCCTCTCCCTCCTCCCCTCCCCCCATGTCCATAAGTCTGTTCTCTATGTCTATTTCTCCATTGCTGCCCTGAAAATAAATTAATCAGTACCATTTTTCTAGCTTCCATATATATGTGTGTTAGTATACAGTATTTATATTTCCCTTTCTGGTTTACTTCACTCTGTGTAATAGGCTCGAGATTTATCCACCTCGTTAGGATTGACTCAAATGCATTCCTTTTTATGGCTGAATAATATTCCACTGTGTACATGTACCACAGCTTCTTTATCCATTCACCCGTCGATGGACATCTAGGTTCCTTCCATGTCTAACTATTGTAAATAGTGCTGCAATGAACATTGGGATACATGTGTCTTTTTCAGTTTTGGTTTCCTCAGGGTATATGCCTAGTTGTGCGATTGCTGGGTCATATGGTGGTTTTATTCCTAGTATTTTAAGGAATCTCCATACCTTCTTCCACAGTGGCTGTATCAGTTTACATTCCCACCAGCAATGCAAGAGGGTTCCCTTTTCTCCATACTCTCTCCAGCATTTATCGTTTGTAGACTTTTTGATGACGGCCATTCTGACTGGTTTGAGGTGGTATCTCATTGTAGTTTTGATTATAAATGCACTGTTTTTAATATTCTTTTCTGTGATGGTTTATCACAAGATATTGACTATAGTTGCCTGTGCTATACAGTAGGACTTCGTTGTTTATCTATTCTATGTATAACAGTTTGCATCTGCTAACCCCAACCTCCCACTCCATCCCTCCACCACCCACTCCCCACCTTGGCAACCACAATTCTATTCTCTGTGACTGTGTTTAACTCTTTACTTTAAACCTTTGGTGTTGGAATTTTTTATAACTATGGAATACATTCTTGAGAGTCCCTTGGACTGCAAGGAGATCCAACCAGTCCATCCTAAAGGAGATCAGTCCTGGGTGTTCATTGGAAGGACTGAGGCTGAAGCTGAAACTCCAATACTTTGGCCACCTGATGCGAAGAGTTGACTCATTGGAAAAGACCCTGATGCTGGGAGGGATTGGGGGCAGGAGGAGAAGGGGACGACAGAGGATGAGATGGCTGGATGGCATCACTGACTTGATGGACGTGAGTCTGAGTGAACTCCGGGAGTTGGTGATGGACAGGGAGGCCTGGTGTGCTGCGATTCATAGTGTCCCAAAGAGCTGGACACGACTGAGCGACTGAATTGAACTGAACTGAATACATTCATAATAAACACACACACATATACACAGAGTTTTGAGTCAGGTGTGCTTGCCTCTAAAATCCTTTTCTCTTCACTCTGGTGTCATCCACGTCTCTCCTTTCTACTTCCCATTCTGTCCCCGCTCACACTGTTCTCTACACACAGGGCTTCTTCCTACTGCTCCCTTTGTGCTTGCTGTTCCCTCTAGCCACGCTCTCCTCCTGGGGTGGGTGCAGCCTGCGGCCTCCAGCTCTATTTCAGACGTCACTGTCTCATGGCGTTTGTACACACTTGTATCATGTTGTTTTCCACTCCATCCTTAAATTCTCTCCTGAGTTCCACTAAGGGGCTGGGCTGCCCCCTCGCCTCTCCCTCTGCCTCTTCTAGCTCCCGACCCACACTCATACTCAGGGCTCCATCGTGGTCTTGCTTTTAGGTGGGGACTTTCTAGTGCAGGTGGCCCTGGACAGAAGCGGAGAGCACCATGGAGCCAGGCTCATCTTTCTGGGGTTCAGTTCCCATCCTTCCTAGTGGGAAGAGGACAGGGCTCTTCTCTCCTCCAACCCCCTCACCACACCCTCCCTTCCGGAGAGGGTGAGGGTCACCTTTGTGAGTCTCAGTGCTAGTCACTTTATAGCTTCCTGTTGTTTCTCTCTTGATTCCTTTCCCCTCTTCTAGTGGAACCGCTTATACTCCGAGTCTCAAGTGCAAAGACTGGTCCATCTCCAAACAAACCCAGATCATTCTGAGCACAAGGACTTTCAGGTTAGCTGCTGAATGTCACTCTAAAACAATCTATGCATATGTGCTTGTGTCTGTATACATCTTTACATATATTCTATGTCTTTCATTATCATTCTAAGTAATTTTTTTCTAATAATTTCTGCTTTGACCTATGAATTATTTAGAAGTGCTGTTAAACATCACATACATTTTATATTTAAAAATTACTGCTTGCTGTTGTCTTATAACTTAATGGGGCTGCAATCAGAGAGTTTCATCAGCTTGATAGACTAGGTTTCTTAGAAAACTCAAGTTGTATAAATTAAAATTAATCTTAACACTTTTTTATGGGGCTCAGTCTCAGGGAAGCAGGATTTAGGGGGAAAGGACAGAGTGGCAGGTAAAGAGAGAAAGGAAACACAAGGTGATGCAACCCTGAGCTGACACAGCTCTATCAGCAACACGCCGCTGGTTGCTGAATCACAGGACTGTCTCTGGAGAACTAGGGCTTCTCTGAATAGTTTCATTTGGGGGAAGAAGGTAGAATAATTTATCTTCTGGCTCCTTCCTGTCTCCTGTTTTCCATTATTAAACATTTATCCCACAGACAATACCTTCCATATTTTACCCAGTCTTTCAAGACAGCTCTGGGGAAGCAGAGCCTTGTGGGTATAGTCTGCTGGTGCCGAGTGCTGGTGGGTATGATGAAGACCCTTCATCCCTGGCTCCAGGGGAGGTGGAGACCAACGTGGTGTTAGGAGAAGAGGCGGTGACAGTTGAAAGGGCTTTAGAACCAAGGGGGTGAAAGGAACCAGAGCTGGGGCAGGAAGCCAGGCCAGTGACTTCATCTAAGTGGTGAGAGGATGGGGGATGCAGACAAGGCTGAGCAGAAATTGATGGATGTGGTGGGTACCCATACTGCCTTTGAAATAGGTTGAAACTTTATGAACCAGTATGGAGTTAATTTTTTTTTATTTAACAAATGTGCTTGAGAAGGATGTTTATTTTCTAAGCATTGATGGCAAGGTCCTACACATGTGTATTAATCAAGTATGCTGAGTGTATTGTTTACAAATCTGTGTGTGTGTGTGTGCACACACCCAGTGGTGTCTGACATTTTGCAACCCCATGGACTGTAGCCTGTCAGGTTCCTCTGTTCATGGTATTTCCCAGGCAAGAATACTGGAGCAGGTTGTCATTTCTACTCTAGGGATCTTCCCGACCCAGGGATTGAACCCATGTCTCTTGCATCTCCTGCATTGGCAGGCAGATTCTCAACTACTGAGTCACCTGGGAAGCCTTAAGCATCTATACTTCACTAATATTTTACCTGTTTGACCTAATAATTATTGAGAGAAGTATGCTTCAAGTTTGCCTTATGATGGTGAATTTATCAATATCTCCTTGAAGTTCTTTCAGTTTTGAGATGGATTTAAAACTGTTTATATGTTTTTTTTTAAAAAATCTATTTACTGAGAAAAAATTCAGATATACAGGAAAGCAGGAAGAATAATAAATATCCATCACCTAGATTCCACACTTGACAGTTTTCTATCTTGTTTCAACTTTTTTTAAAAAATGAATTACAACATTGTATAATTTTATCCCAGACACTTCTGTATGAATCTCTAAAAATTAAAGATATTTTAAAGTAGAATATTATAATGAAATTAACAATTCCTTGTTATCATCCAATATCCAGATGGTATTCATATTTCCCCAGTTAGCCCTTAGCTCAGATGTCTTTCGGGATTCCCAGGTGGCTCAATGGTGAAGCATCCGCCTGCCAGTGCAGGAGACGAGATGCAGGAGACGCGGGTTTGGTCCTGGGTCGGGAAGATCCCCTGGAGGAGGGCATGGCAACCCACTCCAGTATTCTTGCCTGGAGAATCCCATGGACAGAAGAGCCTGGCGGGCTACACGGGGTCACAGAGAGTCAGACACGACTGAGCATGCATGCAGGGAGGATCCAATCGAGGTCAACACCTTCTATTTGGCTGTTACTTTCTTAAGTCTTTTTTATTTTTAAAATTATTATTATTATTATTTTTTACCGTTTATATTGGCTGTGCTGGGTCTTTGCTGTGGTGCATGGGATCAGTAGTTGCAGCCCATGGGCTTAATTGTAGTATGTGGGATCTTAGTTCCCTGACCAGGTCTCTTGGTCTTTAGAATGTCCCACCTTCTGGATTTGTCTGTTAGGTCCCAAGGGTGTCATTTAACTTATTCCTCTAATTCGTATATTTCCTACAAACTGAAAATTAGATGTAAAGGTTTGACTTAAGCATATTTGATAAGTTACCTTTAGGTGACAAAATGTGAGGTATACATTATCTTCATGTTGGGAGGCAAATAATATCTGGTTGTTTCACTGTTAGTGAGTAGATGATGAGAATCTGACCCTTTGATTATATTTTAGCTTTTAAATTGGAAATATTTTTCTGTTCAGAATTTTCTCATTTTTATTTGTCAATTTATATTTTATTTATTGATTTTTGGCTGTACCATGTGGCTTGTGGGATCTTTGTTACCTGACCAGGAATTGAACCTGTGTGCCCTGCATTGAGAGCATGGAGTCTTAATTACGGACCACTAGGGAAGTCCCCTCTTGATTTTAAAACTAGGTTTTACTCTTGAGATTAGCAAGGAATCTGTGAGGGTTATACTTGGGCTTTATGCAAACATCCTGCTCTCTTTCAACCTTTCATTTAATGGTTTTAGCATCTGTTGATGATACTTGCCTGAATCAATTATTTCATTGACGATGCAAAAAATGATTTTCTATCATTCATCTATATCAATTTGCTATATTTTTCCTTTAAAGAAGAGCTTTCCCTCACCGCCTTGACTCATCTTGTTAAGTGCGAGTAGATTTTTATGGCAAAACAGAACAATGCTCACTTTTTTCTCTCTAGACACAATTTCCAAATAAAGACTTGGTGTGATAGCTAATTCCTGTGGTGACAAAGAGATGGCATTTTTTCATTTCTTTTTTCTCCTCTTTGTTTACAAGTTTTTCTTTTTAATTTATTTTTTATTGAAGGATAATTGCTTTACGGAATTTTGTTGTTTTCTGTCAAACCTCAGCATGAACCAACCATAGGTATACATATACCCCCTTCCTTTTGAACCTCCCTCCCATCTCCTACCCCATCCCACCCCTCTAGATTGATACAGATCCCCTGTTTGAATTTCCTCAGCCATACAACAAATTCCTGTTGGCTATCTATTTTACATATGGTAATGTAAGTTTCCGTGTTACTCTTTCCATACATCTCACTCTCTCCTTCCCTCTTCCCAGGTCCCTAAGTCTGTTCTCTATGTCTGTTTCTTCATTGCTGCCCTGTAAATAAATTCTTCAGTACCATTTTTCTAGATTCTGTATATATGTGGTAGAATAAAATATTTCTCTTTCTCTTTCTGACTCACTTCACTCTGTATAATAGGTTCTAGGTTCATCCACCTCATCAGAACTGACTCAAATGTGTTCTTTTTTATGGCTGATAATATTCCACTGTGTATATGTACCACAACTTCTCTATCCATTCATCTGTCAATGGACATCTAGATTGCTTCCATGTTCTAGCTAATGTAAATAGTACTACAATGAAAAATGGGATACATGAGTCTTTTTCAATTTTGGTTTCCTCAGGGTATATGCCTAAGAGTGGGATTGCTGGGTTATGAGGTGGTTTTATTACTAATTTTTAAAGAATCTCCACACTGTCTTTCATAGTGGCTGTATCAGTTTACATTCCCACCAATAGTGCAAGAATGTTCCCTTTTCTCCACATGCTTTCCAGCATTTATTGTTTGTAGCATTTTTGATGATGGCCATTCTGACCAGTGTGAGGTGATATCTCATTGTAGTTTTGATTTGCATTTCTCTAATGATGAGCAATATTGAGCATCTTTTCACGTGTTTGTTAGCTATCTGTGTGTCTTCTTTGGAGAAATGTCTGTTTAGGTCTTTTCCCCACTTTTTGATTGGGTTGTTTGTTTTTCTGGCATTGAGTTGTATGAGCTGCTTGTATATTTTGGAAATGAATCCTTTGTCAGTTGTTTCATCTGCTATTATTTTCTCCCATTCTGAGGGTTGTCTTTTCACCTTGCTAATAGTTTCTGTTGCTGTGCAAAAGTTTTTAAGTTTAATCAGGTCCCACTTGTTTACTTTTGTTTTTATTTATGTTACTCTAGGATGTGAGTCATAGAGGATCTTGCTTTGATTTATGTCATCGAGTATTCTGCCTATGCTTTTCTCTAAGAGCTTTATAGTTTCTGGTCTTATGTTTAGCTCTTTAATCCATTTTGAGTTCATCTTTGTGTATGGTGTTAGGAAGTGTTCTAATTTTATTCTTTAACATGTAGCTGTTGAGTTTTCCCAGCACCATTTATTGAAGAGGCTGTCTTTGCCCCATTGTAGATTCTTCCCTCCTTTGTCAAAAATAAGGTTCACATAGGTGCATGGGTTTATTTCCAGGCTTTCTACCTTGTTCCATTGGTCTACATTTCTATTTTTGTGCCAGTATCATACTGTCTTGATGACTGTAGCTTTGTAGTATAATCTGAAGTCAGGAAGTTTGATTCCTCCAGCTCCATTTTTCTTTCTCAAGACTGCTTTGGCTATTCAGGGTCTTTTGTGTTTCCATATGAATTGTGAAATTTTTTGTTCTAGTTCTGCGAAAAATGCCATTGGTAATCTGAATCTGTAGACTGCATTTGGTAGCACAGTCATTTTCACAATATTGATTCTTTCTACCCAGGAACATGGAATATCTCTCCATCTGTTTATGTCATCTTTGATTCCTTTCATTAGTGTCTTCTAATTTTCTGTGTCCTTTTGCCTCCTTAGGTAAGTTTATTCCTAGATATTTAATTCTTTTTGTTGCAATGGTGAATGGGATTGACTCCTTAATTTCTCTTTCTGATTTTTCATTGTTAGTATATAGAATTGCAAGTAATTTCTGTGTATTGATTTTGTATCCTGCAACTTTGCTAAATTCACTGATTAGCATTAGTAATTTTCTGATATTATCTTTAGGGTTTTCTATGTACAGTATCATGCCATCTGCAGACAGTGAGAGCTTTACTTCTTCTTTTCTGATCTGGATTCTTTTTATTTCTTTTTCTTCTCTGATTGCTGTAGCTAGGACTTCCAGAACTATGTTGAATAATAGTGGGGAAAGTGGACACCCTTGTCTTGTTCCTGATCTTAGGGGGAGTGCTTTCAGATTTTTACCATTGAGAATAATGTTTGCTACAGGCTTATCATATAGGGCCTTTAATATGTTGAGGTAGGTCCCTTCTATGCCCATTTTTTGAAGAGTTTTAATCATAGATGGGTGCTGAATTTTGTCAAAGGCTTTTTCTGCATCTATTGAGATTATCATATGGTTTCTATCTTTCAATTTGTTAATATGGTGTATCACTGATTGATTTGCATATATTGAAGAATCCTGGCATTCCTGGAATAAACCCAACTTGATCGTGGTGTATGAGCTTTTTGATGTGTTGCTGAATTCTGTATACTAAAATTTTGTTGAGGATTTTTGGATCTATGTTCATCAGTGACATTGCCCTGTAGTTTTCTTTTTTAGTGTTGTCTTTGTCTGGTTTTGGTATTAGGGTGATGGTGGCCTTGTAGAATGAGTTTTGAAGTGTTCCTTCCTCTGCAGTTTTTTGAAAGAGTTTTAGAAGGAGAGGCATTAGCTCTTCTTTAAATATTTGATAGAATTCTCCTGTGAAGCCATCTGGTCCTGGGGTTTTGTATTTTGGGAGATTTTTGATCATAGCTTCAATTTCAGTGCTTGTAATTGGCTTGTTCATAGTTTCTATTTCTTCCTGGTTCAGTCTTGGAAGATTGAACTTTTCTAAGAATCTGTCCATTTCTTCTAGGTTATCTATTTTATTGCCATATAGTTGTTCATAATAGTCTCTTATAACCCTTTGTATTTTTTCATTGTCTGTTGTAACCTCTCCTTTTTCATTTCTAATTTTGTTGATTTGATTCTTCTCTCTTTTTCTTGATGAGTTTGACTAAAGGCTTGTCAATTTTGTGTATCTTCTCAAAGAACCAGGGTTTTGTTTTATTGATCTTTATTATTGTTTCTTTCATTTCTTTTTCATTTATTTCTGCTTGGATCTTTATGATTTCTTTCCTTCTACTAATTTTGGGGTTTTTTTGTTCTTCTTTTTCCAGTTGTTTTAGGTGTAAAGTTAGGCTGTCTATTCGATGTTTCTCTTGTTTCTTGGGTTAGGATTGACTTGCTATAAACTGCCCTCTTAGAACTGCTTTTGCTGCATCCCATAGGTTTTGAGTTGTTGTGTTTTTATTGTCATTTGTTTCTAGAAATTTTTTTATTTCCCTTTAGATTTCTTCAGTAACTTGTTGATTATTTAGAAACGTGCTGTTTAATCTCCACGTGTTTGTGTTTCTTACAGTTTTTTTTCTTGTAATTGATATCTAGTCTCATAGCATTGTGGTCAGAGAAGATGCTTGATATGATTTTGATTTTCTTAAATTTACTGAGGTTTGATTTGTGACCCAAGATGTGGTCTGTCCTGGAGAATGTTCCATGTGCACTTGAGAAGAAGGTGTATTCTGCATTTGGATGGAATGTCCTGAAGATATCAATGAGATCCATCTCATCTAATGTATTATTTAAGACTTGTGTTTCCTTATTAATTTTCTGTTTTGATGATCTGTCCATTGGTGTGAGTGGGGTGTTAGAGTCTCCTACTATTATTGTGTTACTGTCAATTTCTCCTTTTACAGTGGTTAGTGTTTGTCTTATGTATTAGATGCTCCTGTGTTGGGTGCATAGATATTTACAATTGCTATGTCTTCCTCTTGGATTGATCCCTTGATCTTTATGTAGTGTCCTTCTTTATCTCTTGTGATCTTCTTTATTTTAAGGTCTGTTTTGTCTGACATGAGGATTGCTACTCCAGCTTTCTTTTGCTTCCCATTTGCATGGAATATATTTTTCCATCCTCTCACTTTCATTCTATCTGTGTCTTGAGGTCTGAGGTGTGTTTCCTGTAGACAGCATATATATGGGTCTTGTTTTTGTATCCATTCAGCTAGTCTGTGTCCTTTGGTTGGAGAATTTAATTATTTACATTCAAAGAAATTATTGATATATATTTTCCTATTGCAATTTTTTAATTGTTTGGGGTTGATTTTGTAGATCTTTTTTCTTCTTTTGTATTTCTTGACTATATAAGTCCCTTTAACATTTGTTGTAAAGCTGGTTTGGTGGTACTGAATTCTCTTAACTTTTGCTTGTTTGAAAAGCTTTCTATTTCTCCATCAATTTTGAATGAGATCCTTGCCAGGTACAGTAATCTTTGTTGTAATTTTTCCCTTTCAGTACTTTAAATATATCCTGCCATTCCCTTCTGGCCTGCAGAGTTTCTGCTGAAAGATCAGCTGTTAAACGTATGGTGTTTCCCTTGTATGTTACTTGTTGCTTCTCCTTTGTTGCTTTTAATATTCTTTCTTTGTGTTTAGTCTTTGTTAGTTTGATTAATATGTGTCTTGGTGTGTTTTCCTTTGGGTTTATCCTATACGGGACTCTTTGTGTCTCTTGGACTCAATTGACTATTTCCTCTTCCATGTTAGGGAAAATTTCAACTATAATCTCTTCAAAAATTTTCTCATACCCTTTCTTTTTCCCTTCTTCTTCTGGGAACCCTATAACTCGAATGTTGGTGCATTTGATATTGTCCCTGAGGTCTCTGAGACTGTCTCCAGTTCTTTTCATTCTTTTTACTTTATTCTGCTCTTCAGAAGTTATTTCCACCATTTCATCTTCCAGCCCACTGATTCATTCTTTTGCTTCAGATATTCTGCTATTGATTCCTTCTAGAGTATTTTTAATTTCAGTAATTGTGTTGTTTGCCTCTGTATGTTTATTCTTTAATTCTTCTAGGTCTTTGTTAATTGAGTCTTGCATTTTCTCCATTTTGTTTTCAAGGTTTTTGATCATCTTTACTATCATTATTCTGAATTCTTTTTCAGGTAGTTTGCCTATTTCCTCTTCATTTATTTGGACTTCTGTGTTTCTAGTTTGTTCCTTCATTTGTGTAGTATTTCTCTGCCTTTTCATAATTTTTTTTTAACTTATTGTGTTTGAGGTCTCCTTTCCCAGACTTCAAGGTTGAATTCCTTCTTCCTTTTGGTTTCTGCCCTCCTAAGGTTGGTCTAGTGATTTGTGTAAGCTTTGTATAGGGTGTGATTTGTGCTGAGTTTTTGTTTGTTTTTCCTCTGATGGGCAAGGCTGAGTGTGGTGGTAATCCTGTCTGCTGATGACTGGGTTTGTATTTTTGTTTTGTTTGTTGTTTAGATGAGGCATCCTGCACAGGGTGCTACTGGTGGTTGGGTGATGCCGGGTCTTGTATCCAAGTGGTTTCCTTTGTGTGAGTTCCCACCATCTGATCCTCCCTAGGGTTAGTTCTCTGGTAGTCTAGGGTCTTGGAGTCAGTGCTCCCACTCCAAAGGCTCAGGGCTTGATCTCTCTGCATCTAAGAGAAGATGAGGGAAGGCTGAAGTGAGTTAGAAGCTGTTTTCTGATGGAAGATGAAGAAAACCTACAGTGACTTAGACGCTCCTGGAAGTCTTCTGTGTGGCCGCCATTTGGTTCTGGGACTGGAAGGAAAACAGCAGCAGCTGCTTTTACAGGTTTTAACTTACTGTCTTCCTGGTGAATTGAAGCTTTTATGATTGACTCTCTTTATCCTTAAGTGTTTTTTTCCTTTTTTGTCCTAAATCCTTACTTAAAAAAAATATTTAGCTTCTCCAGCTTAAATTTTGTTATGTGCTTGCTTTCTGTACTTTTTTTGTCTTCTTGGTTTTAACAGTCTGTAACCTAACATTCGCAAAGAGTCGGACATGACTGAGCGACTGAACTGAACTGAACTGAACTTAACCTAACATGCTGGTGTGTCTGTTATAAATAACATGTAGCTTAATTTTACATTTTTATCCATTTTGCTTATCTCTATGTATTAGTTGATGAGTTTAACATTTATTGTAATTATTGATATTTTATCCTATTTTTGTATATTTTATTTATTCCATTTTCTATACTTTTTTTAGTTTTAGCTCTCATCCTTCTTTTGAGATTGCTTGATATTTAGTTTGTTTTTCCTTAATCTATTTCTTGTTTTTATTGTTTTGAAGTTAAAAACTTTATTTCCGTTCTTTTGGTGGTTACTCTTTTGGCCACATAGAATATGTATGGCCCAATATTTTGGTAGTTTGTAGCATGAACTCTTTGTAGCATGAGAATGCTTATGTTCAACTTGCCAGTACGCAACCTCAGGCAAGGTACTTACTCTGATTATGCTTAGTTTTCTTATCCATAAAATGGGGATAAGAATAGAATCAATTTCACAGGTTTGTGTGAGTATTAAGTGACTACCTACATGATGAAGCCATATAGAGAGTAGTGTCCATCACACAGACATACTCTATCATATATATATACATTCTATGTCCATATGTATAATAAAATATAATAATTATTATAATTATCTATAATTCTAACATCTAAAGTTCTTGCGGTTTTATTTTTAAACTCTTGGCCAGTCTTTGATTGTGAACTCATATTTGGAGGATCTCCCTCTGGAAATCCTGAGGCCCTAAATCTAATGGGGTCTTTCCTTCTCCATTAGATCTGCCTCATGGGATCTACCCCATTCAGTTGTCTCTGTTTTATGTGGGAATCCCAGTTTCCACTTCCCTGCCTGCAGTGGGTCTGGGGTTAGTTCTGATCTCAGCTTTCATGTAAGTCTTTGTCTGAGGGCAACCCAAGACTTTAGTAAGCTATTGTTCCCAGATCTCCCCCATAGTTTCAGCTCATGATTCTGATGGCTTTGCTTTATTTTGATTTTTTTGGCCTTTGAGGATTTCTATTATTTACTAAGACCCTAAGAAGACATTAACAGGTATATTTTATCAAGGATTTGACACAACTACAGCAAGAGGGTCCTCAAAACACCTGGGCTCCCTATAGCTGCCAGAAAAGTTCATGGGGCTTACGCCTCTGACCATTTTGAGTGCAAGAACTTATTCATGCTAATATCCTCAGATCCCAGCTTGGAGACCATCCCATTCCTGTGCAGGATTGTGGTCAATTGCTCAGTCATGTCTGACTCTTTGTGGCCCCATGAACTGTAGCCCACCAGGCTCTTCTGCCCATGGAATTTTCCAGGCAAGAATACTGGAGTGGGGAGCCATTTCCTATTCCAGGGGATCTTCCAGACCCAGGGATCGAACCTGCATTTCTTGGATTGGCAGGCGGATTCTTTACCACTAGTGCCACCAGGGAAGCAGGTGAAAAAGGGCTGTTTAAAACTGAATGACAGGGATCCACATGCCATGTGGTTTTTTTTTTTAAAAAAAAGAATGGTTAAAAATCACACCTAGAGTTCTTAGGGCAGATGTTAGGACTTAGAGTTGCAATACCTTTTCCCAGCCTCTTGGGGAGCCATGATTCAAAGTCAGCCTTGAAAGCCCAGATCCTCTCCCTGCTTGTGGCTGATATCAGGGCAGAGGGGAAGGGGAGGAAGGCAGTGGGACAAGTCCGCTGTGTAGAAAGCACACTTAATGACCCCTGGCTTCCCCAGTCGGTTGTTCACTGTTGCCCCCTGGGCGGGGTGCCCCCACCCATCAGCTCTAGGACCCATGTCTTCTTTTCTACTTTGAGAATCAATCATTTCCCATAGACCTTTTCCTACCCAGGACAAGGAATAAAGATCATAGTTTGGTAGTCATTAGCTTAACACTTTTCAAGCAGCCCCGTCAGCCTATGTCAAAGAGTTCATGCACCAGTGTAATAAACATTGGCCACAATAAAAAACAGTAAGAAACAGTACTTGAGCCAAGAGCAGGACAGCACATTTTCCATTATAAACAGTTTCTTGTTCAGGTGGGCTTGGGGAGGCAGAGGGCTGGCTCAGAGCCTCTCCTCCCTCCACTCCAGCCCTTGGTGATCTGGGCTCTTAGAAGAGCGTCTGTTTCCATTCAACAGAGTAGAAAGTTCTTGGCTTAGCAATGCCTTCTGAGACCTTAGCCTTGGAGGCTGGCTTGTTCAGTGGGCTGTGTCTCTCTCTCCTTGGGATGCTGAGAGCATCACGGGCAGCTGAACTGGAGCTGCTGACTTCCTGGGTGCCTGTGAGCTGTGGGGTGACTTACGGGATGGCAGGTCCTTTGCTGCACCTAGAAATGCTGAGAGTGTGGGCAGAGAGGTGTGCCCAAGGGGGCTCTTGGTCTGTGTCTGATTCTGGGGGATTCCCATGTAGGCAGGGCAGGGGGAAGCAGTTTCCAGCACTGCAGGGGGCAGGAACATCATGGATCAGACTAGAATAAAAAAGACCAACAAACAAACTAGGTAATTTGAAACTGGACAAAATGGTGGCATGCAAAATTAATCCTCCTTTTCTGAAGCTCTTTGCTCCTCTCTCTACTCTCTAGAGGTCAGGAAGTCTCATAACCCTTTCCATCCTCCTTTTTTTCTTTTCAATTGGAGCATAATTGCTTTATAGCATTGTGGTGGTCTCTGCTGTACATTAATGGAATCAGTCATGATTATATATATCCCTTCCCTTTTGAGCTTCCCTCCCCCAATCCATTCCACCCCCTGCTGCTGCTGCTGCTGCTAAGTCGCTTCAGTTGTGTAGTCCCCATAGACGGCAGCCCACCAGGCTCCCCCGTCCCTGGGATTCTCCAGGCAAGAATACTGGAGTGGGCTGCCATTTCCTTCTCCAATGCATGAAAGTGAAAAGTGAAAGTGAAGTCGCTCAGTCGTGTCCGACTCTTAGCAACCTCATGGACTGCAGCCCACCAGGCTTCTCCGGCCATGGGATTTTTCCAGGCAAGAGTTGCTGGAGTGGGGTGCCATTGCCTTCTCCTAGGTCATCACAAAGCACCAGGCTGACCTCCCTGTGATATACAGCAGCTTCCCGCTACTTATCTGTTTTACACATGATAGTACATATATGTCAATGCTCCTTTCTCAATTTGTCCCACCCTCTCCTTCTCCAAATGTGTCCACAAGTCTGTTCGCTATGTCTGTGTCTCCATTTCTTCTCTGTAAATAGGTTCATCAGTACTATTTTTTCCTAGATTCCATATATATGCATTAATATCTGATATTTGTTTTTCTCTTTCTGATTGACTTCTCTCTGTCTAAAAGGCTCTAGGTTCATCCACCTCACTACAACTGACTCAAATTCATTCCTTTTTAGGACTAATATTTCCATCCTCCTTCTTATCAGAATCTGGTCTCTGGAAAGTGTCTGATAGCTGCATTTGATCAGAGAACAAGAGAATGGTAAAGCTGGGTGTGTTCCATACAGTAAGGTATTTGCATTTAATGGGGGTCTCTGATCTAAGGAATTTCAGCTCTTAATGGTGAAATTCCAGGTTGTCACTTGCTGGGAATGAAGACTGCTGTTGCTGCTAAGTCACTTCAGTCATGTCCAACTCTGTGTGACCCCATAGATGGCGGCCCACCAGGCTCCCCCGTCCCTGGGATTCTCCAGGCAAGAACACCAGAGTGGGTTGCCATTTCCTTCTCCAATGCATGAAAGTGAAAAGTGAAGTGAAGTCGCTCAGTCACGTCTGACTCTTCACGACCCCATGGACTGCAGCCTACCAGGCTCCTCCGTCCGTGGGATTTTCCAGGCAACAGTACTGGAGTGGGGTGCCATCGCCTTGGGTTTAAAGGGGTATCTCAGAGCCATTAAGTCACTAAGGGTGGCTTGGAACTCACAGAGGAGAGGAAGGGAGGGAGGGTACAACAGCGAGGGCAAAGACGCTTACCTTCCGGACATTGTAGATCCAGCTGAGATAGGCTGTGACCTTAGTGTATACTCCTGGGGTAGTAGGCCCCCCACAGCCATGGCCCCAGCTCACGATGCCCACCACTTGCCACCGGTCAGAGTGATACATCAGAGGGCCACCACTGTCGCCCTGTGAGAGAGGCCAGAGCAGAGGCTGCTGGGGAGGGTGGGCAGGGCTGGGGTGGAGAGGTGGGCTTCTCCACCCTCCCCTCACTGCACTGGCCCATCTGGTCCCTGCTCTCCAGCGCCCTCTGCTGTTCCACCTTCACTTCCCCTGCTCATGCTGTTCCTGCAGCCTGGAATGCCCTTCCCTTTTGGGGCGAAAGGGTTCTGTCTGCGGTCAAGCATGTTGTGGGTGTGCTGTTAGCCCTTTCTTGGAGATCTACAACTCACACGAGCTCAGTGAGGGCTCTAAGGGGTCCTGTAGTAAGGAAGCCTGGTTATCTTTGTCTAACCTAGTGCGTGCTGAGTCGCTTCAGTCATGTCCGGCTCTATGTGACCATATGGACTGCAGGGCGCCAGGCTTCTCTGTCCGTGGGATTCTCCAAGCAAGAATACTGAAGTGGGTAGCCATTCCCTTCTCCAGGGGATCTTCCCGATCCAGGGATAGAACTCGCACTTCCTGCATTTCAGGCGGATTCACCTGGGAAGCCCATCTAACCTAGTAGTTTCCAGATTTATTGAACCATTACAGGAAGGCTTATTTCATGCTAGTCACTGTTCTAGATAACTGAGATCAATTAATGAAAAGAGTAAAGATCCTTGGCCTAAGGGAGCTTGGAATTAGATGGGGAGAGAGAGAGAACAAGCAAACCACAAAATGACATTTTCTTGTATAAAAAATGAGAGATAGTGAAAAGTGCACTTATTTGGGTGTCCTTCTTACCAACTCTTATAGCCTCTGGGGCTTCATCCCTCAGAACCCAATAACTCGATAGCTGAACTGCCTGTGGAGTTACTCACCCCCGCCCCCATTACCGTGAACTCCCTGAGGGAAGACACGGTCCTCCGAGTTCTGCATCCACCTGATATCAAGTCATCAAGAGAGGCCTAAGAGATGCCTCTTGAGTGAAGGGATTTAATGACTGAGAATGGCGGTGGGAGAAGGGTTTTGGGTTTTAATGAAAATAGTTCAGAAGATCCTGTGGGTTGGGATGTGAGAATATGTTCACGGACTGGCCAGGAGGATGGGCAAGGGGCAGTGCACTGGGGCTTATCCAGCATGAGATAGGTTTTCTCTAGTGTGGTTCAGCAGCTTGAGGACAGCTGTAGAGAAAACAGACCTGGGGTTCCTGCCGGCTAGGGGCTCATACTGTTTTAAGCGATGGGAAGTAAGAGCAGGTGGGGAGGGAAACATCATCTTTGTATGTAAAATGTACATTTGAAATCTCTCTGCTCCTATCTGTCTGTCCATCCATCCATCCATGCATGCATCCATCCTCATATCTTTCTCCCTCTCCCCCTTCCTCCCTTCATCACACACTGCGTTGCACACTGCGTGCCCACCGTATGCAAGGCTTCATGTGGGGGCATTCATCCTCTGAGCTTTCTCATCTCTTCAGAGCAGACTTCCCCTATCTCTGTAATTCCCTCACGATCCTTGGAGGCCGCACCTGGCAGGTGTCCACGCCGCCCTCCGGGAGGCCTGCGCACATCATTGTGTCGGTGACCTCCCCCTGGTATGCATCCTCTGCGTTGCACCGAGTGCTGTTGATGACCTGGACGGATCCCTGCTGCAGTATGTCAGACATCTTCCCTGGAGGTTGAAAACACACTCGCATTCCCATTCTCGCCTTCAAATCCCAGCCCAGGACAGTTCTCTGGGTTTCCTGGTATCTTGGTGCTTGGACCTCCAGGATGGGTTTTTCTAAAGAATGGTCCTCCTTCCCATCACTTTTGGGAGCTGCTCACTTAGTCCTGTGATCCTGAGCCTGGCACTTACCTCCGTTCTCTTCTGTAAATCCCCATCCGATGACCCAGAGTGGGGTGCCTGGAGTGAGCTCCTCATCAGAGAAGGGCAAGCAGATGGGCCTGATTGTGCCTGCCAGGAGCAGAGAGAAAGAGGGGACCCGAAGTTCAGGAGAGCCTGGCAGCTAAACCCTCTGTAAGGGTTAACACCAGGGTTTCCATAGCACATGTTCCATGGGATGTTAATAGAAGTAGCATGGGAAAAAAAAAAAAGATTCTGTGGTCAAATAAGTTTAGAAAATGTGTTGGACTTCCCTGGTGGTGTAGTGAATGAGAGCCCACCTGCCAATGCAGGAGACATGAGTTTGGTCCCTGGTCCAGGAAGATTCCACACGCCACATAGCAACTAAGTCCATGAGACACAACTACTGAGCCCATTTGCTGCAGCTGCTGAAGCCCGCGTGCCTAGAGCCCTTGCTCTGCAACAGGGGAAGCTATAGTAGTGAGAAGCCCAAGCACCGCAAGGAAGAGGAGCCCCTGCTTGCCACCCTGGAGAAAATGCTATGCAGCAATGGAGACCCAGCACAGCCAAAAACAAATAATTTTAAATAAAGAAACTGTGAATTAAACACAACAAAACAAATTGCTAAAAAAAAAAAAAAACCCTCTCGTGTCATTAATATACTAATGTGTTCCAGGAAGACAGCTATGGTATAAAAATGTTTTCCAAACTTATTTGAGAGAGGAACCCTCTTGCACCCAAGGGACCCATGTTCTATGGAACCCACCATTGGAGATGCTGATCTAAATACCACCCAGTGTAAGCTTGAGTCATTGAACAGAGCTGGTCAAAGATGCTATGGGCTGCCTTAACAGTAATGAGTTGGTGTCCCTGGAGGAGAGCAAATGGGCCCAATGACCCTTTGGCAGGGAGATTGTGCAGGCTTTTGCACTGGTTGGGGTAGAGGATGGGCCAGGAGATCTTTTAGGTCCCTCACAACTCCAAGATTGGATGAATCTGTGATTCTCACTTGGGGTGCTCTATGTAGAGAAAACAAACATCAGAAGAATCTGGCAGGGGTCGGGTGCCAGTTAAGAGCTCGAGGAGGCCTCACTGCTTTCATGACGATAGGCTGATATACTTGCCAGAAACAATGGGCCAACTGAAGTCTTGAGAGGAGTAGTGATGTGCCCAAGGTCACTTAGTGAAAGAGCTAGTGGCAGAATGGGAGTTCTGTCCCCAGGCGCCGGCTCTCACCGGAGAATGTGAGCGGTAGCTGCAGCTTCACGAGGGCAATGTCGTGCTCTCTGGGGTGTGTGGCATTCGGCTCAAGGATGAAGATCTTGGCCACAGGCAGGGATGGGGAGCTGCCCAGTCTGTCTGAGCCAGCCCTCACCTTCCAGTTGGGCACATCGAGATGCTTCCTGGGGGCAGAGACAGTGCGGTTCAGGTCTGAGCCAAGCATGAGGAGGTTTTGCCAAAGGCTAGGTCTCCGGGGCCCTGGGGAGTAGGGTGCTGCATGTCTCTGCCTTGGAGGGAAATGATGGTGAGGGGTGCTGGAGGAGGGGCCATCTGAGGAATCACCTACTGCAGGTCAGATTCTAAAGGGGGATTTGATTCTTCTCCCTGGTGAAACCTGCCGGAAGAAACGTATAACTGGAGGGCTGGGGAATGGGCTATGCCTAGTGCCTGAGCTTTGGGTCCTGACACTCTATCCTCTAGCGCATTTTACTGGTCTTTTATTCATGAGGTACTTGCATTGTGGTCAGTTTTACTGTGTACAGTAAGTCTCCTACGTATGAACCTTCAAGCTGAAGACTCTCAAAGATGGGAATGTGTGTTTGCATGTCCAATCATGTACGTTCGTTAATGTGTCTGACTTTATTTGTAAAAGTTGGGTACCTAGGCTAACTTTGCTGAAGTTAATGAACCAATTGGACTTACAAACATATTCTTGGAAGGGAACACGTTCATATGTAGGGAATTTACTGTCCTTGTCTTCTTCCTGACACCAGACACAGCTGAGTGCACAGGGGAAAAGTTTATAGCTTTTATCAGATTCTCTAAAAAGGTTAAAGATCACTGGCCTACCCTGTGTGTCCTCTGAGGCAGTTATTGTGTCTACTGCATGAAGGCACATGGTACCTAGTAGGTACTCATAGATGGTGAATGAATGAACAAACAGATGGATGAATGAAGGTGAAGAGGACCTAGAATGGGCCTTCTCCAGAGGTATGGGCAGGCCTCCCTCTGCTGGCTGGTAACAGAATACCTTTTTTTTTTTTTTTTTAACTTCTGGATATAATGAAGGAGCAGCATGGACCTCGGATTTGGAGCCAATTCTTGAAAGACTGGCGGAAAGGGAGAGAGTTCTCAAGCCTCCCTTGGAGTCCTCAGAGGCAGATGGGAAGTGCTTTTGTGCAGTGAGTGATATAGGGGAGAGTGAGGACATGGGGTCTTTGCTGGCTTTCCCCCTGAAAGGGAAGAAGTCAGGCCTGGTGACTGGTACCCTCTGCTAAGACCCCCAAGGCCTAACAAAGGCTGTCACGTCCAGTGTCTCCTTAGGCAGCCACACCCTGGTACATGGTCTTCAGGGGGCAGGGAAGGGCTGGAGGGCATCAGACAACAGATTGGAGACAGAGGATCCAGGCACTCAGGCTCCTCCGCGGCTCTGATCCCAGGGGCTCCCCGCATGCGCCTTACCAGAAGCAGTGGGCGGCCGTGAGGATCCAGTGCGGGTCTAGGATGCTCCCTCCACAGATGTGTTGTTTGTTGTACTGGATGCTGACCTGCCAAGGCCAAGAATCCACAGAGGCCTCCTTCCCACCCACCACCCGAGGGGCCTTCACGCTCTGTCCGCAGTCTGGACTCAGAGGGAAGGAGGAAGAAAGAAGGAGTCAGGCTCTTGGGGACTAGGGTTGTCCCCCTTAGAGTCCCCAGCCTATCCTGAGTGGGGTCCTTAGGGCTGGGAACAGGGGTGGGGGTAGAGGACCAGGCCAATTTTGAATTAGTCACGGGGAGACACTGATTGTCCCAGGCTTCCCCCCAATCTCCATCTCCTTTTTTAGCTTCGGATGGAGTTTATACTGGGAATATAGATGTGTCCATTGTGCTGGAATTCGTGACCTTGAAACTGAACGTGGACCCAAAGTCCTGCCCAGGGGTGTGTCCCCAGCTGCTCCCACTGAGTAACAGTGAACAGATGCTCACAGGCTGCTTTGGGATTGGAGAGTGGGAAGAAAGTTCCAGAAATGGATCTTCCCATCCCAAACACACCTTTCTCCAAGTCCCTTCCCCCTGCTCAGAGAGTCTCCCGATTTGACATCCTGTTCCCTCTTCCACATCCCACTCTCCTGGCTCTCACGTCTGACTTGCGAACTCTTGTAAAAAAATCTCTGGTTCCACCTCTCCGCCCTGTTCCCAGCCTCTCCAATCCTCCTGGCAGTCACTGCCACAGTGATGGTTCTAAGGGGGAAAGGCCACCACCCTGTCTGGGTTTGTGCCTGGAAGGGGCTTGTGAAACACTTTCTAATTCCAAACACTGCTTTCTACACATCCCTCACTCCCCTTCAAAGCCCCTTAGCATCCCTCTCTGTCTGTAGGGGAAGAGTTTAAACTCCTGCTCCTGGCAGCCTCCTGACATAAAATCGCTGTCTAGCCTAATCGATCTGCTGGTAGCTCCCTGAAAAGTCTTTCTGTTTTTGCTCCAGGAAGTCCCTGTCCCTGAGATGCCGTCTCCTCTCACGTTTATCTAAATCACTCTTCATTCGGCTGGGAAGAGAGCACTGGCCAAGACAGAGAGACAGACCTGGTCCCTGCCCTCTTAGAGCCTACAGTTCATTCTGTGATGTTTAGCCTGAGCATTTTCTCCAAGTTGGCTGATCCCTGGGGATTTTCCTCTCCTGGCATTTTCACAGTCTGCCTGGATGTTGGCCAGCTTTCCTTGTTGTCGTAGTTCAGTCCTGTCTTCTCAACGAGACTGAAGCCTCCTCTAGGGAGGATCTGTGGCTTAAGCCTCGCTCTGACTTCAGAGCTGCTTAGCTCAGCACATCAGGTGCTCAGACCCCATCAGTAACTTGGGATCACATGATAATGGGTAAAAGTCTTAACATCCAGCAGGGATGCATCAGTCAGTTCAGTTGCTCAGTCATGTCCGACTCTCTGCGACTCCGTGGACTGCAGCACGTCAGGCTTCCTGTCCATCACCAACTCCTGGAGCTTGCTCAAACTCGTGTCCATCGAGTCGGTGATGCCATCCCACCATCTCATCCTCTGTCATCCCCTTCTCCTCCTGCCTTCAATCTTTCCCAGCATCAGGGTCTTTTCCAGTGAGTCAGTTCTTCACATCAGGTGGACAAAATGTTGAGTTTCACCTTCAGCGTCAGCCCTTCCAATTAATATTGAGGAATGATTTCCTTTTGGATGAACTGGTTTGCTCTTCTTGCAGTTCAAGGGACTCTCAAGAATCTTCTCCAACAACACAGTTCAAAAGCACCAATTCTTTGCTGCTCAGCTTTCTTCATGGAGAAGGAAATGGCAACCCACTCCAGTATTTTGCCTGGAAAATCCCATGGACGCAGGAGCCTGGTAGGCTGCAGTCCATGGGGTCGCTAAGAGTCGGACATGACTGAGCGACTTCACTTTCACTTTTTACTTTCATGCATTGGAGAAGGAAATGGCAACCCACTCCTGTGTTCTTGCCTGGAGAATCCCAGGGATGGGGGAGCCTGGTGGGCTGCCATCTATAGGGTCACACAGAGTCGGACACGACTGAAGCGACTTAGCAGACTTAGCAGCAGCTTTCTTCATAGTCCAACTCTCATCCATACATGACTACTGGAAAAAACCATAGCTTTGACTAGACGGACCTTTGTTGGTAAAGTAATATCTCTGCTTTTTAATATGCTGTCTAGGTTGGTCATAGCTTTTCTTCTAAGGAGCAAGCATCTTCCAATTTCATGGCTGCAGTTACCATCTGCAGTGATTTTGAAGCCCAAGAAAATAAAGCCTGTCACTGTTTCCATTGTTTCCCCATCTATTTGCCACAAAGTGATAGGACCGGATGCCATGATTTTGGTTTTTTGAAGGTTGAGTTTTAAGCCAGCTTTTTCACTCCCCTCTTTCACTTTCATCAAGAGGCTCTTTAGTTCCTCTTCACCTTCTGCCATAAGGGTGGTGTCATCTGCATATCTGAGGTTATTGATATTTCTCCTGGCAGTCTTGATTCCAGCTTGTGCTTCATCCAGCCCAGCATTTCTCATGATGTACTCTGCATATAAGTTAAATAAGCAGGGTGACAATATACAGCCTTGAATTACTCCTTTCCCAGTTTGGAACCAGTCCATTGTTCCATGCATGCACACTACTGAACTGCAGGGATGCATCCACACTACTGAACTGCAGGGATGCATCCACACTGCTAAACTGCAAAGGCTGCGAGGGTGACCTTCCTCCTCTCAGGTGGTCCAGTTTCTGGCCATCTGCCAGGCTCAGCTTGGTTCTCCCATGAGGCTGGTGGGATGAGTGGGACCTCAGAGCTTGTTTTTCCTTCTGATCTTCTCTCAGAACTAGGGGCTCTCCCGGATTCTGTTGGGCTGTTGGACTAAAGGGCTTCTTGGGAAGATGAATTTCAGAGAGATCAAGTGAATTACCCACGGTCACACTGGAAGCCAGTGGGACGGGTGCTGTCCAGATCTCCTGATGTCCTCCCCTGCCCTTCTGGCCCCATGCTGCTCACTCTGGAGCATGTTAGTCGGGACTATTGCTCAGTTTGGCACTTCCTCGATGTGGCCTCACACCTCTCTCTTTGCTCAGCCATTAGCTCCTGAGGACAGAGGCCAATTCTCTTACGTATCTTCTACTTCCAGCTAGCATCCGACAGTGATGACGCATCTTAACTGTTCCATGAATCTTTGCTAAACGGAGTAAGCAAATGAGATTACGTGGGCCCTGGCCAGGGGTGAGAGCGGGTAGAGGCTTGGTCCTGCCCTTTCTGGTTTTCCTACTGTCTCTTGGATCTCTGCCCACAACAAGTATGGAGATATGGGTGGACAGTGGGAGGGAGTTCTTAACACTAACTACTTGAAGGAGTGTTCACCTACAAGCCCAAGGTCCAAGGAGTAATGTCTGGACAGAATAGAGTGACATTTGGAGTCTGAGTGATTTAAGAATGAGGATGAAGGTCTTCCTTCCTGCTTATTGCTGGCCCAGGACCCAAACCCTCAGAGGCGGGGCGTACTCACCAAGGCACTGCAGGGAAACCAGGGAACCTGAGAGACAGGGGCTGGAAAGGAGACACAGGCGTCCTGTGGCTTTTGCTTGTCTTTTGGCTGGGAGGCAGGAACTCGGGTCTCCTGGCACTACTGATTCCAGTCCCCTCCCAGCACCCGGGAAATATGAAGTCTTGCCTGGTGGGGGCTGTATAGACAACGTGCTGTGCTGTACTTAGTTGTCCAGTCATTCTGACTCTGTGACCCCATGGTCCACACCCTCCAGCCTCCTCTGTCCATTGGATTCTCCAGGCAAGAACACCAAGGTGGGTTGCCATGCCCTCCTCCAGGGGATCTTCCCAACCCAGGGATCGAACACAAGTCTCCTGCAATGCAGGTAGATTCTTTACTTTCTGAGCCACCAGAGAACCCCAAGAATACTGGAGTGGATAGCCTATCCCTTCTCCAGGGGATTTTCCCAACCCAGGAATCTCACCAGGGTCTCCTGCTTTGCAGGTGGATTCTTTACCAGCTGAGCCACCAGGGAAGCCCCATATAGACACCGTACTTCCACCCAATTCAGTGCGACTGAATGCAATTGGATTCCATGCCCCTGCTGACAAGCATCTGCTATGTGCTGGGCCCTGCCTGAGTCACAGCCCACCCTGGGGCTCTTGGCAGCCTGAGATGGAAGAGAGCAGAGGCTGGACCAGTGTCTGCGGCACTGCAGGCTCTTCAAACAGGAGAGGAATGGGATTTTAGTGAAACTCCAGGCAAACAATCATTCTGCTCCTGCTGCTGCTGCTGCTGCTAAGTTGCTTCATTCTGTTCCTAGTCCTCTCCTTTTCAAGATTTACTCTTTGATGAATAAGCAGCTCTCAACAACCTCCCTGCATGCTAAGAAGACATCATTTTCTCTGTGGGGTGACAGTGTTCCTGTAGATGCTGGGCTCTGGCACAGGTGGTGGGCATGAGAACAGGACTGTGGCCACACAGCTGCTCGTCCGGAGAGTTAGAAATGCGGTGGGGGGTGGGGGCTACTCTGGCCTGGGTGAGTGGCAGGAAGGACAAAGTGGCCTTTGGAATCCTGCCTCTGGGGCTCAAAGAGAGCATAAGGCCATAGGAAACCAATTTGGTTTTCTTATTTGACTGATGAAAGTCCGCCAGCATGTGGACAGCTCACTTTGTCCGGCTGCCCATTGTATTAAGCCAAAGAGTCAACACAGAAAACCGCTCAGAAATGTGATGCTCTAGCTTTTGATATCGGACCGTCTGCCTGGCCAGGAGTTCTTGTTGTCTGGTTTATGTTCCCCTTGCTGCATCCATTCAGGGTGGTCTGGCTGCAATCCCAATGACGGGGAGCATGGGTGAGCTTTCTGGGCCAGAGGCGTCCTCTCACTTACCCACTTGAGTTTTGCACCTGAAGCTCCTGCAGGTTCTCTGTGATTTTGACAATGTCCAGATCTTGGTCTAGGCCAACATCCACAGCTCTGAAGGTGGGTTTGCTGCTCGTGTTGGGAGGGAAAGGGAGAGAGTGAGAGATGTGAGCTGAGGCAGGAGCTCAGACCAAGGTGGTGGGAATAGCCCCCACTCCCAGGAGAGCGGGCAGCGGAGGGAGCTGGGTGGGGCATGGCCGGGGAGTGGAGGTGGCCTTGGTCAGCGAGCGCAGTGCCTGCTTTGCTAGAGGACAAGGGACGTTTCCTGACATCCAGGATTCAGCCCTGAGCACAGTGCTGACGTGGACTTGCTTTCTTGGGCAGGGAAGACTGGTCCCAAGCCCAGAGCTCTGAAAAAGTGTTATGGACACCCTTTTGTAACTCCCAGCTCTGTCCTTATTCCAAATGTCTCAGCTGTTTCTCCTGGTTCACAAGGAGGCAGAGGAAACAAGTTAGCACCCACCCCTACGTTGGAGGGAACTAGAGGTGGACACTTGGTTCTCCAAACGAGGCATCTGGTCTGAACTTGGTAGTAGGGTACACTTATGGTCCCTTTGGAGGTGGGACAGGCCAAGATCAGGCTTCACATGCATTCAGACAAACAGCTTTCTCATTTGGATCACTATCCCTCTTTCTCTCCACAGATCCATGTTTGTCTTCTTTCAAACCTTGAGTACAAGCCTTCCTTCCTCCAGGAAGTCTTCCCTGATTAATCTCATCTTTCTGATTGTTGCTGTACTGAATGTGCCTCTTTCCCATCTCTCCTATCCTTCCCCATCCTTTATACCAGTCATGCTAGTGTAAGCTCTGTATGCAGGTTTGGGTCAACCTAAGACACTGGCTGACTGGCACTTTCTCACATGCCCACCCAGGAATCTGGCACTACCTGGATGACCCGGCCATGGCCCCTGAAAGGCTGGAGTCTAGCAGTGCCGGGTTTTGTGCTGAGAACCCTCAAGCCTGAGATTCTTCTCCTGGCTCTGACACTAGCTTGATGTGTGACCCTTGGCAGGTCACATTTTCTCTCTGGGTCTCTCTCTAAGCCTCAGTTTTCCCCTCTATAAATGATGGGTGGACCAGATGATCTTCAGAGTCCTTCCCATCTTGAGCCATCTAGAGTTTTGTGGTCCTGGAACAAGAAGGCCCTCCTAGCCAGGGAAATCTGAGATACAGAAAGAGGGATCATGGTGGAAGTGGACATTCTCAGGAGAGTTAGCCTCTATTCACCAGTTACATCATGATGAATAATTCTGATCAGCTTTGATCTTGCAGAGCCCAAGAGCAAGATGGCTTGATGCCTTAAAGAGCTTAGAAGGACAGAAAACCTAGGAGCCTTTTACCTTAAGAACCCCTGGAGACATCCTGGTTTCATAATCAAGCTGCAGCCTGCGCTGCTAGTACAGCTGACACTGCAGTTGGCTGGACTGCAGGAGGGAGGGGGAGGGGCTGCAGCCAGGAGGCCAGGCCGGGGTTGCTGTTGGGGGAGGGGTGACGCAGGGGCAGGGCTTGCCTTCCTAGCTCTCCTTGGAAAGGAAGAGAGCAGGGTGTCCTTTCCAGAAGGGACTGTAAGTTGCACACCGTGGAGGGCAGAGAGCAGGAGAAACCTGGCAGCCGGAGAGCAGAAGGCACCAATAGTTCTGATGGATCGGTGATGTCTGTCTAGAGTGCTTATTGAAAAAGGGGCTTGAGGCTGCTCTAGGGTTTGATGGAAGAGGATTCTGTGATTGACTGATGGACGGTGTCTGCCTAAGATGTATCATTTCCACCTAGTCTCTGGGTCCAGTTTCTTAGAATCCTAAAATTTAGGGCCTGCCAGGAAGAGATTATCCCCTGTGCAGCTGAATGCATGGGTCCTTTTCTATCCTCTCCAGTTAGGCTCTGAGTGATCAACTGTCTCCCCTCTCCTCGCTCTACAGATGAAATCTCCACAAAAGAGAGAATTATCCAACCTAGAAACAGATATAATTCTGACACCCAGGAATTAGGGGGTCTTGGGCACACGTTCCAGCCCTCTTGCTCCCAGCTACTATCCGATCAAGTTATTCATCTTCTTTGAACCTAGTTACAAAACAGAATAATAACTACCATTTCGGTTTTTGCCAAGATCAAATGAATATAAATACGCAATGTTAATTACCCTTCTTATAAGTATACTTTTTCATCCTTAATTACCCTTCTTATAACTGTATATTTTTCATACTTTTTAAAACTGCTTTTGAAATTTGCTGAGAGAGCTGAGATTGCTGATGAAACCCCAGTGAGATCAGGTTCATTTAAACTAAATTTTAACCAATAGGGCTTTGAATAAATAAATAATATTTTTTTGTATTCTGGGGCAGGGGCGGCATCTTGCCAAACCAAGAAGAAATGAGGGTTGAGGAGTAAAGGAAAGGATGGGATTATAAAGGAGCCTGAACGGTGTGTGTGGGGGTGGGGATGGGGTTGAGGGTGGGGGAGGGGTGGGGCAGATACTCTCTCTCTCATAACCATGCTATGAGGTTGGCATTGCTTCTCCCATTAATTCTTTTTTAAAATTAATTAATTAACTTGACTGTAGGCTTCCCAGGTGGCTCAGTGGTAAAAGAATCTGCCTGCCAATGCAGGAGACACGGGTTCGATCCTGGAGTTGGGAATATCCCCTGAAGGAGGAAATGGCAACCCACTCCAGCTGCCTAGGAAATCCCATGGAAAAAGGAGCCTGGTGGGCTATCCATGGGGGTCACAAAAGGGTCGGACATGACTGCACCACTAAGCAACAACAACCAGATCTTAGCTGTGGCATGCGGGATCTTCAGTCTTCATTATGGCACGCAGGATCTAGTTCACTCACGAGAGATCAAACCTGGGCCTCTGCACTGGGAGCGCAGAGTCTTAGCCACTGGACCACCAGGGAAGACCCCCACCCCACCCCCCACACACCTCTCCATTAACTCTTCAACAAACTGAGGCTTACAAGATTTAACTTCATGCTGCTTGTAAGGAAAGCATTTCAAAAGCAGTTGTCTGACTCCAATACCTACAATCTTCAGGAAAGAGAGAGGAAGGGGGAGGGAAAGCGGGAAAGGGGAAAAGAGGAAGGAAGAAAGAGAAGGAGAGAGGTCATGGGGTGAGGTGACAGCCACCCGACCTTGGGCTGGGTACCTGTCATAGCCCATCTGCCGACAGGCGGTCTTGGCCAGAGCTTGTGTGAAGCTGTCGAAACAGGCGGAGGCCCAGTTCTTCGTGGCGGGGTTCAGCACCTGCAGGGTGGATCGGTCCCTGGAGAGGCGGACTGGGAGGGAAGGAACCCGGGTCAGCTCAGGGCAAGGGCTCATCTGCCTCATCTCCCACAGAATTCATCATGTGACCAGCCCGAACCGGTGGTCCAGACCCTGCCAGGAACCGGGGAGCCTCACAGAGCATCAAACCTTTCCACCTCAAGGGGAGTTCCTCTTTTGGCATTGCCTGACTGAGTCTTGTTCTGACAGGAGCTAGGGTGACCAGATGTCCTGGGAATAATCTCCATTTTGACTTTCGCCCTGGCATAATTATTAATAGCTCCCCTTTCACTTTTGAGCTTCCCCTGTGGCTCAGCTGGTAAAGAATCTGCCTGCAATGTAGGAGACCTGAGTTCAATCCCTGGGTTGGGAAGGTCCCCTGAAGAGGGGAAAGGCTACCCACTCCAGTATTCTGGCCTGGAGAATTTCCTGGACTGTGTAGTCCATGGGGTCGCAAAGAATCGGACACAACTGAGTGACTTTCACTTTGTAGATGTATTTGCATATATACATTTGATGGTTGTATTACAAGGCCTTCCTACCCGTGGTTCACACAAGTTCTCTAGTCTGGGAAAACTGCTCAAAGAGGAACTTTGCTCTTTTTTCCATGTAAGGTCAGAGAGGGGTAGGTGAGTGAGAATTGCTATTGGCAGCAGGGTGGCAAGGCTCACAGGCATTTGATTTCTGATTTAAAAAAGGAGCAAATACACAGGATGTCATTCAGCCTTGCCCTATAAAAGCCCCCATCACCTGTGTCTTGGGCTGTCTTTTCTTTGCAGAGCCCAAGTACTAGGTGGATCAAGCTGGATTAACCCAATCCAAGGAAGAACATGGGTTTTTATGTAAAAACCATCCTTTGAAGGACCTAGCTCAGTTTTGTTCCATAACGTGTTACAATAAACACTTCTATAATGAATAGACACCCCTGGTGGCTCAGACGGTAAATAAACTGTCTGCAATTCAAGAGACTGGGTTTGATTCCTGGGTCTGGAAGATCCCCTGGAGAAGGAAATGGCAGCCCACTCCAGTATTCTTGCCTGGAGAATCCCATGGACGGAGGAGCCTGGCGGACCATAGCCCATGGGGTTGCAAAGAATCAAAAATGATTGAGCAACTAAGCACACACGCAAAATAAACAGAAGAATCAATAGCTGGCTAGTGGCTGTATGGTCTCTTTGTAGTCCCTTTGAAATAATAGGTGTCAGAGAAAAAAGGGAACTCCGCAGGGTCATCCAGGTGCAGCAGGAATGGGGAAGGCTCAGTTACAACTTCCTGTCCCCTCTGGTCCACATTTGTTCATCAAAATATACTGAGTGTTTGCTACACGTGAAGTTTCGGGGATCCAGTAGATAAGACATGATCCTGCTTTTAAGACTCTTACAGTCGGGAAGGAAGCTGACTAGGCAGGCGCCAGATGCTGTGCAGTCCTGCTCTGCCCACTCCCCTGGCCCCTTGGCCCCTGGACTTACCTGCCACTGGAGGTCCATCGGGGAGTTTCTTGACGCAGTACTGCTCATCCTCCCCCAAGGCACAGTCCTGGTGGCCATCACACACCTGTTCCCTTGGGATGAAGAGGAGGGGCTGCCCACAGATGAAGAAGTAATTGTCCAGAATCACCTTGACTGGAAGGCAAGGGCAGGGAAGGGCAGAGAGGGCTGACGGTCAGGCAGGCAGCCCAGGGGCAGGAGAGGCTGTGTTTCCCTGAAAACCTGCTGGGCCTGGAGACAGGCAGATATGGGTTCCAGGCCCACTTCTGCCACTTAATTACTGGTGTCCTCAGTCTTCTCCTTTGTAAAGTGGAGATAATAACACCAGTCCCCATCCCTAAAGATGGCTGAGGGGTCTATCAAGATCACGTGTGAGGAGCAACTCAGAAATAGCCCCACTTGCTTCTCAACCCCAAGCACACAGGGCCTCTGGGGACGGAGGAGACAGCCCTGGGCCCGGAGTCTGAGGACCTGAGAACTGGCTCTGCCGCCTCCTGGGGGATTTTAGACTAATCCCTTGCCCTTTCTGGGCTTCACAGGGTTGTGGAGAATGAACGCTCAGTGGGCTGGTGGTTGTGAAAGTGTCTCATCGCTATCAGGCACATTCTAGGATGAGGTGTTTTTACCTGGGGTTGAAAGACCGTTACGAGCTTGGCGTTTTGCTTGCTTTGTCTGCAGTCTCCTGCCTTCAGAGTCTATTGATCCTTCTTTGTCTTGGATGATGGGATGGAGTCTAGTGTTTTTAAGTCCTCAGGAAACAGATATTTCCATACTTTTCCAAACTCTCCCAGCTCCTCCTGTCTAACTGAACTCTCCTTTGGCCTGAAGCTCCCCTGGACAGCCTAGCATCACCCTTGAGTGGCCCTCAGAGTGATGGAAACAAGCGTCATGATGGGCCTGCTTATTGCTGCTAACAGCTTTCCGGGCATTGTTACCCGGAGTCCTGACAATAACTTTAGGAGGTAGGTGCTATCATTAACTCACATTACAGACAATGATATGGAAGTTTGGAGAGTTAGGGTTTATTTCCCAAGCCACATGCACTTAGGTGGAGCCAGGATTTCAATTAGTCCGTCCAGCTCCAAAGCTCTTTGCTGCTTCTCCCAGCCTTCCCTATAGGAGCTTAAAATGTGACTTCTTGGTCTTGATGCTCTTGCTTTGAGAAGTAAGGGAGAAGGAGTAGGTCAGATATTTCCTCGACTTTCAGGGTTTGGCTCGTGGTCAGGAACCAGGGTGAGAAAGGGTCAGTCCTGCCTCCTGGGGGAAGCCAGGATACAGTGTCACCAGTCGAGCCCCCAGAAACCAAATGTTGTTGGAGCCCAGCCCAGGAGGGAAGTTCAGGTTACTGATTCTAGTTGTAGAACCTGGGGGCCCCGGGCTGGAAGTCACTCAGGACCTTCTGGGACAAGGAAAGCCTGACTCTAAATCTTGTATTAGTACCTGCCCTGGCTCACCCTGAACCTGGCCCTGTCTGCTCTCTCCACTATGATGGGGCACATGGTCAGAGCAGGTAAGCTCATCTTACTATTAGTTTGAGCCAAACAGGCTTAGGACAACAAATCTGCTGATGCCCACCACCACTCTTGGGTCAGCCAAGGTCTAAAGGGTTTGGGTTTATCTGCATCTCATGTCCCCGTGGGGCACTCAGGATGGGTGATGTTTATGTCTCGGATCTGCATTTCCACCACCACGAGGTGGAAATGGACCTACTCAGTTGGGGGCCTGATTGTCTGTCCTGGCCCCTCAAATGCCATATCCCCCTTCTCTGGCTCAGTGCCCAAGGGGAGACTGAGGGATTGGACCAGATGAGCTCTGAGTGTCCTCCGATGAGGTGGAGGCTGCCCCAGGCTCCTGGAAAGCTGTCCTGGCCTGGTGAGCAAACACATGGCCTTGACCTCAGCCCTACACACTGCATGGTGACCTCCACTTTTGCACAGCCTAGTTTTTAATCCAAGTACTTTATACACATTACCTCATTGGTTCTCTGATATCCCTCTGATGAAGATAGGATATTTTACAGGCGAGGCAACTGAGGTTAAGAGAGGTTGGGAGACTTACTCAAGGTCACACAGCACCCAAGAAGGGGCAGCACCGGGATCCCCATCCCAGGTGTCTTGAGTGCTAGTCAGGCCCTCTTGGCCCTACTTCCTGGGTGAAATCTGTGGTCAGTACCCTGCTTGGCCATGGTGGGGGGTGGAGGTGAGGGCTCAGTCGTAGGATGGGGTGTGGGGGAGGCTGAGAGAGACAGGCTCTGGGAATCAGGGCTTGCTTGATTCGCTCATCTTTGGCCCCAGAGTGGCCTGCTTGGATCACACTGGGTCTTAGGCTCCAGCCATGGTGAAGCCAGAGCTCAAGATGGGGCGAGGATCTGCCCTCTTGGGCATCTTCCCTAATGCCTCTTCCTTCTTCCCCTCCTCACAAGCAGACATGCTCCGTTCCTCCAGCCCCAGAGCTGCCAGAATTCACTCAGCTTTCAGTCTGCAGGCCTGGGAAGGAGGAGGCTGGGGGGGCTGCTGCTGCACAAATTGCCTGATTAGGTTTGTAACGGGTGCAAACTGTGCTTTCCCGGCAGAAGGAATCATCTGGGACAGAATCCATCTGGGATAGATGGGGGCGGAGTTCATCTCCCCTCCACTGCAAGAGGAAGGCTTCGTTCAAAGCAGGGGTGGATTCAGCTATATGCACATCACCTCCCCTTGACTCTGCTGGGGTGGAGGGGGGAGGGTGGGCAGTGCTGGGAGGTGAGGGCAGGGGAGGGATGGGTGGGTGCTACCCCTTGCTGGAGTGAGGTTGGAGGCCGGGTGGGGGCTGGAACTTACTGAGGATGGCCACCACGACGATGGTTGCCAGGCTCAGCACTGCTGCGATGATCGGGATCCCCACTTTTTTGAAGGTCTCCAATGGGGTGCGGGATTTGCGCAAGGGGGTGACATCTGTAGGGGGAGGGAAAGAGCAGTCAGCCCTCAGAGGCTGCCCCTGCCAAGGGCTACAGCCTCCCCACCCTCTGGCCACAGGAAAATTTTGGGGATAGTTTTGTTTGGTGCTCGGGTTATTCCTGCAGACTAGGCTCAGCTTCCTCAGCGCGTGGACCCCCGCCTCCTTTCACTTACCCGGGCCTGTCCATCTCCCCCGGTGCTCCTCCCGCCGTGGCCCCTGTCCTGGGATGTTTTACCCTGTCCAGTCTGACCTGCGTCTGCCCCAGGAGAGGCCCGTCCCTTTCCCTTTACTATCACGTGACCTCTTTCCTGGGCTTCCCAAGTGGCGCCAGTGGTAACGAACCTTCCTGTCAATGCAGGAGACGTTAAGAGACGGGATTCAATCCCTGGGTTGGGAAGATGCCCTGGAGAAGGGCATGGCAACCGACTCCAGTATTCTTGCCTGGAGAATCTCATGGACAGAGGAGCCTGGTGGGCTACAGTCCACAGGGTTGTAAAGAGTCGGACAGGACTGAGCATGCGTGCAGGCATCCTCTTTCCTGGGTTACCTTTTGACCAGACTTTAAGCTCCGGGTGTGCAGAGGCTGCCAGCACAGTATGAGCTTGTCCAGTCCAGTGTGCTTTGTAGCACAGTCGTGTCTGAGTCTTTGTGATCCTACGGACTGTAGCCCTCCAGGCTCCTCTGTCCATGGGATTCCCCAGGCAAGAATTCTGGAGTAGGTTGCCTGACCCAGGGATTGAACCTGAGTCTCTTAATGTCTCCTGCGTTGACAGGTGGATTCTTTACCACTAATGCCGCCTGACAACAGAGTAGGTTATTAATAATGTTAGTGGGTGTTGTTTTCCAAGTTCCAGCAGTGAGCATTCAAATCTGTCCTCTTTCCTGTGGCCGTGGACATGGAGACATCTTGCTCCTTCATTCATGTGCAGTTTCTTCATTGAGCACTTACCTCTGGGGATCCAAGGTTGGCTGGTTTCCCCAGAAGTCCTTATTGGGAATTCTTTGATGAGTTCCCTTGTCCAGGGCCCAGTGTCTCTGCCTCCCTGATGTTCTCATGGAGAACATCATCATGAAGGGAAGGGTTTTCTTGGTTTATAGTCTGTAAAGTTTACTCTTTATAAAGTTAACCAACCCTCTGACCTATGAACAGCGTCCCTGCCTGCCTCAGTTCCTTCAGCCTGTCAGCCATCTGCTGCTAGACAGAGCCTCCTAATTCTTTGCTTTCATCCTGTTATGTCCCTGCTCCGGAACCCACAAGGGCTCCCCACGACTTCCGTAGCTGGACCACACTCTTCTCTGGGCTTTGAAACCCAGTGTAATTTGGCCTCCTCTCCCAGTCTGATGGATCCGCTCTGCTAGCCCTCACCAGCCTCCGTTCCACACGAACAGGTTCACTCCCTGGTCCTTGCACAGCCTGTAATCGCTCTTGACTTCAGAATTGTCACTTGGCACAGATTTCTCCCTCCCGGGCTCCCTTAATTGTTTTCTGGTTTGGCAGTTCCCAGGCTTACTCAGGTGATAGAGCACTTGTATGTCTGGTGTTCTTTGGGGATGCCAGGGAATACTGATATGTTAAATCGCAAAGTAGAAACTAGGCATCATTTACCTGCTGAAGATTGTATTGTTTGTGATCTTTATTAACCCATGACCCTGAAATAATAAGCTGTCAAAGTAAGTGGGTTTGGTCATTTCCTTATGAACCTGTCATATTAATATTTGTTCTCTGCTCAATTTTTTTTTTTTGGCCGATCCAGGCTATCAGGCATAGGTATCAATAATTTAAGGAAATGGAATGAGAGGGAAAAAAATCCCTCTATATTTGGGAAGACTTTATCTATTAACTCCTTTTTTCTGCTGTAAGTCAGGCAAATACTGCTATTTCCATTTTATATGCTTTACTTTTTTACAGTTTAATTAAACAAATTTTTGGCATGTGGGATCTTAGTTCCCGGACCAGGGATCAAACTGGCATCCTCTGCAGTGGAAGTATGGAGATTTAACCACTGGACTGCCAGGGAAGTCCCTCCCATTTTCTATTTTACTAGTGAAAGCACTTTTGTTCAGGTTGTTCCTCGGCAGCATGGTCAGACTGTAAACTTCATGAGGGCAGGGACATTAGCTGTTGTATTTACGCTGTAGCTCAACGTCCAGTCCAGGGCCTGGGCCATGCAGGCTGTCACAGTATTGCTGAAGGAATGAGAGAATGAGGAACTGAATGAGTGAATTACAGAATCACTGCCACTGGGGTTTTAGGTTTGTTGGTCCTTTCTCCCGAGACTGTGGCTTCTACTTGTATTAATAGAATGAATCCTGGAGGTCACACTTGCTCAATAAATGTTTGTTGGATGATGGACGGGTGTCTTCCCTAGCATTTAGTGCTTGGAGGTGGTGGTGAGAGTCCTGCAAGAGGGGTTTAGTATCTACTTTGTAACTGATTGAGGCCGAGGTAGACAAAGGAAAGCCAGACCTGAGCTTACCGAGGCTGTTCAGGGGTCGATTGATCTCAGGATCCTGTAATTGAAGGAAAAATAGTCAGTGAGTTAAGAGAGGGAGCCTTTTAAGCTGGGGCTATGAAGTGAGCCAAGGGCTTTTATGTATGTTCTCTTTTCCCTGTTAAATGTAAGATGGAGGTCACCATGATGTATAAATAATTGGTTCAAAATATGAAAATTAGTTGTGCATTCAAATGACCTGGTACAGCAGGTTTACTAGTGGTAGCAACTAGTTATCAATCATAGAAGCAACTGGCTGCTGGGCTATTGAGTGTTTTACTGAGTTTCTAAGATGATTTTGCTTTCTTTTATGTTTTTGTCAATCATTTGTCTACTTTTACGGATGATATAATTCTATAGAAACTTGAACAAACACTTCAAAACAGGAGATGCTTCTATGGCAAATTACGTGCCAAAAGATGCTTGATATCATCACTCATCAGCCTAATGTAAATTATTATTATTATTTTTACCATGCCGCATGGCCTGTGGAATCTTAGTTCTCTGACCGGGAGTTGAACCTATGCCCTCAGGAGTGAAAGTGCAGAGTCCTAACCACTGGACCACGGAGGAATTCCAGGCCAATGTAAATTCAGACCACAATGAGCCATGTCTACACAGACACCAGAGTGGCTAAAATTAAAAAGCTTGACAGTAACAATTGTTGATGAGAATGTGGAGCAGTTGGAAATCTCATACACTGCTGCTGTGAGTGTAAATTGCTACAAATATTTTGGAAAAAGGTTTAGCTGAGTTTACTAAAGCTAAACAAATGACTCTTCTATGATTCTATGACCAAGAATTAGGGCCAAGAGAAATGAGTACATCTGTTCCGCAAAACACCTGTATAGAAGTCTTTGTACTACATCCAAAAGTCAATCGCTGGTGGAATAGATATGTAAATTGTGGTATATTCATATAATGGAATATCATGCAGCAATAGACAAGAATAAACTAGTGCAAAATGCAATGACACGTGGAGTAATCTCAAAGATATAATAATAATAATAAAAGAAACTATAGACACAAAAGAGTATTATTTCATATATATGATTAGAAGGTAAAGGTAATCCATGGTGATAGAAAGCATAACTGTGATTATAATGAGGGTTATTGGAAGGAGCACAGTGGAGCCTTCTGGAATGTTGGAAAACTGGATCTTGATCTAAGCATTGATTACATGGGGGTATGTTGTTGTTCAGCCGCTAAGTTGTGTCCAACTCTTCTGCAACCCCATGGACTGTAGCCTGCCAGGCTCTCTGTCCATGGGATTTCACAGGCAAGAATACTGGAGTGGGTTGCCAGTTCCTTTTCCAGGGCATCTTTCTGACCCAGAGATTGAACCTGAGTCTCTTGCATAGCAGGCAACTTCTTTACCACTGAGCCCCCATGGGTAAAAATTCATTGAGTTGTATGTTTTAGATTTGAGTAGTTTACTGATCATACATTATACTCAACAGAATAAACAGAAACAGAAAGCAACCAGGACACTAAAATATTTCTTCAAGTGTAGTCTTGTCAACACACATACAAAAATACATACACAATGACTCTCACGCAAAGTACTTACACCCTTTCCTGCAATGCAGAGGCTAGGGGAGGGTGCTGCCTAAGTTCATGCTTTCCTGCCAGCTGTAAACTCTCTTTTTTTTCTTCCTTTTCCTTGTCCAGCATGTGACCTGGAGCTCCTGGGCAGGGCGAGGTCTAGGTCTCCACCCCGGGGCTCACCTGCCCACTGGCTGAGGTCACAGCCATTCCAGAGCAGGTGGGGAAGCTTCAGGTCCCTGGACATTTCCAGCTGAAATTTCCTGAGTCCCACTGGGGATTGAGAGGGACTCTTCTAATACCTCGGTTGCGGGGGAGGGGGGGTGATCTAGATTAGAAATTGTGGGGTCCCTGGGAGCTGCCTGCTCTCATGGCAGACACAGTCATTGGGAGAAGGAGCTGCTTCCTTTCTTCCTCAACTCTGTGGTCTGCTGTGGGGACGTGCCTGGCTTTGCCCTGTCGGGGCACTACGCCACAGGTAGCTGGGGGATGCAGCAGAGATGGCCAAGGCTCTGCAGGGGCCAAGTTGGAACATGGGCTCTGCCTCCTATTAACTGTGAGCCTTTGGGCAAGATACTTAACCTCTCTGAGCTTTAGGTGTCCCCTTGGTAGAGTGGGGAAAATGACACCTGCGTCATAGTGCTGCCGTGAGATATCTAGCGGGAAGTGCCTGGTTCACAAAGCAGCTTCCTTCCGGGCCCTTCCTCCCTGTGCCCCCAGACACTTGGCCCAGGACTCTACCCGGGAACTCTCCAGTCGGTGATTTCTATTTCTTATTGCCTTTGCCTTTAGTGCTTTGAATCTGGCTTGTACCTAGTAGAGGCCCAGTAAATGACTGCTAGAATTCTGGGCTCTGTACTGTAGCTTCTTCTGGGCCATCTCTCCTCCACCATCACCAGGGCCTGCATCAGTAGCTACTTCCAGGATGAAGATGAGAACAAATCCGGTGACTCCCTCCGTTTTGGTAGCTACAGAGTCAGGTGATGTTACCAACAGTAATCTACACACGATCAGCAAGTAACAGTCCACAAAGCTCTTTTGTCTAATTCAGTCTAATACAAAGGTGAAAAGAAATAACACTTGTCTGATAACCAGAGTGGTTCAATAGCTAAGTATTAAACAAATATTTGTTGAGGGTCTGTGTTATACCAGGCACTGCTCTGGGAGCGGCGGATTTAAAGACAAATGAGAAATAATTACAGCAAGGATGGAAGAAGTTCCAAACAAGATATGTGGGACCCTGCTCTTGAGAAGCTTGTATCCTGGGGTGAGGAGGGGGTGGGGGAGTCAGGGGTAGAGTAGGGGAGGGTAGGGGAGAGCCGATCATCAACAGATAAACCCAGACAGAGTTGGGTGCTATGTGGAGAGTAATGTGGGTGATGGGAGACAGTACCTGGTTGTGTGCAGAGAATGGGAGATCTAGGGAAGGGATCAGTTTAGGGAGGGCCTCTGGTCTGAGGCTTGAATGACCGGAAGTTGCCAGGCAGGCAGGAATAAGCTTGGTGCTGGAAGAACAGAATGGAGATCAGGGTGGCTACAGCAAGGAGGGATAAATAGACAGTTGGTGAAAGATTCAACTGTGCTTCGAAGATAAAGGCAATGGGTGTATGTGTCCAGTCGCTCTGTCAAGTCTGGCTTTTTGCAACCCCCTGGACTGTAGCGTGTCAAGCTCCACTGTTTATGGAATTTTCCAGGCAAGAATACTGGAGTGGGTTGCGATTTCTTCCTCCAGGGGATCTTCCTGACCCAGGGATTGAACCTGAGGTGACCTCAGTTTCTTGTGTCTCCCGTGTTGGCAGGTAGATTCTTTACCAATGCGCCACCTGGGAAACCCCTGAAGGCAATGTGTGCTTAGCCACTCACTCACGTCTGACTCTTTGAGACCTCATGGGCCTGTACCCACCAGGCTCCTCTGACCAGGGGGATTCTCCAGGCAAGAATATGCAGTGGATTGCCACGCCCTCCTCCAGGGCCTAAAGGCAATTGGCCTTACTCATAGATTGAATGCTTTTGGGTTTTTAGTGAACAGACAAGAGGGTATATGCTGAGATGTGAAAGGCTACGGGAGGGGCAGTTTGGAGGGATATCAAGAACATCCAGGTGGTGCACAGTCCCCCGTCAAGTACTCCTTTTTCACAGAGTCTGCCTGCGCATAAAGGTCTGCATTGATTGAAGCAGGTAGGTCGAGTCTCTTTTGTTTATTATTTCAACAAATATTGACTGTTTTCCTTTGGTGGGTCCAGAATTGTGCTAGAAGCTCAGAGAGAGCAGGAACAAAAGAGGCCTTCAGCCTGTTCTTGCTGGGACCGTGAATTCCTCATCTCTGAACTGAAGTGACCTCGGTACCCCGGGCTAATATGCTTTCTGTTGCTATCAACCGAATAGTGGTCATTATACAGAAAAGCCTTACCTTTTAGAAAACAGAAGAAAAATGGGGAGAAAAGCCTGCAAACTAGAACAATAGAGGCTGCGGCTGTTCTGGTCATGACTGCACCCCTGGTGTCTCCTACAATGCCTGACACACTCTGAGTATTTAATAAATCTTTGCTGAATGAAAAAATTAAGGAAAAGGTTGCAGTTTTTGGGGTTGCAGTTTTTCCCAAGCTAGCCTTGAAGAAGCTGGCTGTTAATTCACACAATAGAATATTATGCTGCAGTCAAAACACATGAACTATAGTGCCACAAAGTAATACGAATGGCTTGAGCAATTTCATATTAAAGGAAAAATTAACTCCCAGAAGATCTCATAGAACACAGAATCTTTTCCAAAAAAAGCAAGGAAATTATGAACATGGGATTCAGGTTGATTCTAGCACCCTTTCTGGCCTATCAAAGATGTACAACTAAGATCTGTTGAATTAATTAACAAAAGAGACTTGCCCACCTACCTCAGCAAGGAGATCTCCTGGTTAGATGTAGGTTATTGCTAAATCCTGGCTTTGGTTTTGGGTGGTAGGTTTATGGAGACTCATTATGTTACTGAAACTAGGGGGTGAGCTACGTACAGTGAGCTCTGCATGGGCCAACAGTGAAAAATGCCATGAGTCCAGGATTATGATTTATCCAGGGCCGTGCACTCGAGGGTCAAAAAGAAAAGAGAAATGCAGCCACCTGGCTCTGCTGAGGGCTTCAGCTGAATAGTGGTCAAGGTGTTAAACTCCCATCCTCCTGAGGTTCTGCTCTGATTCCCACCCTTTTTTTTTTTTTTTTAAAGATTTTTGTTTTTGATGTGGATCATTTTTAAAGTCTTTACTGAATTTGTTACAATATTACATCTGTTTTCTGTTTTGGTTTTTTGGCCCCAGGGCACATGGGATCTTAACTCCCTGGCCAGGGATTGAACCTGCACCCTCTGCATTGCAAGGTGAGGTCTTAACCACTGGACCACCTGGGAAGTCCCTGCTATTCTTATGCTGCCCGAGTTCTTCAGTTAGTGGCTCACTCTTTGGTTTTTCTTGAAGCCTCTCTGGCAACCATCTCCAGCACAGAGATGAGAGATGATGGGTTACTAAACTTCTGGCAAGGGCAGCTGCTGTAGGTCAAAGGCACTGGGGAGAGTGGGTAGGAAGGTAAGTGCGTTTTAGGCCTACGAATGACAGCTGAGGAAAATCAATGCCAACTACTTTCCCGAGCAGGATAAAGATGGGGACTCAGCAGCTACGTTGCCTTTTGGTCCAAAATCAATCCTGAGCAGAGGGAAGGGGGAGGAGGGAGCTGAGAGATGTGGGGACCAGATTAGATCCTGGGATCTGGCCTGCCCCCAACATTGTGGTGGATCCCCGCATGATCACAGGGTACACGGCTGAAAGGGTCTCTGGACACCATCTCAGGCGACTCCCTTGATTTCCTGGAGAAAACCCTCCAGGCCAGGAGAATGTCTTGCTTTGGAGCTGATAGAGTAAAGGGGGCTAGGAGGCCACCAAAGACCAGCTGTGCCTCCTTCTGCTTTGCTGGAGGCGTCTCTGTTTATCCTCAGGTTGAACTCAGGCTCTGGCCACAGCTGCCACAGCCCAGGCCCAGCCCTGCCCATGCAGAGGCATTGGCCCCCCTCTTTTGGTTGGGGCTCCAGGTGGGGTCACCTGCCTTACTGACTCAGGCTGCCAGTGGAGCCCTGACTCACGGGGCCAGCCGAACCAGTGTCTGACCTAGGGCTCATCCTGGAATAAGGCTCCTGCTGTCTGGAGTGAAACAAAAGGGCAAGAATCCCTAGGGCCCCAGAGACCCCAGAGCTGGAGGGAGGTGGGAGGTGGGTGGAAGTTATTTGACTGGAAAACATTACGTTACTGCCTACTGCCTGATTCTATTAGAGAATCTTCTTACCTTGCTTCCCAACTGGGGGCAGAAAGACATTAACCCAAGACCTGAATATGGAGGCAGAACAACTTATTCTGCAGTTGGGTATTGTTACATATCTTTCATAAATGCCATGAGGATTAAATACTTTCACAACAACCCTGAGAAATTATCCCCACTTTATACAAGAGAAAACCCAGACTCCTATAGATTGAGTGGTCGCCATGGCCCCAGAGCAAGTAACAGATCCAGCCCTTGAGGCCAGCCTCTTGGACTTGGCGGACTGTTGTTTTCATTTCCCCACTGTTTCAGGAAGCTGTTTGGTTGTTGTCAACGGGTACTGGATCCTTCTGATTCTCTACTCCCCTGCATTGAGGTCTAGTTGCATATAATTAGCATGCAATCAACATGTAGAACTTACTCCCGGCATCTCCCCAGCCCTTCTTCAGTCTGGAGGCAAACCCACCTCTGCATGGTTCTTGACTCTGCTAAATTGTCCATGAACAGGGGCGAGAAGACCTTCCTCCCAGGCTGAGTTAAGGAAAGGGCCTACTGCAGTGCTTGGTACCTGGCAGGAGCTTTATTGATTCACTACCCTTCTTCCCTCTGTTCTTTTAGCTTTGCACCTTCATCACCTGCTCTCCTTCCTTTACTTACCTTTATTTTATTTACTTTCTTTCCTTTATTTACCTCAGCCACTGCTGTTTTATTATTTTTTTAACTTTTAGTTTTCCATTGGGGTACAGCCGATAAACAATGTTGTGATAGTTTCAGGTGGACAGCAAAGGGACTCAGCTGTGCATATACATGTATCCATCCTCTCCCACACTCTGCTCCCATCCAGGCTGCCACATAACATTGAGCAGAGTTTCCTGTGCCAGACAGTAGGTCCCTGTTGGTTATCTGTTTTAAATACAGCAGTGTGTGCATGTCCATCCCAAACTCCCTAACTATCCCTTCCCCTCAAGTCCCTACTGTTTTAGATCCCCCAAAAACTCCTGATTGTATTTAGCTCAGCTCCAAATCACAGATAACTATCTCAGTTGTCTCCCCTCCAGCACAGAGATGATAGATCAAACATAAGGCAGCTCTTGTTTTTAAATGGGGGCGAGGATTAAGTGTACTGTAGGAAAGACAAAGACCCAGTTGGGGGAGTATGTGTTCTCACCTTGCCCTGTCTTCTGACTTGCTGGGTGAGCTTGGGCATGCTCCTCGGCCTCTCTGAACCTCAAGATGCCTTCAGTAATTGGGAGCTCTCTTTCAGAGATGAAGCAGAGAAGAGGGTAACTAACCGCACAATGAAATGGGCACCACCAGGCTAATAATGAGGCAAAAAAGAAGCAACTGCTCACAGAGGCCAGAAAGCCTGGTCAGCTCCTTGGTGTGCTTTCTTTGCCAAGCAGCCTGCCCTTGGACCTCATTTCTCTCTTCTTTTCTGTAATGCTATCTCTTCAATCCTTATTCCAGAAAGAAGTTGGTAGGGGCGCAGAGCTGGCTGACTGGGGTGTAGAAGAAGGGAGAAAAGCAGGGGTCTACAGAAAGGGTCTTTCTGGCCCTGATCTGGTCTGTGGCAGCTTCAAGCTCCCATGGGGTCTGAAGCCCTGGCTTCCCATAGTCTCCCTGGGAAAATTTAGAGCAGGGATGCTGCTGTTGCTAGGTGATGGGATATACAGGTCCTCTGGGGCTCTGGCAGGTGGCAGCTAGGTTGCTAAGGCTGGTGATATGGTAGGGAGGGGGGAAACCCAGGGGAAGGGGTGGGGGAAGTTCTCTGGGTGAGCCTGGGGACCAGAGGCTGCTCTCAGTCAGCCTGCAGAGTGGGGCTCGGCCATCGGCTGGCTCAGGGGCTGCTCTGAGGGGCCTCACACAGTTCTGACCCATGAACCTGCATCCTACTCCCAACCTGACGGCAAGCAGTTACATACTATCCATCCACGGTCTGATGCCTTTGGCAGGCTGAAGCGAGTACACTCTCTTTAGGGTGCCTCAGCCATGACAGGTAAGGTAAGGAGGGTGGCCGTGAGTGGGGCTGAGGGATCACGAGTCAAGAGAGGAGGGTGTGAGTGTTGTGAGATGAGCCTGGATGGGAAGCAGCAGCCCTGAGTACATGGAAGGTTCTCAGAGATGACAGATTATGCTGGCTTTCAAGTATCTTCTGAACTGTTAGAGCCCATGGCCAGGCAGACCACCCCAGCCCTGGCCACGCACAGGTGGGTATCCCCGCCCTGGCAAGGAGGGCCTCTGGATACGCCCTTGCTCACTCTGGCTTGGGCAGAGACCTCCTTATGGTGGCATGCTTTCCTTTGGACCAACCTCAGTCTCAGCTGCTACATTCAAAACCATTTTGCCTTGTTCTAAGCCACACGGATGCTGACCTGTTGGCAACTTGAGCTGAACACCTTGTCCCCATCCCAGAGTATAATGGCTCCAGGGCAGGGCCTGGGGCGGAAGGGAGGTGTCGGGTGACCAGCCATTATCCTGTGGCCAGCCTGCTGTTCACTGCCATCAATTAAGAATCAGCCTTTGTGTTCAGGCACAGCTCTCAACTCCAGGTAGGGCCAGGGGAAAGAGCAAAGGTGTGACAATTCCTGGCTTACAAGTGAGGAAACTGAGGTCCAGAGGCACTGTGCTGTCTTGCCCCAGGTCACATGGCTGGACATTGAGAAGGGCTGGCAGGAGGTATTAGTACATGCCTGTTGGGTTGAGTCAAACTGAAGGAAACTGGGGTTCCCCAGTGCGGAGCCCTTGCCTCCAGCTGATGTTGCTGTTACCTGTTGCTCCTACAAATCCCACCTGGGGGCCATCCTTTGGCCTCAGGAGGAGCAGCCCCTTCTCTGCAGCCTCTCTGAGTTCTCTTAGCATTTCTACTTTATTCAGTTTGCTTTCTGATAGTGGCTCCATCCAGCCCACTTTCCCTTCCCTGCAGGGTGTGATGGGAAGGAAGGTGTCCCCACCTTTGCACACCTGAGAGCAATGCCTGCGCAGAGGCTGAAGGGGACAGGAGAGCCGTCAGGAGGCAGGCCACCCAGACTGACAGGGACCCTTAGGGGTTTGCCTTTGGAAAGAGCTGATGGATCTCCGAGCTTGGCAGGGTTCTCTAAACCAAGTAATTTACTTGAACTAAGGAATGGCCATCCGTGATGCAGGCTGAGGTTGATAAAAGAACCCTGCAAAGTTTATATTGCCTTTGAAAAATCCACACTCCCTTTGCTTGTCCTGAATTGTCCTTTAAACTTTAACACAGAGAGAAATGGTGGGGAGGGACGAGGGACTTTGGTGTTACGAAGTCTGACTCTTCTATTTACCTGCGGAGCTCTTTATAAGCTACTATTTGCCTTAGGTAAATCACTTAACATCTTCTGGACCGAGTTTTTTCCTTTGGAACTCAGGTGTGATAAAACTTACTGTGATGAAGCCTGACAGCGAGAAAGTTTCCATCAGGTACTTTACCGGCTAGTTCAATGCACCTTTTCAAGCTCACAGAAACCCCCATCTGGTCTTCTCATGGTCAAACAGACTTGCTCATGGTCCGGCTCACTTGGTGTTTGTGGTCTGAGGAGGGGTGTCTCTGCTCTTGTACCCTCTGAATTCTGAGTCAGGAGCACTGGCCTGAATCTAGTTCCACTCCTTACCGACCATGTGATCCTGAGCAAGTTACTCAGTGTTTCTGTTTCCTCATCTGTAAAATGGGGAGGATACGATCTGTTTCACAGGGTTGTTGGTGAGGATGAGCTGAGATGATGTGCACAGTGCTTTGATGTGCAGAGAAACTGTTGTGTTGTTCAGGCACTCAGTCATGTCTGACTCTTTGCGATCCTATGGACTGAAGCCCACCAGGCTTCTCTGTCCTCGGAATTCTCCAGGCAAGAATACTAGAGTGGGTAGCCATTCCCTTCTTCAGCGGATCTTCCTGACCTGAAAATTCACCCCTCCAACATGCCCCGGAAGCTTGGGGAGCAGGACTCCCCGCAGCATTGGAGGAGGGTCTGAAGGTGGCTCTCCACAGGGAGGACTGAGCATTCTCCCTCGTTCTGCATGAGGCCAGAGAACCAGCTTCTAGTGGGCCTGTTTGGCTGCTGCAGCAGAGCTGCCATCTCCTGGCTGAAGTTTGTAGTGATCCTGGGATCTCTGCCTGTGAACCCTGAACTCGTGATCCTGAAAACGGTGCTTCAGCGCTGCTTCCATAGCTGCTCCGCACCTATTGCTTTGCAGTTGTACAACGTGAAGCTCCTTTCCTGGATTCCCATTGTTATCGTTCAGTCACTCAGTCATGTCTGACTCTTTTGTGACGCCATGGACTGTAGCCCGCCAGGCTCCTCTGTCCATGAGATTCCCCAGGCAAGAATACTGAAGTGGGTTACCATTTCCTTCTCCAGGGGGTCTTCCTGACTCAGAGATTGAACCCAAGCTTGTGCATTAGCAGGTGGATTCTTTACCACTGAACCACCAAGGAAGCCCCCTGCTTTCCTGCCCACTCAGATGACACTGGGAGCGCTTGGTGAAGTTTCTCCTCTCTGGGTTGCTGTTTTCTAGAGGAGACTGTGTTTCATACTGGACGGAGCATGGGCCTCAATCAAGTCATTTAACCCCTGGGGGCCTCAAGGGTGTGTGCGTGTGTGAGAGAGAGAGAGAGAGAGAGGAGTGAAAGAGAGAGACAGAGACATGGATAGAGCTAGACAGAGATTCAGTGTCTTCCTCTTAATGAGACCAAAATATGCATAGCATGTAGCACGTTGCCTATGACATAGTAGGAATGCAATAAATATTAATAACAACAACAATACTAATACTTTGTCCATTCAGTAAGACACTGTGCTGGGACTGGAGATAGAGTAATGAACAAGTAGGCAAAGTCCTTGTGCCCATGGAGTATATATTGTATTACTTAAATTAATAATTCACAATATTAATATAGAACCTAGGAAGGGCTTGACATAATAGATACTAAAATATCATTAATTATTAATGAGAAAGCCTAGTAGAGGGTCTAGCATGTGTGTAACAGGAGCAGAGCAAATGGTAGCTGTTTTGTGGTTTCATTAGGTCAACGGTTCTGACTTCAGGAAAGGAATTGAAGGATGAGGATGCCCTGCGGGGGAGAATGACCAGGGCAGTTAGGGGACCTGAAGTGATGTCATGGGACGTATGTGATCTTTCCATGAACAGAGGTTGGAGGATGCAGGAGCCAGAGAAGTGAAGATTTCGGGTAGCACAGATGTGGTCCTTTAAAATATGCAGGGCTGGACTTCCCCAGTGGCTAAGAATCTTCCTGCCAATGCAGGGGACATGAATTAGATCCTTGGTCCGAGAAGATTCCACATGCCGTAGGGAAACTAAGCCTGTGTTTCGCTATTGAACCCGTGCTCTAGAGCCCAAGGGCTGCAACTACTGAAGCCCGTGCACCCTGGAGCCCACGCTCTGCAAGAGAGAGAAGCCACCGCAGTGAGAAGCTCACCTGCCACAACCAGAGAGCAGCCCCTGCTCAGCACCACTAGAGAAAGCCTGCACAGTCAAGGCCCGGGGCAGCCAAAAACAGAAAATAGATAAAAGTGCACAGTCAAGGCCCAGCACAGCCAAACACAAAAAAATAGATAAAAGGTTAAAAAATGTGTAGGACCATCTCAGGGTGGAGGCAAGAAGGATGCTGAGGACAGATGGGAAAAGTTACATAAAGATGGCTTTCTCTTGGCAAAGGGAAGATTGTTACGAACCACAGAAGGACTATGAGTAGAAGCTGAATCATGAAGGAAATTTCTGTTCTAGACAAAGGCAAGGTCAGTGAAGCGCTCTGGGGAATCCTGGGGGGATTTGGCGGAGCCCCCAGAGGTTGCTGCAGCAGGAGAGAGGCAGGGGAGGAGTGGATGAGGGTCACAGTTCTTTCAAATACTCCAGCTCTGGTTTTTTCTTTGTTTTCCATGTGGGATTCTATATTAGATTTCAGAGGGGCCAAGGGCTCTGAGGCTGAACCAAATTTGGGGAAACCACTTATCTGGAAGACCTTTAAAGTCCTTTCCTTAGGGCCTATGATTCTGAAGAGCTTGCTGTTAATAAGGAACTTCTGTTACCTCCTTGCCAGATAAGACTAGTCCTAGTGCTGATTTACTCATAACATTCTCTCTTTAAATCAATTTTCTGTCCTTAGTGATCTAATAGTAACTTGCTTTTCTCCTAGGTAGCATCAGGCATGAAACTTGTTCTAGGCCTTCTTGAAAGTCTGAGTTAATTATGCCCACTGATTTCTTGTGTTCATGTGTTTTCTTTCTTCCTTAGTGACCTTTAGTAGTTTATCAAGGAATGCAGTCTCCTTGCAAAGATGACATTGTCTTTATTCCATTTGATTGTACCAGCTGATGCAGTCTTCCCTAAATGCATACTTTATTATAAAATTTATCAGCTCCTAGATAGGAAACTGGGGCCCTCTGGTCTTACGGTTTCTAGTTTAAGTTCGGGTCTTATGGGTCCACATCTTCGAGGAGAGGGGACGGCAGGAAGGAAAAGCAGGGCACTGGATCCCAAACTCCCAGAGCTTAGGGTCCCAGCCCTGACTCCTCTTGGGTAAGTGATCCTGCTCAAGTCACTTGAGCTCTTTGAGCCTCGGTCTCCTCACCTGTACAAGGAGGACCACTACATATCAGAGAGCTGGGGTAAGAGGCAGAGAGATTCTTGGGACTTCCCTGGCGATTCAGTGGCCAAGACTTCATGCTCCCAATGCAGGGGGCCTTTTTGATTCCTGATCAGGGAACCAGAGCTCACATGCTGCAACTGAGAGTTCACATGTTGCAACTGAGCCCCAGTGCAGCCAAATAAATACAAATTAAAAAAAGGATTCAGGGAGAGTCTGGATATGAATGTGCTTCTCAAGCCAGAAAATGCTGCTCTTGCTGTGTTCAGGTGGAGATGAGATGCAGCTGCTATTGTTACTATTCTCTTTAGAGCATCAGTGATTCTTTCTCACCAGGGTAGGTCCTCCAACACCCTGGCAGGACCCTCTTCTCTGGGGATCAGAGGCATGATCATGCATGTAGACCCCAGTGTCAGGGTGGGAATGGAATGAAGGTGAGGTGGGGTGACCTCAGCTACGTTGTTCCCTTTCTGTTTCACGTCCGTGGGTGAACAGGTGCCCTGCTCCTAGGAGAAGGAAATGGCAACCCACTCCGGTATTCTTGCCTGGAAAATTCCAGGGACAGAGGAGCCTGGTGGGCTGCCGTCCATGGGGTCGCACAGAGTCGGACACGACTGAAGTGACTTAGCAGCAGCAGCATTCCATCCATAGAGAGCATATGGAGCGTGTGAGCTTAGATTTTGGATATTCTCTGAATCTCCCACTGTGTCTTGCCCGTGCATAGTACATACTGTATACTCAAGGGAGCACGTGCTGAATGCATGCATGCATGTTATACAGAAAGAAATTGACTGCAGGAAATGCCTAAAGCATCAGCCATACCAGCAGGCAGAGCCCCTGCCAGACCGGTGTGCTGCACATTTCGTGACGGAAGACACTGCTGACACCCCTGGACGTGTGCCCACCCCTGAAGGGGTGCCAGCGCAGCCTCTTGCCCTCTTCCTCAAGTGTTTCTTTCTCCCGCTACCCTGTGAGAGTTTCCAGTTGCATGTGGATTATGCTAGGAGGCTGGAAGCTGCTCTGGGAGGGAGGAGTGGAGAGAGGTGTTGCAGTTTTGAGTCTTAAATCTTGTTTACGATTTCCTTGCTGTGATTGTGACAGAGCTGCAGGCTGTGAGGTGGAGTTAATCACATCGCAGGGGGATTGCCACATTGGCCCCGCTCAAACGCTCTCTTTCTTATCACTGGGGTTTCCAGGTGGGCTCAGGCCTCACCCCAGCCCCATCTGGGATGAAAACAGCTGGGGAGGGAGAGGGAGAGGGTGGGATGATTTGGGAGAATGGCATTCTAACATGTATACTATCATGTAAGAATTGAATCGCCAGTCTATGTCTGACGCAGGATACAGCATGCTTGGGGCTGGTGCATGGGGGTGACCCACAGAGATGTTATGGGGAGGGAGGTGGGAGGGGGGCTCATGTTTGGGAACACATGTAAGAATTAAAGATTTTAAAATTAAAAAAATTAAAAACTAAAAAAAAAAAAAGAAAACAGCTGGGGAACCCCTCTGGTGGCATCTGGGATCTTTTCCATTCAGACTTGGCTAATCTTGTTTTCAGTGTCAAATAAATCAAACTGCTAGTTACAGGGTTCCAGTTTTTGGTCATTTGTCTGTCCTTTGTTAGCAAACATTTATCAGGTGCCTATTCTGTGCTAGGTCCTATGGTATGTTTGGGGCTAAAAAGATGGAAAAGACACAGACCCAGGCTTCTTTACACAGTGGTAAAGAAGCTACTTGCCAACACAGGAGACATGGCAGGTTTGGTCCCTGGTCCAGGAAGACCCCATATGCCGAGGAGCAACTAATCCCAAGCACCACAACTCTGGAGCCTGTGCTCTGGAGCCTGGGAGTCGCAACTACTATGCCCACGAGCCTTACTGAAGCTGGGGAGCCCTAGAGCCTGTGCTCCGCAGTAAGTAAAGCAACGAGAAGCCTGCGCACCGCAGCTAGAGAGTAGCCCCCTGCTCGCTACAACTAGAGAAAAACCCGTGCAGTGGTGAAGACCCAGCACAGCCAACGATAAATAAATAAGTAAAAGGAACAGTAGAGACACAGACCCTCCTCTCAAAGCTCACAGTCTGGTAGTGACTCTGATGTTTGCAAAATAATGTGACAGATGAATGCATTTCAGGTTTTGGGGAATCACTGTTGGGGGGGATCATTGCTTGGGCATTTGAGGTGCTTTATAGAGGCAGATCGGAGAAGGGAATGGCACCCCACTCCAGTACTCTTGCCTGGAAAATCCCATGGGCAGAGGAACCTGGTAGGCTGCAGTCCATGGGGTCGCTAAGAGTCGAATACGAATGAGTGACTTCACTTTCATGCATTGGAGAAGGAAATGGCAACCCACTCCAGAGTTCTTGCCTGGTGAATCCCAGGGATGGCGGAGCCTGGTGGGCTGCTGTCTATGGGGTCACACAGGGTCGGACACGACTGAAGTGACTTAGCAGCAGCAGCAGCAGCATAGAGGCAGATGTTTTCATCTGAGCAAGAAGGAAGAGTGAGGGGAGATGAGCTGAGGAAATCTGAGAGGCCTGTCAAGATTTTCAGGCCTGAGAACATCTGTCTCCGGCTATCCTGGGGTTAGTTCTGGGCTTCAGAAAAGTTGGGCCAGAGTTCTCGAGCCCTGTTTTTGGTTTCTTCTATGTTCCCCCTCTGTCCTGAACTAGTCTCTCCTCACTTCCCACATTTAGCTCCTCAGAGTTTCTCAGTCTTTGTCAAGGGCACAGGCTGGAAGTGAAGGGTGTTTGCTGCAGAGGACCGCTGGGGTCTCAGTGGCACAGAGTGGGAGCAGGAAGGGTGAGGGAGAGGCCAGGGGAAAGACCAGGCCTGGCTTCTAAACCACTTCTCCATGTCCTCATACCCAGGTGCAGAGCTCTACTCCCAGGCCTAGAGGGAAGAGCGCTGGGAGACAGAAGAGGGCCTGGGGGCTGTATGTCCACCTTCTAGCCCACTGTTCCCTCTACCCAGCATGGCCCATCTCCCCACAACCCAGCTCCTATGCAGCCCTTGGCCTCCACTGACCTCTAGCCAGGCCCCCGCCCTGGTCTGGCTCTGATAGCTCCCGTGTCTCATCGCAGCCTGTGATACTCAGTGAAGCAGGAGTTGGTGAGATTGTTGATAACCATCAACCCCTTCCTACCCTCCAAGTGCTCTAGACGCTGAGCTCCGTGGGTGCAGGGCCCACGTCTGCTCTGTCACCAGGGAGTCTAGTGTGAGCACAGAGAAGGCACAGCACCCATTTCTTGGGACGAGGTGGCTCAACCTCACCCTTTCTTGGGGGTGGCTCAACCTGAAGCAGTTGCTGGGACTTCACTCTGGCCCAGCCCCTCCGAGCTCCAGGGCAGGGTGGGGCCCCCGAACCTGATCTCCATGGAGAGCCTGCATGACACCCGGAGGGGCCCAGACCCCAGCTTCGCCCTCTGTGCTCGCTGCGCCTGCGCCCTTTGCTCCGACCACTGCCCCCGCCCCCTTGCCACTGCACTGCAGTGCTTTCTGCTATTCGTACGCACTTCCTCCTGCCTGGAGAGAGCCTGCTTCAAGGTCAAGTGCAAGTACTGTCTCTTCTGGGACGACTCCCCTGCCACCCCTAGAGAAAACCTGCTGCCTTCTCTGCTCCACCGGTACCTCGCACCTCCTCTGGTTATTGGATTGCTCACACTGCCTTAGGATTCTTTGCTTAAGGAGCCGCCCTTCCTCTGGATTCAAGCACCTCCAGGCCAGAACCCAGGCACTGCACCTTCTTGTTCCACTTCCAGCCGTCTGGAGGCTGGCCAGTAGGAGGGGCTGATTAAATGGCAGTTGGAAGGGTGCAGCTACTTTGGGGGTCACAGCAGGTGAGGGGCCTGGAGGACAGGAGGGCACCTAGCCCTTCTTTGCCTGTCTTGCTCTCTTGGGTGTTTGCATGGCCCAACTCTTCTGTCTACCAGCCAGGAAGGCGCCATGAGGACTGAGTGGGCTCCTGGACTCAGCCTCTCTTTGAAGTGGACCCCACTCATGCTCCTTGATCCCCGCTGCCAGCAGGCTGCCTGCTGACTGGCCACTCTTCTGAGACCCACCAAGCCCAGCCACCTCTGGGCCTGTATCAGTAGCAACTTAAGGAGGAGAGCAAGGAGGACCTGCTTTCTCCAGGGTAGCCCGAGGGTTGGACTGACCTCAAGTGTTGAGCCCTTTACTCCTGTGGCTCATAGTGTATTGGGGCCTTGTGGGCAGTAACCAGTTAAGACCAGGGCGGCTAGTCCTCCTGTCCCAGGCTTCCCCTCAGGGCTCAGCTGTAGGTATCAGATAGCAAGGGACATGTTCCCCTTGAGGGCCGAGGCTCAGACCTCTGCCCAGGGCCCTCTCCCTCCCTAGCTCCTGTCTCACTGGCACATCTGGTTGAATAGGTTTGAGGGAGAACCATTACGAAGACAAAGCCACAGTGCAGGCCTGGTCCAGGGAGTGGCCCTGGGGTGTGGGGGGAGGAGGGAGGGCTGTCTCATCTCTGCCAGGGCTGGGAGCTATAGTTGTCTGAGCTTCATTAGAGGAAATAGCAGGTTATGAGGCACAGTGGTTTAATGGTTAGCTCAGGGGCAGGAAGCTTGCTGGGTGCCATCCTGATTTATGGCCTCACTGCTGCCTGGCCTTTGGGGCCCCAGGCTTGGCCCCTCCTCCCCAGTGTGTTCACCTGCCCCAACTTGTTCACATAGCAGCGAGCACCCAGCTCCTGCCCAGGGCAGCGGAGGGTCAGTGTAGGTCATGCTCCCCAGTCTGCCGTTCCCTGGAACAAGCTCTATTTAGTCATAAAGTCCTGACTTCTGCACGGGGTTCCCTGGTTTACAGAGGCTATTCTCATATACCACTAGGCTAACCCTGTATGTATGCCTAGGGGGTGGTGTGGATAATATTTCTGTTTTATAGAAGGAGACAGTGAGTCTCAAAGTCTCAAGACTGATAAGGTCACAAAGGAGCTGGCCATGTGACCTTTGATTCCACAGGGAGTGCCGCAGCAATCTGCCATCAAAACTGCCTCTTGGGACTTTCCTGGTGGCTCAGTGGTAGGGAATCCACCTGCCAATGCATGTTTGATCCCTGGTCTGGGAAGACCCCACTTGCCGTGGAGCAACTAAGTCTGTGTGCCACAACTGTTGAACTTGTGCTCTAGAGCCCAGGAACCGCAACTTCTGAGCCCACATGCCCTAGAGCCCGCATTCCACAAGAGAAGCCAGTGCATTGAGAAACCTGTGCACGGCGATGAAGAGCAGGTCCCGCTCACCGTAAGCGGAAAAAAGCCCAAACATCAGTGAAGACCTGGAGCAGCCAAAGTAAATAAATAAAACCATAAATCAAAACACTGCCTCCTATGTGGCTCCAAGTGACATCAAGAAGCTGCCAACACTCAGGCAGGCTGGTACCACTCCCTCCTCCATTCTGAGAGCCCCGCAGGGTGGAGCTTCTCAGCGCACAGGCTGGGCATCTAGGGATGGGACACAGGAGGGGGTGCTTCGATCCTGGCTGAATTACGAGTAAAGCGGGGAGCCCTTCCTGGCCCCTGCTACCCCAGCCCTGGGGCTGGAGTGTTGCCAGACAGTCCAGAGGAGTGTCATGGGAAGTGCTCAAGAGTCGGGAGACCAGCACCTGAGGGGCCCCAGCAGGTCATCCCTTTCTCCCTGGACATAGTGCTCACCCCTTCCTCCCCTTCGTTTTCATGCTGGTTGTTGGCAACTGCGACATGTTGTCCAACAATCAGAGAAGGAAGATTCCCTGGGTTCCACCTCCTCCCCTCCCTGTCCTCAGTTATCTTCCCTGAAAAATGGGATTGATTCTCTTCACCCCAAGACCGTGGAGAAGCTCTCAGTGTTCAGAGGAGAAGGAGAGCAGGCAGAGCCAAAAAAAGAGACAAGTAGATCTCCATGGTACCCTAGATTGTTCTAAGGCAGCACTCTACTGTTTTCTTTAAAAACAAATGAGTCAGTTTCCCCAGAGAGGGGGCTTTCCCCAGAGAGGGGGCAGAGGGCCACCATTGTGTCAAAACAGCCCCTCGCCATTGGAAAGGTGGTTCCAGTCTCCAGCCAACAAGCCAGGAGACCTTGGGTGAGAGAGAGGCAGGATTTAGGAGGGAAGAGCTGAAAGGACAGCCCTGGCTTGGCTGTTGGAGGGAGAGGAGGGCAAGTGGGGACCAGGGCGACTTAGGTGGGACCTCTTTTTTCACCTGGAAGGTGTTGCAAAGTTGTGAGCTGATGACCTCTTAGGTTGCCTGAAGAGAGGAGACCCTCCCTCTCCCAGTCCTTGGAGCCCCCACACTTACCACCCTGGCTCTTTGATCTTCTGAAGTCTCCATGGCCTGGAGCTGAGGTCGCCAACCCAAGTCAGGATGAGAGTCTCTCGGGACTGGGCCCTGGCTGGCCAGCAGGTCAGCGATCCCCAGGCAACATCGGCTGGAGGAACCCTAAGTGCAGGGCAGGCCTCAGTGGTTCCCGGCATCCAGCATCTCTATCCCCCGGAGTAGCCGGCGTGTGCCTCCCACTGCCGTCTTCCAGGAGTGATTTGGGGAGTGTGGGGCAGGTCGCTTAAAGCAGTCCTACAGGTAAAGTTGCCAAACTGGAATGATTATGTTTTGTAACCCGACACCTGTCTTAGAGGCTGGAACAACACCTGCGGTCATTCCTGGGCCCTTCAGCCTCAGAACAGGCGACACACCTAGATGTCGTAAAGGCCTTCCCGCCCGAGTGGCTTCCACCCAACTGGGTGTTGGCTGCCGGTGACATTAGAAGGCCCCCTCTCTCTCTGTCTCTTCCAGATGAGTGCCTTCTCCCTGGGTGGGTGCTGTGATTGCGGTTGTGGGAGTTAGGATGACAGAGTTTACTGCTCAGTGGAACCAGATTGTTGCCATGAATGGAGCAACAGGATTGGAAAGTCCATGAAGAGGAGGTTCCCTCCTCTTTCCCTGGACCGTGGGGTGAAGCTGTCCTGGGTAGGCATATATACGGGGTTCCAGTCAGCAGCCCTTCTAAGCATTTCTTAGCCCCACCAAACCAGTTATTACTTTTGGGTTGGCCAAAAAGTAATAACTGTTTTTTTATTTTTATTTTTATTTTTGGTTTTTCTGTAACATCCTATGGAAAAACCCAAAGGAACATTTTAGCCAACTCAGTATTTTGGCTATTACTCTTGGTGCTCTGGCTGGAACACGAGTCCGGCTCCTCACAGGGTCCCTGCTGATTCACATCTTGCCATATTCTCAGGGTTGGAGCCACCCGTTGACCAGTGGGCTGTGCAAAGAGAGACCTTGGGACTGCAGAACCACGCAGCTGGAAGGGATTTGGGCAACTGCCATTTCCCATTGTTTTTATGGGTCAGGAAACTAAGTCCCAAGTACCCAAGGCCACACAGTAAATTAGTGTCGGTTTCCGAACAAATCCACTGGCAGGCAAGCTGGCCCCTGAGTGCCCCGAGTGGTCAGGATGTCAGTCTCAGCGAAGAAGAGTCCCCGCCAGAGTCACCATTTGTTGCAGGAAGGCGGACCCCTTCCAGGGCCCGAAACTGGGCTCTTGTCTAACACTCAGAAATGAATTGTCCGAGGAGACGCATCTGCTGACAAAGCAAGAGATTTTATTGGGAAAGGGCACCCGGGTGGAGAGCAGGAGGGTAAGGGAACCCAGGAGAACTGCTCTGGGACCTTTTTTGTCCCTGGTCTCCTCCTGACCAGACCCAGTGGCCGCAACTGGGACCCTTTTGTCCCTGGTCTCCTCCTGACGTGGACAACTGGCCACAGTGCCCCAACCGGTAAGGAACAAGAGACTTTATTGACCTCTCTCCCCTTCCCTCTCGCTTTCCTCTCCTTAACCCTTTCTATCCTTCCCTGTTTTTCTAGTCCTCCAGTCCTGGATGCAGTAATCTGGTTGAAGGGTCCTCAGCGTGAGCTAAGGATTGGAGACTGATCATCTCCTCTTGGCAGAGAACTCGAATTCTGGTTCTGGTCTGATCTGATTTCTGGTAGGGCCGAGTTCCAGTCCTCCCTTCTCTGGAGGCCCAGGGAAAAGTCCCATAATGCCTGGGTATCTGTAGGTGGCAGGAGACGTCTGTAAGGCCACCCCTTTCACTCCCGCTCTCCTACCTCTTCCCTCTTCTTCTTTCAATCTGGCTTCCTTTCCTCCCTTGAAATCTTTGATGTTAGTACTTGGATCTGAAGTTCTGTGTCTCTATAGGAGGTTTTGCTTCCCTGGTGGTACAGAGGTTAAAGCGTCTGCCTGCAATGCGGGAGACCTGGGTTTGATCCCCCCGAGAAGGAAATGTCAACCCACTCCAGTACTCTTGCCTGCAGAATCCCATGGACGGAGGAGCTTGGTGGGCTTCAGTCCACGGGTCGCAGAGTCGGACACGACTGAGCAACTTCACTTTCACTTTCACTTTCTGAACAAATGCAGATCTTCATCCATTTCTCAGCCTTGACCCTCCCCAAGGACCAGCCCAGGTTAGATTTGTGTATTGGCCCATCCACTGATAATGTGCATTTATGTATCATCTCTTTAGTTCTCACCACAACCCTGTCAAAACTCCCATTTGACGTTGAGGAAATAGTAGCTCATGGAGACAAGGGACTGGCCCCCAAGCCGTACTGGGCTTTTGGCAGTTTTGAGTCTGGCTCAGGATTGAGTGTAGCACAGGTGTTTGGAAGCCCTGAGTAATGGCCTGGGGAGATATGGCCCATGGAAGACACTGGTGAGCTCTGAGTAGGAGGAGGAGTACCGGCTAGACTGAACGGTTTACTGGCCTAATTTTGGCTGCTCCGTGAGGTATGGCCTTGGGCTTGTCTCTGAGCAGCAGAGATCTGAGCTGGTCTGAAGTGTCTCTTGAGCCAACCACCTTCCCCCAGTCGAGGGTGGTGCCTTTAGAATCAGAAGTTTTGGGCAATGTGGACAGCCTGTGATCTCAGAATAGGTGACATCAAGGGACAGGCTGTGAAGACACAGGCAGGCATGTCCGTTTCAAGGAGGACCCAGCAGTCAGGCAGTGGGAGGCCAGTGGGTTACCCTGAACCAAGCTTTCCATGGCCTTGCTTCTTATATGTATCGAGCTAAACATTGGGCCCTAGGCTTGTACCTCATCGGGTTCTCAGGTGATGAACCAGGAAAGAGGTAGCTGCCTGGGCAAGAATGCTGCTGGGCGAGGCTGGCTGGAGGGCTGATTACTCAGGTCTCCTGGCTCCACCTCTGGGGCCAGCTCCCAGGTTCTAGGAGCCCGAGGAGAGGCCGGGGAAGGAGATACGTGGACAGGATGAGGCAGGGTCCTTATAGGGAGGAGGCTGCGCACTGTGCAGGTGGAGGTGTAATCGCCTGGAGAGAGTAGAGGGCGCGTCCTTCCAGGTGCCTGGGGCAGGGGTGGGGGACCAGCTGGCCAGATGTTCCCTGCTCCCCCACCTCCATTCATCCAGAGGCAGCTTCATCTCTCCCTCAATCCCTTCCTGTCCTGCTCCTTCTGTTTTCCAACCATCTCTTTATATGTGTGTGTGTGTGTGTGTGTGTGTGTGTGTGAGAGAGCGCACACGCTCAGTCATGTGCGCCCATGGACTGCAGCCCACCAGGCTCCCTAGTCTATAGGATTTTCCAGGCAAGAATACTGGAGTGGGTTGCCATTTCCTTTTCCAGGGGATCTACCCAACCCAGGGATCGAACTTGTGTCTTTTATTTCTCCTGGATTGGCAGGTAGTTTCTTTACCACTGTGCCACCTGGGAAAAGATGTATATGTATATATATCAGTTCAGTTCAGTCGCTCAGTTGTGTCCGGCAGCCCCATGGACTGCAGCATGCCAGGTTTCCCTGTCCATCACCAATTCCCAGAGCTTACTCAAACTCATGTCCATCGAGTCGGTGATGTTATCCAACCATCTTTTCCCCTGTCATCCCCTTCTCCTCCTGCCTTCAATCTTTCCCAGCATCAGGGTCTTTTCCAATGAATCAGTTCTTCACGTCAGATGGCCAAAGTATTGGAGTTTCAGCTTCAGCATCAGTCCTTCTAATGAATATTCAGGACTGATTTCCTTTAGGATGGACTGGTTGGATCTCCTTGCAGTCTAAGGGACTCTCAAGAGTCTTCAACACCACAGTTCAAAATCATCAATTCTTCAGCACTCAGCTTTCTCTATAGTCCAACTCTCACATCTGTACATGACTACTGGGAAAACCATAGCTTTGACTAGACAGACCTTTGTTGGCAAGTAACATCTCTGCTTTTTAACAGGCTGTCTAGGTTGGTCATAGCTTTTCTTCCAAGAAGCAAGTGTCTTTTAATTTCATGGCTGCAGTCACCGTCTGCAGTGATTTTGGAGCCTTCACTATTTCCAGTTTCTCACTGTTTCCATTGTTTCCCCATCTATTTGCCATGAGGTGATGGGACCAGACATATATAGTGTTTATTTATTTTTGACTGCACTCTTTGTTGCTATGCATGGACTTCTCATGGCAGTGGCTTCTCCTGTGCGGCTCTAGAGCACAGGCTCTGTGCACAGCCAGTTGTGACACACTGGCTTAGTTGCTCCACAGCATGTGGGATCTTCCTGGACCAGGGATGGAACCAGTGTCTCCTGCACTGGCTTGTCGATTCTTCACCACTGAGCCACCAGGGAAGGCCCCCAGCCATCTCTTTAGAGTCCCCTCCTTTTTCCTTCCTCCTCTCTTTCCTTTTGTTCCTTTCTTATCACTTCATCTCTTTTTCTGACATTTTTCTCTCTTCCTTCTTCCTGTTGCTTCTGGTTCCAGTCCGTGGGTCAAGATCAGAAGATGTTTTGCCGTGGCACTTGTGTGGTCCAAGCTTCAGAGCCCCTCCCTGCATGGCCCCTGTAAGGAGCCCTGTCTTGGTTCTGTGTTCACATGGTCATACTATTCTGTAAATTTTGCAGCAGATTTTTGGGCGTATTCTTTTCCTTAAAGTGAGTCCCTCGAAATATATCAGCTTCAGGCCTCACAAAACCTGGCTATCACTTGGTCAAGACTGTGGGCTCTTGTCCAACCGCTGATTATGTGGACTATGGGCATTTTATTTAATCCTGCTATGTTTCACCTTCCTCATCTGTAAAGTGTGGATAATCAGACTGGCCTCATAAGACTGTTACAGGATTAAATGAATTATCCATGTCTGGTATCTAAAAAGGATTTCTTGAATGGAGTTATTATCACTATTCATTTCACAAAATGTATGTTTACAGAGTTCCTGCTAGAGCCAGGCACTGGGGATTAGGAGATAAAAGACGCAGCCTTGCATGCACACACCTCATAGTTTACGGGAGGGCATGTGACACACCCATAAATCATTCTAAGTTAGTAAGATGTTCCAGTAGAGGCGTAAAGAAAACTCTTTGGGGGTTTAGAGAGTTTTTCCTCTTTCACTGCCTTCTTCCCTTTCCCCCCTCCCTCTGTCTCTCTGTCCCTCCCTTCCTTCCTCCCACCCTTCTTCCTTCCTTCTCCCTTCCATTCTCCCCCAGGACTATTTTGCCTAGATATATAATAGGTAAATACATATGTAAATATTTAATAGTATAGTCTATCACTTTCTTTCTTTCTATAGTTCCTTTTGGAGAAGGAAATGGCAACCCCTTCCAGTGTTCTTGCCTGGAGAGTCCTATGGATGGAGGGGCCTGGTGGGCTACAGTCTATGGGGTTGCAAGGAGCCTGACATGGCTGAGCAACTAACACACACACACACATAGTCCATCAATTGCTGATTGTTTCTGATTGATTTGATTTTCACATCAGCATCCATCCACCCACCCATTCACATGTGCCCATCCAATCATACAACCATCCAACAAATATTTCCTATGGTTACAGGTTATGATATTAAAGGTACTGTGATGTTAGACCATGCGACTGGAGAAAATAAAAAGCCCTTGCCCTGGAGGGCTCAGCCTGTCCACAGACTGCACTTCCCCCACTAAAACAGGAGTTTTGAGGGCAGCGAGGTGTCTTGATTGATTTACTGAGTGAGAATCTGCATTACAAGGATCCTGGGGGATCTGAATGTTCCCTTAAGTTTGAGAAATGCTGGGCTAGATCTCTTCTCACACTGGAGAGTTGGTTCTTGTGCTGTTGTTTAGTTGCTAAGTCAGGTCTGACTCTTTTGCGACCCTATGGACTGTAGGTCACCAGGCTCCTCTGTCTATGAGAGTTCCCAGGCAAGAATATACTGGAGTGGGTTGCCATTTCTTTCTCCAGGGGATCTTCCTGACTCAGGGATTAAATCTACATCTTTGCATCTCCTGCATTGGCAGGCAGATGCTTTACCACTAGTGCCCCCAGGGAAGCCCTGGGGAGTCTGGAACAAGCTGAATTCAGAGACTGAGGCTTGACATCCATGAGTCCTTGGGGTTTCTTCCAAGCAGCAAAGTCTATGATTCCTTCCTCTGAGCCCAAGTAATTTGAGATCAGTGTCAGGAGCAGACCCTTTTGTCTGAGCCTTTCCTAGGAAGTTAAGTGAGGAAGGGTGCAGCCCGTGGGCACGTGCTGGCAGCGGCTCCTGTCACTGGAGTCCAGTGACTCTGAAATACAGCACGTGGGGAATGCAGTGCCTGTACCCTAGGGACAGCAAGGGGCAGCCCGGCTTGCTGTGAGGGATGCTTCCACTGTGGCTCTCTGTTGAGTCTCTCTGCAGAGGAAATGCCTCTTTTCACTGCTTGCCAACCCTTCTTCCAAGACCTGGGTTAGGCCCCAAGGCTGTAGCATTGAGTCTTAAACATCCGCACCAAAGAAGCAGTGGGGAAACCCTGGCTGATCTCTGATGGGTGGGAGCTGACCTTTCTCTTGTGGGGATGAACTTCCCTGGGTGGGGGGGCTAAGGTTGGGGGCAGCGGTGGGGAAATGACAGGACACATTTGCTCCACAAAAGGGAAGAAAGGCCAGCACGTAAATTGTGCTCCCATGTGCCATGCTTTTACACCTGTGCAAAGAAAGGACATCACCTTATTTAGTCCCTGTGGCCACCGTAAGATGTGGATGCTACTCTTCCTCTATTTCACAAAGAAGGAGATGCAGGCTCAGATCGAGCTGGGATCCAGGTCTGTGTAACCCGGGACACCCAGCTCTCCTCCACTGCGTTGCGCATGGGTGGGCCTTGCATGGGTCAGGGAGAGGATCTGCAGTGGCCTCTGCTGCCCTCCAGGGACCTCTGGAAAGCCGCGTGGGCCCCCGAAGCAAGCTACCAGGTGAGCCTGCCTGGGTTCCAGGGGGCAGTTTCTACATTGCCAGTGTAATTAGAAATCCGTTTCAGAAAAAAACATTTTCATTCAGCCCTCTCCCCCAACAGTAGGCAAAGAATGAGTTTCAGATCATTTCAGAGGCAGCCTCTTTCTTTTCATCTGTCTCTAGAGGCTACTCATAGCTTCACCCTGGAGGAGCCCAGTGGTTTAGAAGAAGGGGGAGCAGTGGGGCTGGGAGATGCTGCTTTTCCTCTGAACTGTGCTGTAGATTTGAGACTCTGAACATACAGTACTTTGATAACTTTTTTTAAAAAAGGAATCTGGTTAGAACTTAAATAGTATAGATGGAAACTTCATTACATTTATTCTCTCAGGGTCAAATAACGAACAGCTTCTACATGGGATTAACTCCTTGAACAGGTTTAAATTTTAACTATAACGGCTCTGTCACCTACTACCTTGGGCATGTTATTTAGCCTCTCTGTGCCTCACTTTCCTCATCTATAAAATGGATTGTTACAGAGTCCAAGCTCCCTCTGCTCGCAGCATGCCAGGCCAATGAATCAGAGACAAGGCATTGAGACAAGGAATATGACTTTATTTGGAGAGCCAGCTGACTGAGAAGACAGCAAAATGACATCTTGAAGCAACCATCTTATCAGGGTCTGGATGCCAGGTTTTTTCACAGAGCAGAGATGGGGGGAGGTGATGCGTGTGCACGTGTGTGCTCAGTCGTGTCTGACTCTTTGAGACCCGGTAGACGGTAGCCAGCCAGGCTCCTCTGTCCATGGAATTCTCCAGGCAAGAATACTGGAGTGGGTTGCCATTTCCTACTCCAGGGGATCTTACCACCCCAGGGATCAAACCCACATCCCTTGTGTATCCTGCGTTGGCAGGTGGATTCTTTACCAGTGCACCAGCTGGGAAGCCAGGAAACAAAGTTAAAAGGCCATTAATCTTGTGAATATCTCTTAGAATGGCAAGTCTCAAGCAGGGGATGTGTTCATTTCTTCCTTCTTGTCATCTACATGTGGACTGAGTTCTGAACAAAGGCACTTTAACATTCAGGCAAAGGCACAGGATAGTCTCAGAGGCAGGCCATTATGTATGATTATAATAACAGAAGCAACGAACAGCAAGTCAAAGAAACTGTTCCAACATAGAGTCAGAATTGGCTTTTCCCTGCAACAGGATGACAATAATATCTATCATCTAGGGCTGTTGTAGGGATTAGGTGACTTAATATTTGTAAAGTGCTTGCAATGGTACCGTAAAAATATTGTCAGTGATTATTATTTTAGCCACAGGTTAAATGAATCATCACCTTTGAAATGTGTGTGTGTTTTTTTGTTTTGACTCCCCCACGGAGTACATGGCATGCTAGATCCTAGCTCTTGAACTGAAGCAGGAGATAGGTGGGACCCAGGCAAGGCGTTTACAGCTGGCATCCTGTTTACGTTTCTTGGGGCAAGAAAAAGATGGGCTTCATGTCAGACGCTTACAACTAGCCTGTTTGCATTTCCTGACACCGGGGCTAGGTGGGTTCCAGGTTAGATGTTTATAACCAGCCTCCTTCTGTTTGCTCTCCAAAATGGAAGGAATGACTGAAACAGGGGAGATAGCTGGGATTTGTCTCCCGTGGACACCACAAGGTGACAGTCAGGGCAGGAACAGAGAGAGGCTAAACCTTGTTTGAGCAAAGGATCAGGAAGTCATGTATTTCCCATCCTTGGGGCAAGGGAGACGTTTCACATGTGCAGAAAGGCTCTTCTGGGGTCAAAAACGAGGAGACACCACCCTGTAATATACGATGCTAATATGTGATCCCATAGGCCTCTGGGCTGGAATCCATCTTGGAAAAAGTTGTGCGCGCATGTTGGGGAGGGTCCCAGGGTAGGTCAGGTGAGGAAAAAACAAGGTGATTAGCCAAAGGTGAGCAAAGACCTGAGAGAACTGCCCTATACAAATGATGTGACTGGCTCTTCGCAGCTCTCCTCCTCACAAGGGGCGAGGGCCACACCCTTTCTTTCTGGGTGTGCGTCTCTGCCTCGCTTCTATCTTAGCAAAGCAAACAGTTTGTCTGTGTGCTTTCCCGCTTGTTGCTGTGCTGCGTCTCTGATAATAACTTCATACGTGTCTTTACAGTTTTTACCTCCTTGAGAAATGCATTTTTCAGTGGGGTCAAGATCCAGGGAAAATTTGCTTCTAGCCTCTAGCCCTTGCTGGTCTGGTAATTAGGATTCCTGGTTTTCATCCAGGCTATCCAAATTCAATTCCTGGGCAGGGAATTAAGATCTTGCTTCATGCAACTGCTCATGGCTGCCTCTTCAAGACCACAACCAGGGATCAAACCCATGACCCCTGTAGGGGACGCACACGGAGTCTTAACCACTGGCCCACCGGGGAAGCCCCAGAATGTATGTTTTGATGACTGTGTGCTGAGTAGGTCTACACCCCATTAGTTTTTTTTTACTGCTTCATCAACAATGCATGTTTTTTATTCAGACTGCAGCCCCATCTTTTGCCAGTTGTGGGAGTGAGGGCAGGACATTGCTTCTTGGCCTCAGTTACCTGTGGGGTTAAAATAGCTGCACAGTCTGGTCCGTGATGGGGTTGTGACAGAGGGAGGGGCGGGCATTTGCGTAAGGTCTCCAACCACTGTGCGGGACTGTCAGTGTACGGACCCATTCATCACAGATGGGGGACTTGTGAGAATCGTGAAGGCCTGGTGTAGTCCAAGTACCTGCTCAGGAAGGGCTGGGCTGTTCTGCAGATGCAGTCCCACCTGGGCTCTGCTTTGTTGTGTGCTTGGCTTATCCTGCATCTCCTCACCTTGTCTCCTTTCCCAACTCTGAGCTTTCACACCCCTACAGGGATGGAATTATAAACAGATCGCTGAGGAGTTAGGAAAGCCCAGTGTTGGGTGCAATGAGGAGCTTGGACCAGAGGAGGCAGCTAGTTGGTTAAAGGCTTAATGGGACAATACACCAATTAGCTCTGGCAGCTGTTACAGGAGATAATCTGTTTCTTTTACTTTAACCTTTTGCTTCCTGTTGCTTTTGTTCACTAAAAAGATATTGTCTAGACATTATTGCCTGCCTGGGGGAACACTACACATCTGCTAGAATGTTAATACATCCCTCCTTCGAGGCTGGCCATTTTAGGAGATACTTGCAGGATTAATCAGTTCGGTTCAGTTCAGTCACATCCAATTCTTTGCGACCCCATGGACTGCAGCACGACAGGCTTTCCTGTCTATCACCAACTCCCGAAATTTACTCAAACTTATGTCCGTCGAGTTGGTGATATCATCCAACCATCTCATCCTCTGTCGTCCCCTGCTCCTCCTGGCTTCAATCTTTCCCAGAATCATGGTCTTTTCCAATGAGTCAGTTCTTCACATCAGGTGGCCTAAGTATAGGAGCTTCAGCTTCAGCATCAGTCTTTCCAATGAATATTCAGGACTGATTTCCTTTAGGATGGACTGGTTGGATCTCCTTGCAGTCCAAGGGACTCTCAAGAGTCTTCTCCAACACCACAGTTCAAAAGCACCAATTCTTCAGTGCTCAGCATTTTTTATAGTTCAACTCTCACATCCATACATGACTACTGGAAAAACCATAGCTTTGACTAGATGGACCTTTGTTGGCAAAGTAATGTCTCTGCTTTGTAATATACTATCTAGGTTGGTCATAACTTTTCTTCCAAGGAGCAATGTCCTGCCCTCACCCCAACAACTGGCAAATTGCTGGCATACTTTTTATTTTGTGGCTGCAGTCACCATCTTCAGTGATTATGGAGCCCCCAAAATAAAGTCTCTCACTTTTTCCCCAACTATTTGCCATGAAATGATGGGTCCAGAGGCCATTATCTTAGTTTTCTGAATGTTGAGTTTTAAGCCAACTTTTTCACTTTCATCAAAAGGCTCTTTAGTTCTTCTTTGCTTTCTGCCATAAGGGTGGTGTCATCTGCATATCTGAGGTTATTGATATTTCTCCCAGCAATCTTGATTCCATCTTGTGTTTCATCCAGCCCAGTGTTTCTCATGATGTACTCTGCATAGAAGTTAAATAAGCAGGGTGACAATATACAGCCTTGACGTACCCCTTGCCCTATTTGGAACCAGTCTGTTGGTCCATATCCAGTTCTAACTCTTGCTTCCTGATCTGCATACAGATTTCTCAAGAGGCAGGTTAGGTGGTCTGGTATTCCCATCTCTTTCAGAATTTTCTACAGTTTATTGTGATCCACACAGTCAAAGGCTTTGGCATAGTCAATAAAGCAGAAATAGATGTTTTCTGGAATTCTTTTGCTTTTTCAATGATTCAACAGATGTTGGCAATTTGATTTCTGGTTCCTCTGCCTTTTCTAAATCCAGCTTGAACATCAGGAAGTTCACGGTTCACATACTGTTGAAGCCTGGCTTGGAGAATTTTGAGCATTACTTTACTAGTGTGTGAGATGAGTTCAATTTCTTTGGCATTGCCTTTCTTTGGGATTGGAATGAAAACTGACCTTTTCCAGTCCTGTGGCCACTGCTGAGTTTTCCAAATTGCTGGCATATTGAGTGCAGCAGTTTCACAGCATCATCTTTTAGGATTTGAAATAATTCAACTGGAATTCCATCACCTTCACTAACTTTGTTTGTAGTGATGTTTCCTAAGGCCCACTTGACTTCACATTTCAGAATGTCTGGTTCTTGATGAGTGATCATACCATCGTGATTATCTGGGTTGTGAAGATCTTTTTTGTATATTTCTTCTGTGTATTCTTGCCACCTCTTCTTAATATCTTCTGCATCTGTTAGGTCCATACCATTTCTGTCCTTTATTGAGCCCATCTTTGCATGAAATGTTCCCTTGGTATCTCTAATTTTCTTGAAGAGAGCTCTAGTCTTTCCCATTCTATTGTTTTCTTCTATTTCTTTGCATTGACCACTGAGGAAGGCTTTCTTATCTCTCATTGCTCTTCTTTGGAACTCTGCATTCAGATGGGGATATCTTTCCTTTTCTCCTTTGCCTTTCACTTTTTTCCACAGCTGTTTGTAAGACCTCTTCAGACAACCATTTGGCCTTTTGGCATTTCTTTTTCTTGCGGATGGTCTCGATCCCTGCCTCCTGTACAGTGTCATGAACCTCAGTCCATAGTTCTTCAGGCTCTCTGTCTGTCAGATCTAATCCCTTGAATCTATTTGTCACCTCCACTGTATAATCGTAAGGGATTTGATTTAGGTCATATCTGAATGGTCTAATGGTTTTCCCTACTTTCTTCAATTTAAGTCTGAATTTGGCAATAAGGAGTTCATGATCTGAGCCACAGTCAGCTCCCAGTCTTGTTTTTGCTGACTGTATAGAGCTTCTCCATCTTTGGCTGCAAAGAATATAATCAATCTGATTTCAGTGTTGAGCATCTGGTGATGTCCATGTGTAGAATTTTCTCTTGTGTTGTTGGAAGAGGGTGTTTGCATTCTCTTGGAAAAACTCTATTAGCCTTTGCCTGCTTCATTCTGTACTCCAAGGCCAAATTTGCCTGTTATTCCGGGTATCCCTTGACTTCCTCCTTTTGCATTCCAGTCCCCTATAATGAAAAGGACATCTTTTTTTGGGTGTTTATTCTAGAAGGTCTTGTAGGCCTTCATAGAACTATTCAACTTCAGCTTCTTCAGCATTACTGCTCAGGATATAGACTTGGATTACGGTAATATTGAATGGTTTGCTTTGGAAAAGAACAGAGATCATTCTCTTGTTTTTGAGATTGCATCCAATCCAATCCAATCCAACGAGATTACATTTTGGACTCTTTTGTTGACTATGATGTCTTCTCCTTTTCTTCTAAGGGATTCTTGCCCGCAGTAGTAGATATTATGGTCATTGAGTTAAATTCACCCATTCCAGTCTGTTTTAGTTTGCTGATTCCTAAAAACGTTGATGACCACACTTGCCATTTCCTGTTTGACCACTTTGAATTTGCCTTGATTCATGGACCTAACAAAGATGGGCTCGATAAAGGACAGAAATGGTATGGACCTAACTGAAGCAGAAGATATTAAGAAGAGGTGGCAAGAATACACAGAAGAAGTGTACAAAAAAGAGCTTCACGACCCAGATCATCACGATGGTGTGATCACTCATCTAGAGCCAGACATCCTGGAATGTGAAGTCAAGTGGGCCTTAGAAAGCATCACTACGAACAAAGCTAGTAGAGGTGATGGAATTCCAGTTGACCTATTTCAAATCCTGAAAGATGATGCTGTGAACGTGCTGCACTCAATATGCCAGTAAATTTGGAAAACTCAGCAGTGGCCACAGGACTGGAAAAGGTCAGTTTTCATTCCAATCTCAAAGAAAGGCAATGCTAAGGAATGCTCAAACTACCGCACAATTGCACTCATCTCACATGCCAGTAAAGTCATGCTCAAAATTCTCCAAGCCAGGCTATAGCAATACATGAACCATGAACTCCCTGATGTTCAAGCTGGTTTTAGAAAAGGCAGAGGAACCAGAGATCAAGTTGCCAACATCCGCTGGATCATGGAAAAAGCAAGAGAGTTCCAGAAACACATCCATTTCTGCTTTATTGACTATGCCAAAGCCTTTGACTGTGTGGATCACAATAAACTGTAGAAAATTCTGAAAGAGATGGGAATACCAGATCACCTAACCTGCCTCTTGAGAAACCTATATGCACGTCAGGAAGCAACAGTTAGAACTGGATATGGACCAACAGACTGGTTCCAAATAGGGCAAGGGGTACGTCAAGGCTGTATATTGTCACCCTGCTTATTTAACTTCTATGAAGAGTACATCATGAGAAACGCTGGACTGGAAGAAGCACAAGGTGGAATCAAGATTGCTGAGAGAAATATCAATAACCTCAGATATGCAGATGACACCACCCTTATGGCAGAAAGTGAAGAGGAACTAAAGAGCCTCTTGATGAAAGTGAAAGAGGAGAGTGGAGAGAGTTGGCTTAAAGCTCAACATTCAGAAAACGAAGATCATGGCATTTGGTCCCATCACTTCATGGGAAATAGATGGGGAAACAGTAGAAACAGTGTCAGACTTTATTTTTTTGAGCTCCCAAATCACTGCAGATGGTGACTGCAGCCATGAAATTAAAAGACGCTTACTCATTGGAAGAAAAGTTATGACCAACCTAGACAGCATATTCAAAAGCAGAGACATTACTTTGTTGACGATGGTCTGTCAAGTCAAGGCTGTGGTTTTCCTAGTGGTCATCTATGGATGTCAGAGTTGGACTGTGAAGAAGGCTGAGCGCCAAAGAATTGATGCTTTTGAACTGCGGTGTTGGAGAAGACTCTTGAGAGTCCCTTGGACTGCAAGGAGATCCAACCAGTCCATTCTGAAGGAGATCGGCCCTGGGATTTCTTTGGAAGGAATGATGCTAAGGCTGAAACTCCAGTACTTTGGCCACCTCATGTGAAGAGTTGACTCATGGAAAAGACTCTGATGCTGGGAGGGATTGGGGGCAGGAGGAGAAGGGGATGACAGAGGATGAGATGGCTGGATGGCGCCACGGACTCGATGGACGTGAGTCTGAGTGAACTCCGGGAGTTGGTGATGGACAGGGAGGCCTGGCGTGCTGCGAATGATGGGGTCGCAAAGAGTCGGACATGACTGAGTGACTGAACTGAACTGAACTGATGGACCTAACATTCCAGATTCCTATGCAATATTGCTCTTTACAGTACTGGATTTTATTCCCATCACCAGTCACATCCACTGCTAGGTGTTGTTTTTGCTTTAGCTCCATCCCTTCATTATTTCTGGAGTTATTTCTCCACTGATATCCAGTAGCATATTGGGCACCTACTGAGCTAGGGAGTTCATCTTTCAGTGTCCTATCTTTTTGCCTTTTCATACTGTTCATGGGATTCTCAAGGCAAGAATACTGAAGTGGTTTGCCATTCCCTTCTCCAGTGGACCAAGTTTTGTCAGAACTCTCCACCATGACCCGTCTGTCTTGGGTGGCCCTCGGCATGGCTCATAGTTTAATTGAGTTAGACAAGGCTGTGGTCCATGGGATCAGACTTGTTAGTTTTCTGTGATTGTGGTTTTCATTCTGTCTGCCCTGTGATGGAGAAGGATAAGAGGCTTATGGAAACTTCCAGATGGGAGAGACTGACTGAGGGGGAAACTGGGTCTTGTTCTGAAGGGCAGGGCCATGCTCAGTAAATCTTTAATCCAATTTTCTGTTAATGGGGGGGCTGTGTTCCCTCCCTGTTATTTACCTGGGGCCAAACTATGGTGGAGGTAATGAAGATAATGGTGACCTCCTTCAAAAGGTCCCATGCACGCATTGCTACACTCAGTGTGGCTAACCCTGCAGCAGGCCACAGCCAACCCACGCCTCTGCTGGAGTCTCCTGGACACTCATGGGCAAGTCTGGGTCAGCCTCTTGTGGAGTCACTGCTCCTTTCTTCTGGGTCCTGGTGCACACAGGGTTCTGTTTGTGCCCTCCCAGAGTCTGTTTCCCAGTCCTGTCTAAGTTCTGGTGGATCTATGGTAGGGTTAATGACAACCTCCTCAAAGAGAGCTTTTGCCATACCTGAGTCTGCTGCACCCAGAGCCCCTGCCCCTGCGGCAGTCCCCTGCTGACCTGTCCCTCCACAGGAGACACTCAAACACAGTTCTGTCTCAGTCTCTGTGGGATCTCCAGGTCCTGGTGCATATAAGGTTTGTTTGCGCCCTCTGAGCATCTCTGGCAGGTATGGAGCTTGATTCTAAATGTGAATTCGCCCTCCTATCATCTTGCTGGGGCTTCTCCTTTGCCCTTGGACGTAGGGTATCTCCTCACAGTTGCTCCAGCCAGTGACACGATTAATGGCCTTTTGCTTTACTTCCTCATCTCCTCCCTCTCTGTGTTCTGTAAAAGAAACTGACAGCCAGGCCCTGATAAGATGGTTATTTTGAGACATTAGTCTGCCATGTGCAGAAGAATAGGCAGGATTTTCAAATAAAGTCATGATTCCTTGCCCATACACTTGACTAATTGGCCTGGCATAGTGAGCCACGACTTGCTAACACAGTTTCTAAAGGATGCCCTCCAGAAATCCCAAATCATAAAATGATCTAGTTTTGATTTTTTCAGAGACACCTTAGCAAATGCTTGCTGATGAGATCAGGGTAACTTGCAGTTCATTCAAGAAACCAACTTGTGCTCACAGGCACAGGGGAGTATTCTGGCAGAAGCACTGAATCCAGAAAAGAGGGAGTGAGAATGTCAAAATCTTCTCAGGCATTGTTGAGAGAAAGGGTGCATGAATTGGTGAATAAATGTCACATGTGTCTGTGTGGGCTTTACAGAGCAACAAAGCATCTTTTCTTAGTTCAGTTCAGTCGCTCAGCCGTGTCCGACTCTTTGCGACCCCATCATTCGCAGCACGCCAGGCCTCCCTGTCCATCACCAACTCCCGGAGTTCACTCAGACTCACGTCCATCGAGTCCGTGATGCCATCCAGCCATCTCATCCTCTGTCGTCCCCTTCTTCTCCTGCCCCCAATCTCTCCCAGCATCAGAGTCTTTTCCAATGAGTCAGCTCTTCGCATGAGGTGGCCAAAGTACTGGAGCTTCAGCCTTAGCATCATTCCTTCCAAAGAAATCCCAGGGCTGATCTCCTTCAGAATGGACTGGTTGGATCTCCTTGCAGTCCAAGGGACTCTCAAGAGTTGTCTCCAACACCACAGTTCAAAAGCATCAATTCTTTGGCACTCAGCCTTCTTCACAGTCCAATTCTTACATCCATACATGACCACTGGGAAAACCATAGCCTTGACTAGACGGACCTTAGTCGACAAAGTAATGTCTCTGCTTTTGAATATGCTGTCTAGGTTGGTCACTTTTCTTCCAATGAGTAAGCGTCTTTTAATTTCATGGCTGCAGTCACCATCTGCAGTGATTTGGGAGCTCAAAAAAATAAAGTCTGACACTGTTTCCACTGTTTCCCCATCTATTTCCCATGAAGTGATGGGAACGGATGCCATGATCTTCATTTTCTGAATGTTGAGCTTTAAGCCAACTTTTTCACTCTCCTCTTTCACTTTCATCAAGAGGCTTTTTAGTTCCTCTTCACTTTCTGCCATAAGGGTGGTGTCATCTGCATATCTGAGGTTATTGATATTTCTCCCGGCAATCTTGATTCCAGCTGCTGCTTCTTCCAGCCCAGCGTTTCTCATGATGTACTCTGCATAGAAGTTAAATAAGCAGGGTGACAATATACAGCCTTGACGTACTCCTTTTCCTATTTGGAACCAGTCTGTTGTTTCATGTCCAGTTCTAACTCTTGCTTCCTGACCCGCATACAGATTTCTCAAGAGGCAGGTTAGGTGATCTGGTATTCCCATCTCTTTCAGAATTTTCCACAGTTTATTGTGATCCACACAGTCAAAGGCTTCGGCATAGTCAATAAAGCAGAAATAGATGTTTTTCTGGAACTCTCTTGCTTTTTCCATGATCCAGCGGATGTTGGCAATTTGATCTCTGGTTCCTCTGCCTTTTCTAAAACCAGCTTGAACATCAGGGAGTTCATGGTTCACATATTGCTGAAGCCTGGCTTGGAGAATTTTGAGCATTACTTTACTAGCGTGTGAGATGAGTGCAATTGTGCGGTAGTTTGAACATTCTTTGGCATTGCCTTTCTTTGAGATTGGAATGAAAACTGACCTTTTCCAGTCCTGTGGCCACTGCTGAGTTTTCCAAATTTGCTGGCATATTGAGTGCAGCACGTTCACAGCATCATCTTTCAGGATTTGAAATAGGTCAACTGGAATTCCATCACCTCTACTAGCTTTGTTCGTAGTGACGCTTTCTAAGGCCCACTTGACTTCACATTCCAAGATGTCTGGTTCTAGATTAGTGATCACATCATCATGACTATCTGGGTCGTGAAGCTCTTTTTTGTACAGTTCTTCTGTGTATCAACCAGAGAATCGAGGCTCATAGAATTTGAGCAGCTTTTCCAGGACTACACCTACTAAGATGTCCACCTGGAACTGACCTGTCCCAAATCCCTTCACATGGTCCTTTCTTCTAACTTTTATTGGCAACTTGGCAGTATATCTTCCTGCTGGACTGTAGAGGCTGTACTGGGTTGAATAGTGTCTCCCTGAGACAGACGGGCCTGGGACCCTTTGCTGCAGTGCTTGCGTCTGGACAAACATCTGCTAGTGTAAAAGAATACAAAGAAACTATAAGGGACTAAGAATAACTGCACACATGTGCAGATGGGAACAAAGCAAAAACAATAAGATAAAAAAGGCCACAAACCAACAGCTATTTCTGAGTTAACAGGAGCAAAAGCAGGGTACTATGAATCATCCCTGTACACAGCACCACCAAGGGGGTGGGCAGACTACCTAAGCCACCCCTTTAGCCCGACTCAGTGGGCTGATTTGCCCCTATCCTCCTCCATTTAAGAAACCACCTTGTTCTGCCTCCCTTGAGGTGCAGCAGAAATACCAATAATGCCTTCCAGAATTCCTTGTCTGGCCTCTTATCAATTTGTACTGCTCAAAGAATTTGAGGACCTGAGTTGGTAACATCCCAAGTCTTCATGTTCACCCAGATCCTCAGCCTGTGACCTTATTTGGAAAGAGGGTCATTGTAGATGTAATCGGTTAAGACTGGGTCGTGCTTGAGAAGGGAAGATGGCTAATTGAAGATGGAGGCAGAGATTAGAGTGGTGCTACTATAGGCCGAGGATCACTTGGGGCCGCCAGAAGTCAGAAGAGGCCATGAATAATCCTCCCTAGAGGCTTCAGAGGGAGCACAGCCCTGCCAACACCCTGATTTCAGACTTCTGGTTGAATGGTGAGACAGTAGTTTCTTGTTTTTGCTGCCTAGTCTATGGTAGGTCACTGTTCAGTGATAAGGGCAGGGCCTGTGTCCTATTCTTCCTTGTGCTTTTGTTTCCTCTAGTCTTGCTGTGTCCTTTTCCCTACTGGATGGTTATACCCAAAGCGCAGCTAAGTCCTAACAACTCATGCCCTCCATAGACATGGAGTTTAGATTCCTTGACCTGGATTATATTTATTACAGCAAATTCACCTGTCTAATCCTATTTGGCTCTGGCTTTTATTCAGTATAACTTCTACTGTCTCAGCTACTCTGAGAGTGTGCCTGTCTGTGTAGGCGTGATGGTGTCTGGGAGGGGAGGTAGGAGGCGATGTGGCCATCACACCCTGGGAAACAAGCTTTTGTCTGGCAGATCCTCAGAGTCCATCTGTCTGGGGCTGGAGGTCTCAGGCTAGGGCTGAGGGCTCATGCTGGATCTTGTTCTTGGCCTTCGACTGAGGGCTGGACCAATGCTGCCAGAGGATCTTACCTTGTTTAGGCTGCCATGTAAAGGAAAATATCGAGAAAGGAGTTGACCACCCAACCCCCACCAAGAGAGGCGTTTCCTCCACTAGAGCCATTGAACCAGGTTCTTGCAGATATTTGAGTCATAATCTTTGCCTGTCGACTATCTCTGTCACCATGCTTAGACAGTAGCTTTATGCGGGGACTTTCTGCTACTTGTCTTTGTGATGATTGCTTCCCCGGTGGCTCAGTGGTAAAGAATCTGCCTGCAGTGCAGGAGAAACAGGAGATGCAGGTTTGACCCCTGCATCAGGAAGATCCCCTGAAGGAGGGCATGGCAACCCACTCCAGTATTCTTGCTTGGAGAATCCCATGGACAGAGGAGGCTACAGTCCATGGGGTCGCAGAGTCAGACACGACTGAAACGACTGGGCATACGTGCATGCACATTTACACATCTTTGTGATGAAAGTGGCTAGGGGAAAGGGAGGGAGGAAGGCAGGTGAGGGTGATGGAGATCAGGGGTAAATCCGAAGGAACATGGGTTCAGTGTCGGGGTTCGAGTCCCTGCTTAATGACCTCCTAGGGGAAAAAGTCATAAGTATTTATGGAACCCTGTGCTGGGCTCCCTGTGAGAGAACTCATTTATTTATATATCTGTAGCACTGGTGCAATGCCTGACATACAACGTGCTTATATGTTGCTTGAGTAAATTTAGTTTAAAATGTGACTCTTGCCACAGAGGAAGGTACTTCAGGCAGCCATGTAGGACAGCGGTGGGGAGACCAGATGAGAGGCAGTTGCAGTATTTCAGGCAAAAGGAGATGTTCTAGAGATGATGAAGAAAAGGAACGGCTCTCTTTATTAATTTTCTACTCTGTGTGTGCCCTATCCTATGTGCTACATCTAAGTTATTTTGTCCTAATAACCTTGCAGACTCACCCTCATAAAATGTTTCCATTTTATGGCTGAGGGAACTGAAGTCACTGACCCAGCACCACTCAGCTCATACTTGGCAGGGAAATGCAGAACACAAGATCGGTGCCAGGATTTAGAAGCATGGCTGACAGAGACTAAAGGACTGGCTGTGGGAGGAATTGGGGACGACTCTGAGGTTTCTCTGGGGGTGATGGAGTTATGATGTGCCATTAACAATTGGGTTCACTGGGTTGACCCTGTTGGAAGAGGAAATGCTTTTAGATGGTCTGTGTCCAGGCCTTCCCAAATCCCGCAGATGAGCGCTTATTGATAATACTGGTACCTCTGGCTTGACTGAGTGCTTCTGGCCGCAGAGTGGTGCTTGGGGAGAGGCTGCCTGGCTCCTGGAAGCTACTCTGCCTCCCTAGGATTGCCAGATGCTGACCACGCTGCCAGGTGGTGAAAGCTCACTCCCTCACCCCAGGGTCCCTGTTTCTTTTTTTTTTTTTTTTTCTCCCCGGCGCGGCGGGCGAGACGGGCCGGTGGTGCGCCCTCGGCGGACTGGGAGAGGCCTCGGGATCCCACCTCGGCCGCCGGCTGAGGGCGGCCTTCACCTTCATTGCGCCACGGCGGCTTTAGTGCGAGCACGTGTTAGACTCCTTGGTCCGTGTTACAAGACGGGTCGGGTGGGTGGCCGACATCGCCGCGGACCCCGTGCGCTCGCTTGGCGTTCCTGCGGTTCCCCGAGACGCGACCCCCCGGGCCCGACGGCGCGACCCGCCCGGGGCGCACTGGGGACAGTCCGCCCCGCCCCGACCCCACCCCCCCCCCCCCCCGGGGTTTCTTTTTTAAGTAGATTCATCTCCCACCTGAAAGGCCATCAGTGAGGAGTCCTCCTGAGGTTCGGCGTGCAGACACGGTCCTGGACGCCCCTCACACAATCTCCCTTGGCCCTCATCGTCTCCCAGCGCATTACCCAGAGAACCTGAAAGTCTCTGGCCCAGACTATCCCTTGACCTCACCCCGGGCTCAGCGGGATTCTCTCACTCATCAGCCATTCACTGAGCACCTGCAGTCTGGGCACGTGGTGAACCAGGCAACTTCCCTGCCCCGTGGTTCTGTGATCTGCCTGGGAGGCTGAGCTGAGAGAGCAAACAGAGCCAGAGGTTGGCAGCCTCCCCAGAAGAGGTAACATTTGTGTTGAGCTTATGAGGATGAGCAGGATGCGGTCGGGTGGAAGAGTGGGAGCCAAAGGGGAGGAGAGCATTCGCAGCACAGAGGGGAGGCTGGGTGTCTGGGGAAGGAGCTCTTAGTTCCACAAATATTTACTGAGCACCTTGTTCAGGCCAGCCTTCAACTGGGGCTGGGAAGCTGTATAATATATGGCCCCAGTGAAACTCACAAGATATCTTCTTTTGCAGAACCTGTGCACGAAATGAGGAATTTGGACACAGGCCCATGTACTAGTCTTAGAAGTTCCCAAACAAGGGTTCTTAAACCTGGGGATTATGCAAGAGGATCCATTGGGATAGGAGGAAAAAATATTGAAACTTCAATATTGAAAAATAATGAAATTTTTATGAAAATCGAAGAAAGAATTTGAGTTTTTCCACTACTGTCTGTGAGTTGACCCCGGTGCCCGCACTTAGTCTCTGTGTCATGCATGCTGTCTGTGTCTGAGGGGATCTGAGGGAAACAGGGGCTGCAGAGCTCCATGGCAACAGGCAGAAGGGTCCTTCCACCTTCACTCCCTTTCAGCATCTTGCAACACACTTACACATGCTCACAAAGTAGATTTATGGGTGAGTTCATCTAGTTTAAAAAAAAATAAAGGTTCCCTGATGGCCCAGATGTTAATGAATCTGCCTGCAATACAGGAGACTCAGGTTTGATCCCTGGGTTGGGAAGTTTCCCTGGAGAAGGAAATGGCAACCCACTCCAGTATTCCTGCCTGGAGAATCCCATGGACAGAGGAGTCCAGTGGGCATGGGGTCTCAAACAGTTGGACATGACTGAGTGACTAACACTTTCATCTAGTTTTAACTAAATTGACCCACAAGCAATGGACAATAGCAAGTTTCCTGTAAAGACGGTGGGGGGTTGAAGAGAAAGCCAGTGGTCCAAGCAGATGGCAACCTACTCTTCAAATAGGCTCCTTGTTACCTTTTTGTCTTGAGTTAAAAACTGTAACAATCTAATCACTATTAATGGAAGCTGATTAGAACTGTTAAAAATTATCAGGATTATTTGAAATATAGACTTAAATCTCTTGGTGTAGGTAATACTCTTTTTCTAAAGCTTGGTTGTCCTTCAGACATTGGCTAATGATGGTAGAATGTGGAAATACAATTTTTATGTACCGAAATATAACTATGTTAGAGATGGGTGCCAAAATTATTTTGGTAATAACAAGCATCAAAGAGGCTTGGAGACCAGCTCTAGGCAGTAAGGAGCCAGTAGAAGTTATTCAAGTAGAGATGACCTTTCCTCTTCGTCTTGTTAACTTTGGAAGACTCCCCACCCAGCAGCAGCACGGAGTGACACATGCGGCTAGGGACACTTGCAGGGATCTGCCAGCAGAAGTCCCAGTGGGAGGACGGAACCAGAAGAGCAGAGAGAGGTTTTAGGTGTGATGGGAGTTGATGACTAATTAGATTGGGAGAACAAGGCAGGCGGAGGGAGTAAGGAGAGTCTCAGTTCTCCGGGTGATTGGGCAAATGGAGGCACTATACAGCAAGGGGGAAAACACGAGCGAGGAGTGGGTTTAGGGAGGAAGATAAAGAATCTGAGCAGGTTAAATGATACACGCCAGAGAAGGCTAGCTGGAGCTGTCCCGCTTGGTCAGGCTTCTGGAGGTCTCGGGGCTGCAGACACCCCTTCCAAAGGCATGGCCCAGGTGAGTGATGGTGATGGTAGTGCTCAAAGGACATGAAAAGGGTCAGTCGAGCAGTAGTGGTGACTCTGTCCACTCTTCCAGATTTTAGTCTGGCCACTGGGCTCCATGTCCCAGGGGTCACACCTAGGCCACTCCTCATATTTCACTTCTGGGAACCACCCAAATTGTAGGTACCCGGGTTTTCCTCCTCCTCTGAGCCGTCTTAGATAGTGACCAGACCACTACCCATTAAACTCCAGGCTAGTTATTGGGAAAGGCTGATTAGGCTGGGTGTGTCCTTGCTATCATCTTCAGGCGCTAAGATAAGCAAAATAGAGGGCAAGGATGCAGCTGGGTGAGGCAGGGTAGGGTGTGGATGTCCTGCAGTTTCCCAGGCAGGACAGGTGTGGGACCACCGAGAAGGGACCCACTGAGGGGATCACGTTTTAGAATAGATATATTTCTCTCTGTCCTGGTCTGATCATTCCTGAATTGGTATATCAGGGCTGCCCCAGTTTAATGGGTTTGCCCAACAGTCCTCCTGGGGCTCAATGTGGAGAAGGTTAGGAGTTTTATCAGTGATGATGGGGCCCTGGAACTACCAGCCTGAACTGTTGGCAGGATCTTGGGGTCTGGGTATGTGGGGGTGGGGTGGGTGTGTCATCGATGGAAGGTAGGTGAGTATCTTATCTCCCACATCAGTATTTCTCTTTGGAAGGGAAAAGGAGGGATATCTAGATAACAAAAAGACTTGAGTAATTAACAGTGAAGATGAGAGATGAGAGAGAGACAGGAGAGACAAAACGGGAAGGAGAGCAGAAAGGTATATAGAAGATTACCAACTGGAAGAAGAGAAAGAAGAGGAGGACTAAGATAGAGGGAGGGAACATCCCTGATGATCCATAAGCTAAGAATCCTGCTTCCAGTGCTCCCTGTGGTCTCAGGGTGCCAGGGTTCAATCCCTGCTCAGGGAACTAGATCCCACATGCTGCCACTAAGGGTCTGCATGCTGCAACTAAAGATCCCACATGCCACAACAAAGATCAAAGATCCTGCACGCCACAACTACGTCCCAATGCAGCCACATAAATAAATATAAATAAAAAATACTAAAAAGAAAAAGACAGAGGGAAGACAAGAAAGTGAGAGAGACAAACAAGGACACAAATGGAGGTTGATGTGGCAGAAAACTCAAAGACACGGAGGAGACAAGGGTCAAGAGACACAGAGGGCAGGGGTCAGGCATTCGGAAGAAGGGATGGAGAGAGAGAGAGTCCTGTTTGGATGAAGCCCTTGCCCTCCACCTTCCTTTCTTCCCTACCCATCTGCCCGCTTCTCAGTCACAAAATCAAAAGAGCCAGAGCGCTTGTGAATGGCTGTTTCTACTCCTGACACCCAGCTGCGCTGCAGGAAGAGGTGAGAGGCAGCTGTCACCTTTGCTTCTGCTGGGCTGGGGCCCTCCAGCAGGGTCTGACCTGGGGCTGACCTGGGGAAGGAGACGTCCGATTTGATGTGCTTCCCCAGACTTGCTTTTCTTTGTGATGGAACAGGTTTATATGTCCATGTGATGAAATTGTTGAGAGCAGAGACTGAGTTGTAGGAAGCTTGGCTCAGGTAGTGCGTAGGGCAGAAGCAGTTGATGGCAGTCATGCCCTGTGCATGGGGACTGGCGTTGTTACTTGCGCGCCATCAGCCAGGCTGTGGGCTGTGAAGGAGGGAAGTCCCTGAGCGGTGAGGGCTGCTTTTGTGAAATCAACTCATAACGAGAAGAGAAACACCATCTGAGACGAGAAACACCATCTTGGTGGCCCAGGGTACAGAGGTGACTCCTGGGGTATGGAGGGTCCCAGCCAGCCCAGGTAGGGGGACAGGGCCTGGGAGTGAGTGGGCACTAGCAGGTTCTACTTACAGAAGGGAATCCTCTGTGGAAGCTACTGGTGCTTGTGGGGCCTTCCCAGAGCACAGGCAAAAGTACCCCCCCCCCAACTTTCCCACTTCCTTTGATTTGATTGTGTTCATCTGATAGTTAATGTCTCTGCTTTCCTGGGACGTCAATACCAGGAAGAAGATAACCTGAGGGATGGGGTCTCACCATACAAGTCCCTGAAATCATTTGCTAATTATAAAAATATATCCTTCATTGGCATCATAGTAGCAAGAAATGCCTCTTATTGAGCAAGCACTTACCAGGCTCTGCTGAATGCTTTACGTGACTCCTATCACCCTATGCTGTCATTAATGGTGAGAAGTGAGCATCATTGCTTCCATCATATAGATGGGAAAATGGGTCTAGATCTGAGGTTTGCAGCCGCCTCCCAGAGACCAAAGTCTAGTCTCTTGACCTCTCTTCCTTGGAGGAGCTGGGGATGAGGGTGATGCATGCTCAGAGCCTTGGCCCTCTCCAGCCCCTCTGTCATCTGCACTGAGCTGGGGGCTGGGTGCGGTGGGCAGATGAGTCTGTCATTGAACTGGTGATGCAGGCAGTCCCATCTCTGGACAAGCGAGTATAAGAATGAGTGACTCAGCAAAAGTGGTCGCTCTGGGAGGTTCTGCTGGCCCTGGGGTCTCTGCATTGGAGCCCCTCAAACCTGTAACCAGGACTATTCTGATGGGAGGTCACAGAACTGGAAGAGCAGCATGGAGGCACTTTCTCTGTTGCTCCCTCTTGGATCAATAAAGTGAAAATAAAGGTAGGCCAGTGTGGTTGTCTGCCTGGGAGGCTATGTGTCTGTCCTTAGGGCCAAAAAGAGATTTGCAAGCCAGAATGGAGTCACATTCCAGCCCACTTGGAGCTGGCAGGGAACTAGAGGAAGAGAAGGGAGAAGGCGATCACTAGGGGTAAAGAAAAAGGAACCCCTCTAAGTTCCAGCTCTGTACAGGGGACTCAAGCCAACCAATGGCAGCTGTTTTTTTCCCCATCTGCGACCCAAAGGCTCGCAGGACCCCATGCTTGGAAAGGAAAGGAGGTCAAAGATAAACCCTTAGGGAAGCAGATCAGCCACCTCTGACTTTCCACCACGAAAGCTTCCCAGGGCTGCCTGTGCCCCCGTCCACCCTCCTCTGCCAGCTGGGGACAGCAGATTTGTTATAACATTTGCGGCAGCAAAACAGAGCTGTAACAAGGTCTGACTCATGTTTTCCAAAGCCAGAATATCTTATTTTAGGATCTCCCAGCTCTTTCATCAGCACTGAGAGTTCATCGCAAGAGGGCTGTTGGGGGTGAGAGAGGATGTTAACACTCAGAGATGGAAAAGCCTGGAACTCCCGTTGGTGGAGGAAGCCCTCAGCCTTTCTCCACGTCCCTGATGACCAGGAAGGGTGTGAGATGGGTTGTCTGGGCTCTGGGTGGAGGCTCCAGGCAGGCTTCCCGGGGGCGAGACGTGAGAAGGGAGGTAAATTGGGAGAGCCCTGGAGCGTGGGAATTGGGTCGGTGGCTCGGGGCCCTGGCTGCCTCCCAATCAAGGTGGGTCTGCAGGTTTGTCTGCCAGAGCAGGGCCGCCTCCGCCTCTCCTGACAGGCTCCCAAGCTCAGGGTGAAGAGATAAAATGCTAATGGAACTCTTCTCGACCCTCAAGTTTGCTTTGGCTATCATACTCCAGCAAGCTTGCCTGGAAAAATCCCATGGACAGAAGAGCCTGGCAGGCTACAGTCCATGGGGTCGTAAAGAGTCGGACACAGAAATGACTGAATGACTAAACAGCAATAACAACAAATTGTAAAAAGACTCTGTGCCCGCAGGTTCTTAGCTTGTCTTGGTTCAGTGAGAATTCTCCTTCCATTGTCCCTGTCACAGAAGGAGTAGGGGACCGCAAACCCCAGCAGGGCCTCAACGCCCTGGGTGGAACCATAGTTTTATTCCAGCTTACCCAGCAGAAGCTGAGAACCTGTACCCCAGATCTGGCATTCCTAATGATCCCCCAAGGCTTCTTCTGGGCCCAGAGTGAGACAGAGTGTGGGGGAGCCCTGAGTGCTGCCGCAGGGGGCCAGGGGGCTCCAGTGCGCCCCAAAACTTGCGTCAGTTCGCTCTTCTTGGTAATGGAGCTCGCATGATGTATTTTTGTATTTTCAACAAAGATGGCAAACATTCTTTCACACATTTTCTTACTTACATCTTAAGGCAATCCAGGAGATAGGTCCTACAGGGCTGCTCATTGTTTCAAAACAGGGAGGCGACCCCTTAGTAAGTGGCTGAGCCGGGACCTGAATGGGTCTGAGGGTACCACTCTGGGAATGTTTCCCTTCCTCCAACACATTTTTTTTTTTTAAAGAAGGCTTTTAAAATTAAAAAAAAAAAAATTATTTATTTTGGGCTGCCCCGGGTCTTCACTGCTGCGTGTGGGCTTTCCCTAGTTGTGTCGAGCAGGAGCTGCTCTCTAGCTGCGGTGCATGGGTTCTCACTGAGGTGGCTTCTCATGTCGAGGGACGCAGGCTCTACAGCATGAAGCCTCCGTCGTTATGCCGCTCGGGCTTAGTTGGTGTGTGGGATCTTCCCTGACCAGGAATTGAACATGTGTCCCCTGCATAAGCAGGCGAATTTTCAACCACTGGACCACCAGGGAAGCCCCCTCCAGCACATTTGATAGAAAACATCCCTCCCCTCCCCAGACTGAGGCCCACCGTGCTCCTGTCCTGGCTTCACAGGCGACAGGGTTTCATGTTCATGTCCCCCTCCCTCTCCATATGATGGGAGGCACTGATGTTGAAAGAGTCCCAAGGCCCTCTTGGTTCCTCACACCTTTACCAGATGGCCAGGGTCTCCCAGAGGTTTCAGTGACTCCCCCAGTGCCCAGAAACACCGGCTTGGGATGGACACAGTGTGGGGAGCCCTGAGGGCCCCGCCTCTCCAGATAAGAACCCCACCCCATGAGAGAAGTGGGTAGAGGCCCCGCGCCAGGAGTGAGGCCTCACCCCAGCTATGCTGGGGCTCTGGTGACATTTCTGCTCAACTTGTGACTTGCCCTAACTTGTGATTTGTCCTAACTTCACGTCTCTCCTGGTTCCCTTTAGTTTCCAGCAAAACCTCAGAAGTACAGTGCTCTGTTTTAGGGCCAGGAAAAGTGTGCACGTGGGGGTGCTCAGAACCTGCTGCCACCTCCTCTGCAGAAGGACCCCTTTCCCCATTTCTTCCCCAGGTCCCCGAAGTTGAGGTCATGGTCAAATTCCGGAGAATCCGGAGGCAAGACACACTCAGTACTCCAGGCTTCAAGTGATGGGTAGCCCCAGTCAAGGGCTCCACTGACTCTTGGCTCCCCAACTTGTTTTAATGCAGAGGTACCCACCCCAGAGTTTCTTCATGTTCTGAATTTTCTTTAGTTCTTACAAGTGGGTTTCTGGTTTGGTCCCTAACCAAGCCCTTGTTCCAGAATTCTGTACTCAGGCTGCCCTGACCCCTGGCTTGCCCCTCCCCCATCTGCTGGGCCTCCATTCCCACGTCCATCATTTCTCCTGGCACGGAGGCCACGGCTGCCTGTCGGACCCCTGTCCACAGCTGTCCCAGCGGCCCAGGCCTGCCCCTCCTCCTCCTTGGGTCCATTTCCAGCTCCAGTCCTCCTCTGCTAGGCTGGCCCTGGCATGAATCCTGAACCTGAGACTGGGCTAGGAGGCGAGAAAACTCAAAGGAAGGAGGGGTAGACCAAGGAATCAGGGACCGTGAACCACCTGGGGGCTGCAGGAACGTCGTGAGGGGGACTTGGCCACCAAAGCGAGTAAGCCCAGGAGGGGTACCCCTCTGTTTCAGAGACACTGCTCTCCTAGCCTCTAGCATAACAGCCCCCTGTAATGGGGTGGCTTGTCAATGGTGTGGGTGCCTGAGATATTTTTGTAAAACAATTACAAAAGTGTTCTAATTAGGGAGGATCAACTCCCAGCTAGGTCACAAGGTCAATAGAGTTTAATCCCTTGCCTGCGGTTACTCTGCTCTTGTGGCCTCTTGAGAGTCCCTTGGACTGCAAGGAGATCCAACCAGTTCATTCTGAAGGAGATCAACCCTGGGATTTCTTTGGAAGGAATGATGCTAAAGTTGAAGCTCCAGTACTTTGGCCACCTCATGCGAAGAGTTGACTCATTGGAAACGACTCTGATGCTGGGAGGGATTGGGGGCAGGAGGAGAAGGGGACGACCGAGGATGAGATGGCTGGATGGCATCACCAACTTGATGGACGTGAGTCTGGGTGAATTCCGGGAGTTGGTGATGGACGGGGAGGCCTGGTGTGCTGCGATTGATGGGGTTGCAAAGAGTCGGACATGACTGAGCAACTGAACTGAACTGTGGCCAGGTGTCAAATTATAGGCTTAGATCAATGGAAGATGGAAATGTAATGATTCATTTTTAAGCTGTTCACGTTTAATCCCACAAAAATTGCACCATGCAGCAGACATTATGGGGGACTACTTGGGACAAGGAAAAGAAGCATGGCGTTGGGTCTGCTTCTACTTGACTCCTGTTCCACAGGTGGACCCCTTCCAATGGGTCATTGGTTTCCATGCTTACGGTTTCCACACCGACATTTTCCTACTCTCGTAGGCCTTGCGTTTAAGATGTGGATTCCACAGGCCTCTGTGTTCGGGGCAAGTCCAAGTCAGGCGTGAGCCTTTGTCACGTGCTTGGGCGCAGCGAATGCTCATTACCTGTTCCTATTATCATTAATCATCGTAGCTATAGCACTCCCTCAGACTGCTGGGAGGGAAGGAGGTGGGGAGAGGTTGGTGTCAAGCAGGTTCAGTGTAGTGTGTGTGCGTGTGTTTGTGCATGTGTGATTACGTGTGGCATATCCTCCCAAAGCACCTACTAGTGATACAACTCCTCTACCCTCCTGGTCTTGGGCTGTAAATCTTATTTCCATATGCTCGGACTGTTTGTCAAAACAATGATTATTGAACAGATAAGTCAAAGAGGACTTCCTAGAAGAGGCAGTTTTTGAGTATATTTTGTAGGTAGACAGGAAATGATGTGAAAAGGAGGCTGTGAATGAACTGTATAGAGCGGGAGTCTCTAACTTAGATCCTTCAGGACCTAAGAGAAGCTGGGAGGAATGACGGCAGATGGTCCCTAACTTACAATGGTTCAGCTTCAGATGTTTCAACTTTATGATGGTGCAGAAACAATGCTTATTCAGTAGAAGCTTCAAATTTTGATCTTTTCCTGGATAGTGATGAGCTGTACCACAATACTCTCTTATGATGTTGGATAGTGGTGGCAACCACAGCTCCCAGTCAGCCATGTGATCTGGAAGTAAACAACTAGTACACTTACAACCACTCTGTACCCAGATAACCAATGTATTTTTCCCTTTCAGTATAGTATTTAGTGGGTTACATGATATATTCAACACTCCATCATATGCTAGGCTTTGTGTTAGATGATTCTGCCCAGCTATGTGCTTATTTAAGTGTTGTGAGCATGTTTTAGATAGATTAGGCCAAGCTATGACATTTGGTAGTGAGAAATGGAATCTTTCCTGCCATACTAGTAAATAAGGATGCTATAGTCACCAGCAATTGCTCACCGTGGATGGTGAGCTGGTGAGCCCTGCAGGAACTCAGGAAGGAAAGAATACCTGCCATCTAGCAGCCGTCAGACTGCAGCCACTCCCTATGGTGAGCCCTGAGGAACTTAGGATGCGAAAACACAGGATATTGTCCCCACACAACTGAGGTACGTATCAAAGGAATGATTTTAGTGAGCCCAGACTCTTGCATCTTCCTATGCATAGAAAAGCACTAAAATCCTTAACTTGAGATATGTTTTCTTTAACTAACAAAAATCTTTTGATGTTCCCAACTACCCGCCCTTTGCCACAAAACTCCTGTATTTTCTAGCTCCTCCCCTCACCTCCTCAGAGCAGTTTCTCAGAACTCTCTGAAATGCTGTCTCCTGGGCTGCATTCCTGTGCAGCCCCAAATAAAACTTAACTTGCAACTCTCATGTTGTCCAAAGAAATGTTTAACGGTAGGCTAGGTATATTAAATGCATTTTTAAGTACATGCATTTTTGACTTACGATATTGTCAACTTAGGATGAGCTTATCAGGACATAACCTCACTGTCGAGGAAGATCTGTACTTCTGTTTAACAGAGGGCAGGAGACACCAGCAGAAGGCAGGTCCCATTGAAAGTCGTCACATTCCGCCATGAACGCAATACTGGACAGGCTGCACGAGGCGCAGTAGCCCACCGCCCCTGGTTCCAGGCGCCAGCACTGGAGTGGTGGCGAGACTGTGCGGTCCAGAGTGAGGAAGCCTGTTGCAATAAAGTAGCTGGTGAGTTTCTTTGGAAGCCAGGAAATAGGGCATGACTTTGCTATGCTGACTCTGTGGGATGGGGTCCCACAGCTCAGCCTGGCTCTGGCACACATGCCAGGTGTCTTGGAGGGCCTTGGAAGGGACAGGCAAGAATGTAAGATTGGAGGCACAGGAAGCAGGATGGCCTTCCCTTTTCTGAGATCTCCTGGACAGGTATGGAGACCACCATGACTCAAGGGAACTGGGTCCAGGGTGGGGTTTTGGGGATCGCAGGTGAGAGGAGTCCTTATAAGCCCCTTATAGACCAAGGAATTACAGAAATTGTAGGATGTGAGCCTCCACGTGAGTAAGACCATAGTGAGCATATTGCTGTTGAGGGTGGAGGTGGGGTGTGTCAAGCGTCTGTGCAGGTCGTCCAAGGACGGGGCCCACTTGGGCTTCCCTCGTGGCTCAGGTGTCTCAGACGGTAAAGCATCCGCCTGCAATGCGGGAGACCTGGGTTTAATCCCTGGGTTGGGAACATCCCCTGGAGAAGGGAATGGCTATCCACTCCAGTATTCTGGCTGGGAGAATTCCATGGACTGTCTAGTCCCCGGGTTTGCAAAGAGTCGGACATGGGATTTTACTTTCACTACTTTCACTTGCTGCCTCTATTCAGCCACCAGGGGGCAAACAGGCTCCAGGAATGATTTCTCCTGGTTCAGCTTGCCTGGAGGAGAGCGATAAGGTGTCATCAGGAGGGGGTGGCCAGAGCGCGAGAGCAAAGACTGCAGCTGGGTCCCAGCACCGAACTTGACCTTTTAAAATCACTCTGTTATTGTCCCCAGCACTAGCATTACTCGATTCATTTATTCAAGAAACGTTTGCCCAGCACCTGGGAGGGGCCAGTTCTGAGCTGGTGGGCTCTGGAGACCCGAATCAAATAAACTTGCTTGGACCCTGGCAGAGAGGTGGACCCTCAAAACTGAAGTCTCCCTGGGATGGATTTGTGCTGTGACAGAGGGACCCACTGAAGGCAGTGGGGACAGCTAGGAGGGCGGGGTGAATTTGCCTGAGACTTGGGAGAAAGCTTCCTGCTGTTGGTGGTGTTTGCTGTGGGACTGAGCAACAGTGCAACAGGCTGAAATGTTAGGGAAAATGTATTCCTGGCTGGAGAAGGCCAAATCTTGGAGGCTTTTCCGAGCTGGCTAGACAGGTGGACATCCAAGGGAGGAGGCTGGCTGGTGGAGGCTACCAGGCTGGGGAATGATGGGCGCTTGTCTCTCTCTGATGAGAGAAGAGTCTTATTTGGGAGCCAGAGCAGACCCATGTTTTCTGGGGGCCTGAAGTTTCAATGGTTTTGCAGCCTTTCTTAAAGCAAGAATACAGAAATAAAACCAAAATTAGATAGAGTGGCTTGGAGAGGTCCTTGCAGGTGAGGGACCTGACGTTTAAGCTTATTAGCTTTGTGTAAAAACCCGGCAGCAAATTGCTTTTGCTCTCTTTCCTTTCTCTCTTCCTCTGGGGAGCTCTGGACCCCTGAGCAGCTAGTCAAGACTGGATTCAGGAAACCCGAGTCTGTGGTCTCCTCTGGAGGCCGAGCTGCTTTGTCAGGGTAAAAGGAGGTCAGTGGGGGTGACTTTTCATACTGAGTCTATGCAAATAGTGCCCTGAAATTGTTCCAAGGGGTGGCCTTGAATCTAACTGTAACTCCTGTTAATGCTTTAAGTAATGCACAGGTGGGGCTTCCCTGGTGGCTCACCGGTAACGAATCTGCCTGCCAATGCAGGAGCCCTGGGTTCGAGCCCTGGGTTGGGAAGATCCCCTGGGGAAGGAAATGGCAACCTGCTCCAGTATTCTTGCCTGGAGAATCCCATGGACAGAAGAGCCTGGTGGGCTCCAGTCCATGGGGTCACTAAAGAGCTGGACATGACTGAGCGACTTAACAATAACAGCAACGTCAGGTATGGAGGCTTTCTGCACTGGCCAGGCGCTTTCATCCTGCGTCGTTCTCACCCCATCCTGGTGAGGCAGGTAATGGGCTCCCTCCACCAAGGCTCACAGCTGGGCCTAAGGACACCTGGCTGAACCCCCGGCAGGTTGGGACCTCACACTCCCCTTGCCCTCGGTGCTTCTCTTTCACTACTGGTTCAACAGTATTTAAACCCAAGCTTGCCCTCTTGGCCCCCTGTACAGAGAACTGATTCACCATAGTAGTGAAACCACAAATGACTCGGCTGGCTTTGGTAGTCCCCCGCCCCTTCCTGCATCTGCTCGGGTGGTAAGGGCAGGCACAGGTAGGGTGGAGCTGACAGCTTTTTTCCTTCACCCTATCTGTACTGTGGTGAGAGAGGGTTCTCACCTTCACCCCCTTTCTGGGCTGTTGGGAGAGCTCACACCTGGGTAAAACCTCGATCTCAAGGCTCCACCCAGGCTGTGGATCTCTGAGACTCAACACTGATTTGCCGAGGGGTCTGATGCCCGTGTTTCAGTCCTAGCCGGGGCAGGTAGGGGAGAGAGATGCCTGCTTATTCTAGTAGCTTTAGTCAAGCTGCACTGAGCATCCGCTGTGTTAGACACGGTGCTAGCCCCAGCAGGATAGAGCCAAATCAGCCACGCCCTTGTCCGCATGGCTCCCTTCAGCATCTACCTGTGCCAAGTACTTAGCTGGGCGGGGAGACATGGAGAAGGATGAACAGCTGTGAACCTGGGCATGGGAAGCTCACAGTCCAATTCAGGGTCTCAGCAGAGAACGGTAAAAGGCAGAACATAGTCTGTGCAAAACTGGGAAGGATACTTTCTCTGCTTTTGTACTCCAAGCTGGAGTGGGAGGCAGTGCCTTGACCTCAACTGATTTTTTTTCTTGGCCCTTATGTGGCATTGATAAGCCAGCTTCTACCTCCTTTAAGCATCTCCTTCAAAGTGCATAGCAGAACCCAAGCTCCTGCTTTCCAAAATGGCAAGAGTCAGAAATGGGAGAATGAAATGAGTCAAAGGAATGTTCCTGCTCCCAAGGAAGTGCTTTTACAGGGATTTAGAGGAAATGGGAATGAACTGGAGGAGTCAATGAAACAATTTCCTCCCAATGGTGCAGGAAGGATTGGGAGGCTCTTGTCTGGGGTTCAGTTCAGTACCCATCAGAGGAAAAGAGAGGTGGGAGTCATCCAAGTAGTCAGATGTTTCTAGATGCTTCCAGGCCAGATCCAGAAAAACCCCAAAGCCTCTGAACTTGTAACCACACAAAGCAGCTCTGGTTTATCCTATTTTCTGCAACCTGCAAGAATCCACTTGTGGTTGTGACCAGGAAACAGAGGGGGAGAGGGTTTGAGGGGGCTCTGAGGTAGAAGGACCCCTGGCTGCTCAGAATGAGTTCCTGCCACTGTGCGCATGTTAGCTGTTTCCTCTCCTCCCTGCAAAGGTCTGGCAGAGAGCAACACAAAGACTCAAAATGTAACAACCAACTTGACCTTGAAATTTCCCAGCAGCTGCAGGAGCCCAGAGACAGCAGGGGTGGCTGATGGTTCGTGTGGGCGGCTGGGTGTTGGGTCACCTGGGCCGTGTGTGACTTCTGGCTCATCTGAGCAGAGACCTGGCTTTGTTTGGGCAAGGGCCTTGGCATAAGCTCCCCTGGCTGACCTGGCAGCACCCCTTCCTGACAGGCTTTGGAGCTTGGGAACCTCTGGGATACTCCTCGGGAGAAGGAAGATGCTCTGTGATTCCCCGAAGGCTCATGTGAGCCTTGCATAGATGGTGTGAGGTGCATACCGCTCATGAGTTCTTCATTTCACAGAAGACAAGCTTGAAGTTGAGAGTGGTCACCCAAGATGGCACAGCTGGTGGGTGCTAGGGCTTGGGGCTGCTCCCTGGACAGTCTCTCTGAAGGCAAACCCTGTGCTCTTTCCAGGACTCTCAGTTTTACAGAGCCTTTCCCATTCCTGCTCCTCCCAAGGAGCCTGGGCCCCTGGGAACCCTCCAAGCTCCAGAGATGCCTCTACAGCATAAGCTGGTTTGAACTCAGTGGCACAGGTCCCCCCACAAAAAACTCCCCAAACCTCCTCCCTCAGCACCTAGTGGAGGAGGTACTGTTTACATAGAGGAAGTGTTGACAACAATTAACACTTAGTGAGTAAAGCAGCCAAGCTTTTGGATCCTGCCTCCTCAGTTCAGTTCAGTTCAGTTCAGTCGCTCAATCATGTCTGACTCTTTGCGACCCCATGGACTGCAGCACGACAGGCCTCCCTGTCCATCACCAACTCCCAGAGTTTACTCAAACTCATGTCCATTGAGTCAGTAATGCCATCCAACCATCTCACTCTCTGTCGTCCCCTTCTCCTCCCACCTTTAATCTTGCCCAGCATCAGGGTCTTTTCAAATGAGTCAGTTCTTCCCATCAGGTGGCCAAAGTATTAGAGTTTCAGCTTCAGCATCAGTCCTTCCAATGAACACTCAGGACTGATCTCCTTTAGGATGGACTGGTTGGATCTCCTTGCAGTCCAAGGGACTCTCAAGAGTCTTCTCCGACATCACTGTTCAAAAGCATCAGTGCTTTGGCGCTCAGCTTTCTTTATAGTTCAACTCTCACATCCATACATGACTACTGGAAAAACCATAGCCTTGACTAGACAGACCTTTGTTGGCAAAGTAATGTCTCTGTTTTTTAATATGCTGTCTAGGTTGGTCATAACACCTGCCTCCTAGCGATAAACAATTGTCAGTGTTTACGAGGGTATTTGTGTCTTTACAAATTCTACTTGTACTTATACTCTGGTATATGGTGGTGATTTAGTCACTAAGTTGTGTCTGACTCTTGTGACCCCATAGACTGTAGCCTGCCAGGCTCCTCTGCCCATGGGATTTCCCAGGCAAAAATACTGGAGTGGGTGGCAGTTTTCTTCTCTAGGGGATCTTCTGAACCCAGGGATCAAATCTGGGTCTCCTGCATTGCAGGTAGATTGTTTACCAACTGAGCCACCAGGGAAGCCCACTCTAGTATATATGCACATTATAAAATATATAAATTAAAAATAAGAAAAAAGGAAAAACACATGCGAGAGTTATAGCTTCCAGATGGAGACAATGGACTTGTAGACAGGAAGTTGGGGGAAAGGGAGGGTGAGACGAATTGGGGGAGTTGCACTGACATATATACACTACCCTGTGTGAAATAGACAGCTAGTGGGAAGCTGCTGTAGAGTACAGGGAGCTCAGCTCGGTGTTCTGTGATGGCCTAGAGGGGTGGGATGTGGGTGACGGGAGAAAGGTTGGAGGGAGGGTGGTTCAAGAGGGAGGGGATATGCGTATACTTATAGCTTATTCTCTTTGTTGCACAGCAAAAACTGACTCAACATTGTAAAGCAATTATACTCTAATGAAAAATAAATACAAGATTGATGGCATTGCAGATTCACTGTTTGGACCCTGGCACCCTTGGTCACCTCTTGGCAGAGCTATTCCGCTCTGCTGGCTCATGGTGCCAGTGCCCCCTGTTGCTGCCAGAGTCATGGGCGTGGCTGCTCTGCTGAGCCTGGTGAAGGGCCCCCCTGCCCGCAGCTGACGTCCAGGGCCTGTGCTCGGCATGGAAGGGCCATTTCCTGTTGCTGCGATAGCTCGTGCTTGCAATGTCGAGTGGAAAGCTTAGTGAAATAACACTTTTTGGAGTTAATAAACATATTTTTGGTTACCAAAGTGATGCATTACGTCTCCTTCTCTCTGTTGTCAGACACCTGTTGGATCATTTTTCTCTGTTCACCATGTCAGGAGTGGGGCCTGACCCTCAGCGGTCCATTTACTCCCAAGGCTCAGTTATTAGAAACGAGGCTGACTTCTACTTTTCCCATTGACTGTATCTTTGAAAAAATTATTAATTAGTTAAGCTGTGGCCTGGTCTTATTGAGGCATGCAGGATCTTGAGTTGTGGTATGGGACCTCTTAGTTATGGTACGTGGGATCTCGTTCACTAAGCAGGGTTAGAACCTGGGCCGCCTGAATTAGGAGCATGGACTCTTTGCCATTGGACCACCAGGGAAGTCCCTCATTGACTGTCTTGCTCAGGAAGTACTAAAACCAAGTGTTCTTGGGACTGGCGTCTACCAAGAAATCTAAAGTATTTATTTATCTTAAACTCTTACTCAAAACAATACATTTCCAAACCCAAATATCTTTGTGTCTAACCTTAAATATATTCAATATGACTCTCACCTTCTTCCTCTTCAATGTGAGGTAATCAGAACTATTTTCTTTGGGAAACTCCCTATACTGACTCTCCTATGATAGACGTTGACAGATCCAGTCCCCTGATTTGCAGACCCAAATAGTGGCAGCCTGGCTTCAAGAGAATCCCCTGGGGGAACTTACTGAAAATGACAGATTCCTGGGCTCTGTCTCTGCAGAGGTGGACTGGACAGATCTGGAGTAGCTCCACTCTGAAAGATCCTTGGTGGATCCCTAAGCATTTGGGAACACCTGCTCTGCACCTGCCTCGACTTGTCTAAATCAGGGGGGAAAGTTGGCTCCATCTCCAGCTGAGGTCCAAGACACACAGGGGCGTGCTGAGGCTCAGGGCTGCGTAGGCAGAGAACCACTTGACTTTAGACTGCTCTTCTGCATGGGCGGGAACCAGCACTTAAAATTTCTTGAGGTCACCTCCCGGTTCTTCATATGCTCTACCGTCGGTACAGAAGGTGATGCTTATCTTCCTGTGTGCCTTAACAGACACCACACAACCATCTAATCTAAAAGTAATATCTGGTCATGTCACATCGCTTAAAGAGAAAGGGGCCCAGCCCTCAGCCCCATTTGGTATTGACGGAGATGGTGATCTCTCAGGAGACCATTTCTGCCCACCTTCATTCTTGTGTTAGGGTTCAAAAGTAGACTTTTGAGCAACTTCAGTAGGTGGCGATCAGTGTGGATCACGTGGCTTGGTGTCAGCTGATTTCTGTCCTGGGGGTCAGAGGCAGTTGTTAAACAGATGCAAAGCTGCCAACACTCTAATGCTGTCCTAGAAATATCCATCTTCAGAGAATGAAAGTAACATTGAGTATATACTGTGTCAGAAACTGTACTACTCCCCTCTTTGCACACACATCTCACTTTTTCTTCACAGTAACCATGCAAAGGTAAAATTTTAATCTCCATGTTGACAAAGATGAGGATTGAAACTTGATCTTGCCCAAGGTAAAAAAATTTCACCCTCTAGATGGCTCAACTCCAAGTCTCATTCCTTGATCTCATACCACTAAAGCCAGCAGTCTTGTGGCCAAGAAGAGTTAGGAAGATCTGCCTGAAATTCTCTATCTAGTCATTCATGAAATTGGATTGAATGACAGGGGAAAATGAGGTTAAAATTTGTGAGGGGAGGGCAGTAAACAAACAAGTCTAGTTTATTTTTAATTGAGAATTTAGTTTTCGAGAAGTTTAGGTTTACAGCAAAATTGAAGGGAAGGTACAGAAATTTCCTATATTCCCCTGACTCCATCGGAGAAGGCGATGACACTCCACTCCAGTACTCTTGCCTGGAAAATCCCATGGATGGAGGAGCCTGGTAGGCTGCAGTCCATGGGGTTGCTACACGTCGGGCACGACTGAGTGACTTCACTTTCACTTTTCACTTTCATGCACTGGAGAAGGAAATGGCAACCCATTCCAGTGTTCTTGCCTGGAGAATCCCAGGGACGGGAGAGCCTAGCAGGCTCCCGTCTATAGGGTCGCACAGAGTCGGACACGACTGAAGCGACTTAGCAGCAGCATCAGCCCTGACTCCATAATGCATAGCTTCCCTCATTATCAACATCACCCACCAGAAGGGGACACTTCCTGTAACTGATGAACTTATGTTGACACATCAATATCACCCAAGGTCTACAATCTACATTAGGGCTCACTTTGGGTGTCGTACATTTTTGTGGGTTTTGATATATATATAAATGACATGGATTCAATATTATAGGGTCATACAGCATATTTTCACTGCTCTGGTTTTTCTAGTAGTCATATATGGATATGAGAGTTGGACTATAAAGAAAGCTGAGCGCTGAAGAACTGATGCTTTTGAACTGTGGTGTTGGAGAAGATCCTTGAGAGTCCCTTGGATGGCAAGGAGATCCAACCAGTCTATCCTAAAGGAAATTAGTCCTGAATATTCATCGGAAGAACTGATGCTGAAGCTGAAGCTCCAATACTTTGGCCACTTGATGTGAAGAACTGACTCATTGGAAAAGACCCCGATGCTGAGAAAGATTGAAGGAGGGAGAAGGAGATGACAGAGAATCAGATGGTTGGATGGCACCACCAACTCAGTGGACATGAGTTTGAGTAAGCTTCAGGAGTTGGTGATGGACAGGGGAGCCTGTTGTGCTGCAGTCCATGGGGTCGCAAAGAGTCGGACATGGTTGAGCAACTGAACTGAACTGAACTGCCTCTCTTACACAATTTGGGACATAAAGTTGATTTTAGAACCCCTCCCCCCAAAAATGCTTTAGCTATAAACCCCTTTCCCTTCTGCCTCCCACCCTAAAGCAAGCAACAATCTACTATCTGTTTCTATAGATTTTCCTACTTAAGACTTTCAAATGAATGGAATCATGTAATATGTGACTGGTTTCTTCCACTTAGCATAAGGTTTTCAAGGTTCATCCAAGCTGTAGCATGTATTAGTACTTCATTCTTGTTTTTAACCAAATAACAATTTCTTGTATGGACATACCACATTTCATTTATCCATTTGTCTGTTGACTGATATTGAGGTTTTCCTACTTTTCAGTTAGGATGAATGATGCTCCTAAAAACATTCATATCTGAGTTTTTGTGTGGGTGTAGTTTTCATTTCTTTGTGGTGTATATCCAGGAGTGGAATTGCTAGAACATGTGATGACACATTGTTTGAGAAATGGCCAGATATTTTCCAAATTGGCTGCACTGTTTTACATTCCCAACAGCTCTCTATGAGGGTTCTGATTTCTCTACATTCTCATCAACACTTACTATTTGACTTTTGGAATCTAGCAATCCTAGTGGATGTGACATGGTATCTCACTGTGGTTCTTGTTTGCATTTCCCTAATGACTAATAATGTTGAGAGTGTCTTTTCATGTGCTCATTGGCCATGAATATATCTTCCTTATGCATGTATGCGTGCTCAGTTGTGTCCGACTATTTATGACCCCATGGACTGTAGCCTGCAAGGCTCCTCTGTCCACGGAATTTTTCAGGCAAGAATACTAAAGTGGGTTGCCATTTTCCTCCTCTAGGGGATCTTTCCAACCTAGGGATTGAAAATGCGTCTTGTGCATCTCCTGCATTGGCAGGCAGATTCTTTACCACTAATACCACCTGGTAAGCACATAGAAACATCTATTCAGATCCTTTGCTCCTTTTAAAATTGTTTTTTAATAATTAAGTCATTAGAGTTATTATCAGATATGTAATTTGCAAATATTTTCTCCCAGTCTATGTGGGGCCTCTTTCACTTTATTCATGCTGTCTTTTGAAGCAGCAAAGTTTTGAATTTTAATGATGTTCAATTTATCTATTTTTCTCTCACACTTTACGCTTTGGGTGTCTTATCTAAGAATTATTTGCCAAATTCAAGGTAATAAAACATTTCCCCTATATTTTGTTCTAAGAGTTTTATAGTTTTAGTTCTTACATTTAGGTTTTTGACCCATTTGAGTTAATTTTTGTATATGGTGTGAGTTAAGCTTCACTTTCTCATGTGGCCATGCACTTGTCTCAGCATCATTATTGAAAAGACCATTCTTTCTCCATTGAATAGCTTTGGCATTTTAGTAAAAAAAAAAGAATCAATTGATTATATGTGCATGGGTTTATTCCTGGATTCTCAATTCTATTCCACAGATCTACATGTTTATCCTTGTGTAGGACCACACTGTCTTGATTACCACTGGTCTGTAGTAAATTTTAAAATTGGGAGGTTTGAGTCCCTTTACTTTTTCTTATTTTTCAGGTCTGCTGTAACCATTCCAAGTCCCTTGCAATTCTGTGTAGATTTTAGAGTCAGCTTGTCGATTTCTTTAAGGAGGTCTTTGGGATTCTGATTGGATGCACCGAATCTGTAGGTCACTTTGAGGAATACTGCCATCTTAATGTTAAGTGTTCTGATTCATGAACAAGGATGTTTTCCCTTTTGTTTAGATCTTTATCTTTTTCCCAACAATGACTTGTAATATTCAGAGTATAAGTTTTACACTTATTTCATTAAATTTATTTCTAAGCATTTTAATTTTTGATGTTTTTGTGAATTAATATTTTCTTAATTTCATTTTTGAATTTTTCATTGCAAGTGTATGTGACGACAGCAGTCTTGTATATTGATCTTCTATCGTGCAATCTTGTTGAACTTGCTTATTAGTTCTAATGGTTTTTTTTAGTGGATTTCTTAGATTTTTATGTATAAGATATAATCTGTGGCTAGAAACAGCTTAATTTCTTCTCTTCCAATGTGAATGCCACTTACTTCTTCTTACTACCTTAACTGCCCTGGCTAGAACCTCCAGTACAACGTTGAATAGAAGTGGCAAGAATGGGCATCTTTGTTTTATTCTTAATCTCAGGAGGAAATCATCCAGTGTTTTTACCATTACACCTGGTATTAGCTGTGGGTTTCTCATAAAGGCCTTTTATCAAGTTTGGGGAAGTTTCTTCCTAGTTTGTTGAGTGTTTTTATCATGAAAGGGTGTTAGATTTTGTCAGATGCTTTTTCTGCATCTATTGAGATGTATATTGTCACCCTGATCATTTAACTTAAATGCAGAGTACATTATGCCAAATGCCGGCTGGATGAAGCACAAGCTGGAATCAAGATTGCCCGGAGAAGTATCAATAACCTCAGCTATGCAGATGAAACCACTCTAATGGCAGAAAATGAAGAGGAACTAAAGAGTTTCTTGATGAAGGTGAAAAAGGAGAGTGGAAAAGCTTTCTTAAAAACTCAACATTCAAAAACCTAAGATCATGGCATCCAGTCCCATCACTTTATGGCAAATAGATGGGGAAAAATGGAAACAGTGAGAGACTTTGTTTTCTTCGTCTCCCAAATCACTGCAGATGGTGACTGCAGCCATGAAATTAAAAGACACTTACTCCTTGGAAGAAAAGCTATGACCAACCTAGACAACATAGCAGAGATATCATGTTACCTACAAAGGTCCGTCTAGTCAAAATTTGGTTTCCAGTAGTCATGTGCAGATGTGAGAGTTGGACCATAAAGAAGGCTGAGCATGGAAGAATTGATGCTCTCAAACTGTGGTGCTGGAGAAGACTCTTGAAAGTCCCTTGGACAGTAAGGAGATCAAACCAGTCAATCCTAAAGGAAATCAGTGCTGAATATTCATTGGAAGGACTGATGCTGAAGTTGAAGTTCCAATACTTTGGGCATCCGATGTGAAGAGCCTACTCACTGGGAAAGACCCTGGTGCTGGGAAAGATTGAGGGCAGAAGGAAAAGGGGATGACAGAGGATGAAATGGTTGGATGGCTTCGCTGACTCAATGGATGTGAATTTGAGCAAACTCCAGGAAATAGTGAAGGACAGGGAAGCCTGGCATGCTGCAGTCCATGGGATTGGCAACTGAACCACAACAATCTCTATTGCTCTAGTGATTAAAGTCCTTTAATTATTTTTGCCAGTTCAAGTATGTTGAACCCTTCTAAAGATTTTTTTATTTCACTCACTGTATTTCTCAACTCTAGAATTTCAATTTTTTTTTAAACAATTTTCATTGGTTTATTGATATCCTTCATTTGCTGAGGCATTGCTATTTCTTTCTTTACTTCTTTACCATGCTTTTCTTTTTTTTTTTAAGTTTCACAATAATTTTAATTAGAAAAATGATGATGCTATGCCGTCAGTGTTTATGAATCTTGTCAAGCGACAACAGACGGTAATGTACTTAACCATTTAAAAATTGTCCTTTTTAGATCCAAGCCTGGTATTAAAAAACAAAAAAGTAATACTCTACTATCTTCTTAAAAAATTGACAGTGATATGTCTTTATTTGGAATAAGCAAGTTTAAGAAATAGCTATTTAAAATCTTTAAAACAATGCACTGAAAATAAGTCTTAATTTCAGAGTTTTATTGTATTGCAGTAAAGGAACAGCAGGATGGTTATACAATGTTCTCTCTCATTCGGTTTTGAAAATCTAAAGGACTTGCAAATTCTTAAGAATACCTTTACCACCAGATTAGAACATTTAGTATCCAATTTCTTAATAAGTAAAGTCTCACAAATTAAAACACATTTAAAATAGCTTTAAATGCATTCTTCACAAGTAAGTCAGTGTGTATTTTTATATCATGTTCACTTATGCTGAAGAATTAAAGCAAGTATATTACTCTGGTGGAAATATGGGGAAATCTCTCATTCATGCAATATACAGGGATAGTATTTCAAGTCCAAGGGGAAAAAAATCCCACTCTTATTTTTTTAATGCATCCATATATAATCACCTACATGATAGATAAGGAAAACCATGAAGTTTCCCACAGGTCAGATACATATTTTCAGTTCATCAGAAGCACCTGATATCTACAGCTAATTTATAATTAAATGGCATTTCAATAAAACCAAAATGAGCCTTACAAGTTCCTATAAACGAAAGCTTCCAATGGACTAAGGACAGTCAATAATTAAAGCAATCATTCAAGGGATTATGGCTGTTCCTTAAGGAGTGCAAGTTCAAACCTGTCGACACCAGAGGTATCATTTTATATTAATTTATACGTAATTCCATTTAAATTCTTTATCCGAGTATAACATATGAAAACAGCCTTTCCACAAGCAAAAAATGTGGAAACATTTAAAAAATAAGGAGTCATTTTTAAAGTAACTGATCAGATTCCACAGGCTACTCTTGGAAACAGGATCTTGCTGGATAGAATCCCTTACGTTGGTGGCTTTTTGCATGCACTTAACTGGACCAATTCTTCTAAGCATTGTTCTAAGAGCTCACCAAAACATAGATCATGCCATATAGGTAGTAAAAAAAATGCTAGAAGATAAAAAGCTAATTTGCACCGTCCTTCTTTCTGACAATATGCTAGAATATCTGCATTCATGATGGTTGTAGGATCATAGAGTCCTGATCCACTCATCACTGGTCTACTCATATACCTCCAAATATGATATGCCAAGAGGGGCATATTGAGACCCAGTGTGAGCCACTCTGCTGCACAGAGAAACACGACACAGAAGAAAGCATGGATGAGGCGCTCTGGAAGGACAAGAGGATTCAGGGCATTGTATTACACTGGGCTATAGGATTCTTGTAGTCAGTCTTCAGCTCATCAAATGCTATAATAGCTAAGCACGTAGCACGCCCCTCTGCACCCTTGACATCCTGCGGAGTGATGAGAGACCTCGAGGAGGTGGAGCCGGTTAGCCAAGCGCTGTCCCTCAGGGCCCGTCAGCACCCTGGCCGCCCCACCCGGCGCGGGAAGAGCAGAGGCCTAACATGCTTTTCTTTAGTTCTCTGAACATTCCTTCTTTTAAAAATTATTTATTTATTTATTTATTTATTTATTTATTTATGGCTGCATCAGGTTTTAGTTTTGGTACACGCAAGATCATTTATTGTGGTGCCTGGGCCTTTCCTGTTGCGGAGTATGGGCTCCAGAGTAAGTGGGCTCTATAGATGTGGCATGTGGGCTTAGTTGCCCTAGAGCATGGGGGATCTTAGTTCCCTAACCAGGGATTGAACACATATCCCCTGCATTGGAAGGTGGATTCTTAATTATCTGGTTTTAGTGAAGTGATGGTTTTAGTGAAGTCTATTTTTCTGCATCGGTATTTGGCCTTTGATGCTGTTCCTTGGGGAGATGTAGATTTGAGTGTGCCCACAGTTCCTTGAATGATGGTATTTGTAGAACTTTCTTGCTTATCTTGAATATACCCAGCTGTTAAATTCCACTAACTGCTGGTTAATAGCTCTAATGTTTTCAATGGTGCTCTGCAGTGCAAACTGCTCTATAAATGAATCCAATCAAACTGTGACTCTTTTGAAGGAATAGATTTTGAAGTATGTATTTGAGATTTGTTCTGACCTCAGTGGGTTCCTCTTAGCTGTTTTATTTCCTGATTCTCTTCTACAAACTATCCAGCCTGTATTCTGGGTTATATCTTCATTAAATCCATTAAATCTCTCTATTTTCTTTCTTCTATAAACTCCACTGCTGCTGCTGCTGCTGCTGCTGCTGCTGCGTTGCTTCAGTCGTGTCTGACTCTGTGCGACCCCATAGATGGCAGCCCACCAGGCTCCCCCGTCCCTGGGATTCTCCAGGCAAGAACACTGGAGTGGGTTGCCATTTCCTTCTCCAATGCGTGAAAGTGAAAAGTGAAAGTGAAGTCGCTCCACTGTCTTGAGAGCAAACATTAAGTTTGAACTTTTCCATGCTCTTTTGCAAGGAAAGTCAGCTCTTTTGCGAAGACCTGCTGAGCTATCTGTTTTACAGTCTGCTTTCCCCTCAGAAAAATCTTTGTAGCTGTGCAGCTGGGGATGGAAACAATGGCAAATCTCTCTCTGAGTAATAATACTCTGCTGCTGCTGCTGCTAAGTCGCTTCAGTTGTGTCCGACTCTGTGCGACCCCATAGACGGCAGCCCACCAGGCTCCCCCATCCCTGGGATTCTCCAGGCAAGAACACTACTCTAGGAACTGAATAATCAGGAGGTGAGGGCAAGCAGTCTGAGATCCTCTGGGCTGGCCTCTCCTCATGTGAAGCCACTGTCTCATGAGTTAAATCAAGGGCAGTCGAGGCTCCAAGAGTCTCAGCATGCCATACCCAAGCTAGAGCCTCCGTCTCACGAGATGGGAGTGGGTAGAAGAGGGAGACCCACTGCTTCTCAACTGGACTTACCTGCGACTTAGCCTTAGCAATAGTAGCTGGGGACAGGATGAGAAATGCCAAAGTCCTGATCCTCCTAGGAAGAAAGTCCTCTAATTGGTTATCATGGGGAGAGGAAGTCCTGTGTTCATGAAATCAGCAGCCTGGAGTGGAGTTTCTTTCTTGCTGAGCTGAGTGAAAGGAGGGAGGCCAAGGCCTTGGTTCAGATACCGCAACTTCTTGCTTTTCTTACCAAATTTTCATAGATTTCCTTGAATGGATGTTTCTTCACACACTCAACAGTAATTGAAGCCTTAGAACTGCTTACAGAGTTTTTTTTAAAAACTGATATTATTTTCACTTTTGGCTGTGCTGGGTCTTCGTTGCCGTGCATGGGCTTTCTCCAGTCGCGGTACACATGCTTCTCATTGTGGTGGGTTTCCTTTTTGCAGATCACAGGCTTTAGAGCTTGGGCTTCAGTAGTTGTGGTCATGGGCTTAGTTGTCCCTTGGCATGTGGGATCTTCCCAGACTAGGGATCAAACCTGCGTCCCCTACATTGGCAGGCAGATTCTTAAACATTGGACAACCAGGGAAGACCTTAGAGAGTTTTAAATGATTATTCAAAATATTTTTCACTAGTTTCAATGGGTGTGGGTCAGTAGATCTTGTGCTAGAATTTTACCTCTCCGGCTCCTTTATTCTTGAGCTAACCTTAAGAGGTTGCCCTGTAGCTCCTCTACTAAGGCAATAAAATCATGCTTTGATCCAGCCTAGTTTCTTAATTGATTGTGAGCCTAATACTATTTCCACCAAAGCTACCTGTTCAGATGTCTGGATGTTTAGATTACTTATTCTATGTGTTGTTAGGCAGAGATAATAATTACCCAAGTTCTCTTGCCACCCAACCGGTCAACCTAGCTTCTGTTTTTGCTCTCCTCTAATTTATTCTGCACATGGCAGTCAGACTGAGTGGTTTTTAGAAAGAGCTCATTTTGTCATAATATAATACCACTTAGCTGCTTGAGTGATTTTCCATTGTTCTTACAACAAAGTACAAAAGTCCTTGACATGGTCTCCAAGACCCCATTCTTCTCTTTCACTTCTTCTCATGTCTCATTCACTCTGAGCCCCACTTCTTGGTTCCACCCCACCCCTCTGCCTTTCACCAACATATTCTCTAGTCTCACCCTAGTCTTGCAAATTTTTATTGTGCATTTAACATACTCTCTCCTATTTCAGGCCCACTGTACATGTTCTCTGACTTACGTGCTGTTCTTTCCTGATTCAGATCTTACCTAAATGTCACCTCCTCTAGGAAACTTTCCCTAACCTCCCAGAATAGTTCAGGTATTCCTATTCTAATGACACCCCGACACTTTCTACTTCTTCACAGAATTTTTTTTTAATGTTTATTTATTTATTTGGCTGCACCGGATCTTACTTGTGGTATGTGAGATCTAGTTCCTAGATCCCCTGCAGTGTAAGTATGGGCTCTTAATCCCTGGACTGCCAGGGAAGTCCCTAGAATGTGTGTTTTTGATCAGTTGATTAATAGGATGATTATCTGTTTAACAAACCCCTCCTCATAGTATGGGCTTCCCTGGTGGCTGAGATGATAAAGAATCTGCCTGCAATGCCGAAGAACTGGTTCAATCTCTGGGTTGGGAAGAACCCCTGGAGAAGGGAATGGCTACCCACTCTGGGATTCTTGCCTGGAGAACTCCGTGGACAGGGGAGCCTGGTGGTTACAGTTCATGAGGTTGCAAAGAGTCAGTCTTTCAATTTCCCCATAGCATATTAGCATATGAAGCCAGGGTTTCTGTCTGCCTTGACCCAGTGTTTAGCATAGGACCTGACACAGAGCAGGGACTCCACAAATACTTGTTGAGTGTGGGAACAATGTTCTTTAGAGCACTGAACGCCAGAGCTATGAGGGTGGCCCTTGGCGGGGTCTACTTACAGCTGATATGGAACCAGAGGAAAAGTTGTAAATTTAAAAAGAAAACTCCTCCTCACTTATATTGGTATTTCTAAAACCCGATCTTAGTAATGAGCAGACTGGTGAACACTTATTCCAAAGGAAGTTTCACTAACATCTCTATCCTTGGGCTAGTGTTGTGATAATGTTGCTGGCCCCTTTTTCTTCTTAAGATTCTTGTGATGAATATCATGGCACATATGAAAAAAAGCCTTTTACTCTTGACCCTGTGGTCTGTGAGTCTGTTTTAACCATATACGAGCACATGATATTGAGAATATGGATGGAGAAAGCAATAATTTTTTTAAAGTAATCGACAGCAACAACAATACTTGCTACTGTTGGTACTGATTAAGTGTTTTCTTTGTGGTAGATTATATTATTTTCAAAAAATTCTATGATAATTTCATAGAGTAGATAATTTTATTTCCATTTTCTAGATAAGTAAACTGAGTTTTGGAAAGATTAAGTTCCTTGCTCAAGGACACATTGTAAGTAAATGTTAAGCTGAGACTCAAACTCGTGTGTTTTTGGCACCAGCGCCCAAACTCTTGATCTCTGTTCGTTTTTTTTAAATTGAAGTACAGACTCACAGGTGTAGAGCACATACTTGCGGCTGCCAAGGTGGGGTGGGGGAGGGACGGCCTGGGAGTTTGGTGTTAATAGATGGTAACAATTACATTTCAAACAGATTAAACAACAAGTTTCCACCGTACAGCACATGGCACTATATTCCATGTTCTCTGATAAACCATAAGGGAAAAGAGTATGAAAAAGAACGGATATATATATATATCTCCACTGAAAAAAGTAGTGACAGTGTTAGTTGCTCAGTTGTATCTGACTCTTTGCGACCCCCATGGACAGTGGCCTGCCAGGTTTCTCTGTTCGTGGAATTCTCCAAGCAAGAATACTGGAATGGGTAACCACCTTCTCCAGGGGATCTCCCCAACCCAGGAATCAAATCCGGGTCTCCTCTATTGCAGACAGATGCTTTACCATCTGAGCCACCAGTATATCTGTATATATACTGGAATGGGGTAGCCCACTCCACTAGTCTTACTTAGAGAATCCTATGGACAGAGAAGCCTGGCAGGCTACATACAGTCCATGGGGTTGCAAAGAGTCGGACACAACTGAGCAAGTAGCACCTTCCCTTTCATATATATATATACACACATATATATATATATATATATACATATATACACACATCCTTTTTCATATTCTTTTCCCTTACGGTTTATTACAGGATATTGACTATAATTCCCTGTGTTATGCAGTAGGATCTTGTTGTCTATCCATCCTAAATGTAATAGTTTGCATCTGTTAACCCCAAACTCCCGGGCCGTCCCTCTCCCGACCCTCTTGGAAACCACAGGTGTGTTCTCTATATCTGAGTCTGGTTCTGTTTTGTAGATAGGTTCATTTGTGCATGTTTTAGATTCTACCTAAAAGTGCTTTCATATGGCATTTGTCTTTCTCTTCTTAGTCTCTGTTCGATATTGCAAAGTGATTCTAGAATTCTGCAAGTGATTTCTTGCTGACAATCTTCTAAAACTTCATGTAAACTTTCCTCTGAGGTGCCTTTTGAAAACTTTCATCTTTAAGTGGCTTGAGAGAGGGAGGCTTCTCACTTCATCTCTTATCAAAAGATCACCAAAAGCTAAAATCTGTTTTAACCATTCCATGTTTGAGTAAATGTGAGCCTTGCTCCAGAGTTTCTTGATTTTACATGGACATTATCAGGAAATCAAAACAGCAGCGACAATAACAATAATGGGAAAAGCCCGTTGACTGTGTTAATAAGGCAGCACATAAAGGGATATGGACGAAAATACACAAGAGTTTATCAAATCTAAATCCTATTTAGTATGGAGAACCCCCCCAAAAAAATCCTATTTAAACTTATTACCTCTCAAATCACTGGAGTATGCTTGTCAAGAAAGAGAGTAGATTTTAAAACATATCCCACAGAGGTTTTGGTGAGTGAAGTAATTGGAGGTATGGATCTAAATTAATAAGTGAGAAAATGCTTTTCTTATAGCTCTGAGATAACTGCCTTGAAGTCTATATGTTCTAGAGTCCTTGCTAACTGAATAGCTAAGATATGGAAGCAACCTAAACGTCCGTTGACAGGTGAGCAGATAAAGAAGACATGGTGGGATACACACAAGGGAATCCATTCAGTCATAAAAAGGAATGAAATAATGCCATGTGCAGCAACAGGGACGGACTCAGCAAGCGTCATACTGATTGAAGTAAGGCAGAACGGGGAAGACAAATACTGTATGATATTACATGCATGGAATCTAAAATAAGACAAAAATGAACTTATTTATGAAACAGAGATAGACTCGCAGATACAGAAAACAAAGTTATGTTTGCCCGAGGAGAAAGAGGTTGGTGGAGAGACAAATTAGGAGTTTGGGGTTAGTAAGTAGTAACTACTATATATAAAATAGTTAAAGCAAGGTCCTACTTATAGCACAGGAAACTATAGTCAATATCCTATAATAAACCACAATGGAAAAAATATAAAAGAATATGTATATTTGTATAACTGAATCACTTTATTATACACCAAAAACTAACACAACCTTGTAAATCAACTGTACTTCAATAAAACATAGATACAATCCTTGCTATTCAGTAGCCAAGGACAGTTCTTCATACAGATCTTTAAGTTAAAAAGCCTAAGTAAATAAAACTCCAGGAAGACTTTCTGCCATCAAAATTACTCAGAATGGCTCAATTGATGATGCTATCTGATCCTTATTAACCTTTTACCCTAATTATAAACAGAAAAGAATTTATAATGTGTGTATATCCAAATGTTTATATAATATTTATTAAGTTTTGATTTTATAAGAATATAAAGAAAAACAAAAATGGAACATAATCTCACCTTCCAGAAAACTCCTGTGGTTGTTTTTTTTTTTTAATTAGACTAACACATGCATCTGATTGTTGTTGTTCAGTCGCTCAGCTGTGTCTGACTCTTTGTGACCCCATGGACGGTAGCATACCAGGCTTCCTTGTCCTCACTATCTCCTGGAGTTTGCTCAAACTCATGTCCATTGAGTTGGTGATGGCATCTGACCATCTCATCCTTTCTCCTCCTGCTTTCAATCTTTCCTAGCACCAGGGACTTTCAGTGAGTCAGTTCTGGTACCTGGTAATGTACCTGGTACCTGTAGCAAAACTCTAAACCATGCAGGAAGATATAAAATGAAAAATGAAAGCTCCTTCCCACTACCACCCCCTCCCAGATCATCACAAACTCTTTCCTCTGCATTTTTCCAAAAAATTATATATATATATAATGAAATAGAAATACACATATTTGAAAAGTATACAAAAAGACATATACTGTATCCACTTAAACTTTGCTTTTTCATTTATAAAATATCTTGGAGATTTGTAAATCAGTAAATAGAGACCAATTGCATATAAAAATTATCAAATTTTATTTTGAAATGAGTAAAAATTTACAGAAAAGTTGGAACTATGTCTTAAAAAAAGTAAACGAAAACTTTTTCTCCCTGAATGATTTAATTGTAAGTTTTTGACCTAATGTCCCATTACACCTCAATACTCTAGAGTCTGTTCCTTACAAAGACAATTCCCTGCATAGCCACGATGCGATGATCAAAATCAGAAAATTAAATCTAATCTATCTCATCATTTTATTATTCAAGTTTTGTCAATTGCCCCAATAATGGCTTTTATAGCATAAGAATTCAGTTCAGAATCAAAGGTTGCATTTAGTTCTCTGGTCTTTCTAGCCTGCTTCCGTATGGAACATTTCCTCAATCTTCTTTTGATTTTTTTTTTTTTTTTTACCTTTACACTGGAAGACTGCAGGTCAGCTATTTCCTAAAATGGCCTCAGTTTGGGTTTGTATAATGTCTCTTCATGCCTGGACTCGGGTCTCGCATCTTTGGCAAACTCGTCACGGAAGTGATGCTGTGTTCTTCATATAGCATCCTAGCAAGAGGCACACCATTCGTGTTTGTCTTGCTGCTAAAGACTTTGACTGTGTGGGTCACACAAACTGTGGAAAATTCTTAAAGAAATGAATACCAGACCACCTTACCTGTCTCCTGAGAAACCTGTATGTAGGTCAAGAAGCAACAGTTAGAACCAGACATGGAACAATGGACTGGTTCCAAATTGGGAAAGGAGTACATCAAGGCTACATATTGTCACCCTGCTTACTTACATGCAGAGTACATCATACAAAATGCTGGGCTAGATGGATCATAAGTTGGAATCAAGATTGCTGGGAGAAATATCAACAACCTCAGATATGCAGATGATACCACTCTAATGGCCGAGAGTGTAGAGGAACTAAAGAGCATCATGTTGAGGATGAAAGAGGAGAGTGAAAACGCTGGCTTAAAAGTCAACAAACTTTCAAAAATGAAGATCATGGCATCTGGTCCCACCACTTCATGGCAAATAGATGGGGAAAAAGTGGAAATGGTGGCAGATTTTACTTCCTTCGGCTCCAAAATCACTGCAGATAAGTGATTGCAGCCCCCAAATTAAAAGATGCTTGCTTTTGGAGGAAAAGTTATGACAAACTTAGGCAGTGTATTAAAAAGCAGAGACATCACTTTGCCAACAAAGGTCCATATAGTCAAAGCTATGGTTTTTCCTAGTGCTTCCTATGGCTTCCCTATTAGTGTAGATGGTAAAGAATCTGCCTGCAATGCAGGAGACCGGGATTTGATCCTGGTTGGGAAGATACCCTGGAGAAGGGAATGCAACCCACTCCAGGATTCTTGCCTAGAGAATTCCATGGACAGATCACGGGGTCACAAAGAGTTGGACAAGACTGAGGACTAAACTGCATGGTTTTTCCAGTAGTCATGTATGGATGTGAGAGCTGGGCCGTAAAGAAGGCTGAGTGCTGCAGCCTTCTCCTCCCAGTGATGCTTTCAAACTGGGGTACTGGGGAAGACTCTTGAGAGTCCCTTGGACTGCAAAGAGATCAAACCAGTCAATCCTAATGGATATCAGTCCTGAATATTCATTGGAAGGACTGATGCTGATGCTGAAACTCTGATACTTTGGCCACATGATGCAAAGAGCTGATTCACTGGAAAAGAGCTAGATACTGGGAAAAATTGAAGGCAAGAAGAGAAGGTCCATCTAGTCAAGGCTATGGTTTTTCCAGTAGTCATGAATGGATGTGAGAGTTTGACTATAAAGAAAGCTGAGTGCAGAAGAATTGATGCTTTTGAACTGTGGTTCCGTAGAAGACTCTTGAGAGTCCCCTGGACAGTGAAGAGATCAAACCAGTCAATCCTAAAGGAAATCAGTCCTAAATAGTCATTGGAAGAACTGATGCTGAAGTTGAAGTTCTAATACTTTGACACCTGATGTGAAGAGCCTACTCACTGGGGAAGACCCTGATGCTGGGAAAGATTGTGGGCAGGAGGAAAAGGGGATGACAGAGGATGAAATGGTTGGATGGCATCACTGACTCAATGGACATGAGTTTGAGCAAACTCTGGGAGATGGTGAAGGACAGAGAAGCCTGGCATACTGCAGTCCATTCAGTCAAAAAGAGACACACACCACTTAGCGACTGAACAACAGCTATAGTCCTGGAAGCAATCTTTAAGTTCATCAGTACACCCCTATCATTTGAATCTGTTTTAGGTATCATGTTCCTTCTTACCTGTCTCAAAACTCATCCTAAACAATGAGTTGTAAAAGAGGGTTTATTTTTGCATCTGTGTATAAGTCTTTGCCCCCAAGCTTAACAAAAACAAACACAAGTGCTATTACTAGGTATTTTAACAGAGAGAATTTATTATAGAGAATTGCTAACTAGAAAACTGAAGAGGCAGAGGGATATCATGGAAGTAGCAATTGCAAGAAGAGCTACTACCACTAGGACTGGGAAAGCAAAAGAAAGAATCTGAAAGTATTAAGATATGGAGCTTGGAGGAGAACCTCAGACCTCTGGGGAAGGGGACTTTGGCCATCTGGTGCTCATACTTCTTCCCAGGTGGTGAAGTGGTAAAGAATCCACATGCCAATGCAGGAGACACAAGAGACGTGGGTTTGATCCCTGGGTTGGGAAAATCCCTTGGAGTAGGAAATGGCAACCTGCTTCAGAGTCAGACATGACTGAGCAATTGAGCAATCATACTTCTGCAGTGGAGTGGAGGAAATAATCAGACTGGTTTTATGAACTTGGAAAAACTGAAAACTGTACCCAACTACTTGTAGAAAAAACTTCTGGGGTGAAAAAGAAGCAAAGGGTGTTACTGACAGTACTAGGACGTCTGCAGGAAGATGATGGGAAGCAGACAGAACAGAGCAACTCCCGTCCTTACCCTTGAGCCTTTCAGTCTCATATCACCTGCTATTGGCAGGACCTCCCCCAGCTGGCCAAGGAGAAGTATGGTCTACAGAGTTCCAGCAGCAGCTTCAGAAGCCTGAATATAGAGGCTGGGCTTGAAGCTGAGAAACGGTAACTTAGTAACTGGAACAAAACTTTAATTCCAATGGACAGTGATCTTGAGTATTCTGAATTAATTTTTCCTATTAATAGAACCCAGTAGGCATTATACTTAAACTGCAGATGCCATTCTCTATCCCACCTGCCCTATTCAGGGAAATTTTCTTGTATTGTATGTTTGAAAATATTTTCTATTTAATTTACTGGATTTTCTACCTCAGGCTTGTCAACTTTTTTTTAGTTGGATTAGCTTGGTCTTCCACAGACATTAGCTTTTTCTCTAATTTCTTTAATATTTTGTATTTTACTCCCCATTCTCTGTGCTTTTCTCAAGCTTTTCCTCTGTTAGTAGTTTAGTTTTTAATGACCTCTAATTTTTTTACTTTCTATCTCTATTGGATCTATTATCTCCATAATGGTATCATGTGCTCTTCAATTTGTTTCCTTAATCTTTCTCTTCCTGTAAGCTTCTTTTATTTTAATGCATGTTTTAAGCAAGTGGTTCTAGGGAATGAAGTTATTTTGAAGAATTTTCTTGTATTCTCTGAGTAATACTTTGTTCTAGGCAGAGGTCTTTGCCTCTCTTTTGCATATGGTTTTATTTAGATACTCATGCTACACTTTGGTTGCTATGCCATTTAGTTATGTGGTTGCTATGCCATTTATATTCTATTTGACATATTGACTGGCCATATTCTTCTGCATTTTGATTCTGTTTTCAAAAAGGGAAATTACTATTTTCACCCCAAACTACATGTTCACTAATTAGTTTTTCTTCTCCTCTCAATTCCCTCCTCTTCCTTCTCTTTCCCCACCTCCTAGTTTTACCTTTTTGCCCTACTTTGTTCTCAGTCTTCTTTTCCTTTTTCATCACATCGTCTTTTCTTCTTTATTATTCTAAGTAAACTTTATGCCAATTTTTTCTTTACAAACTACAGACCTGAGTTTCCTCTGTTAGAATTTTATATAAGGACAAGCTAAGGATTCTTTGTAAAATCAGCATGTACAGGTTTTTTAAAAAGGGGGTATTGATGGAATTAAGATGATATTTTAGTTGTCTCCAGGAATGCTGAAATCCTATGGAAAATCTCTGGGGGAGATTATCTATCTATCTATCCATCTAGATACAGACATACAAAAACAAGAGACAAACCAATGTTAAAAATGAAGTAACATTATATCAGAGATCTTGTGCCTCAAGTTCACACAGACATGTTTTGCAAACTTGGCTGAAGCAGACACCAAGGCTGAAGACCCTTGGGGCATTTTTTTCTCCTTCTTCAGTTCAGTTCAGCCGCTTAGTCGTGTCCGACTCTTTGCGACCCCATGAACCATAGCATGCCAGGCCTACCTGTCCATCACCAACTCCTGGAGTTCGCTCAGACTCATGTCCATCGAGTCGGCGATGCCATCCAGCCATCTCATCCTCTGTCGTCCCCTTCTCCTCCTGCCCCCAATCTCTCCCAGCATCAGAGTCTTTTCCAATGAGTCAACTCTTCCCATGAGGTGGCCAAAGTACTGGAGTTTCAGCTTCAGCATCAGTCCTTCCAATGAACACCCAGGGCTGACCTCTTTTAGGATGGACTGGTTGGATCTCCTTGCAGTCCAAGGGACTCTCAAGAGTCTTCTCCAACACCACAGTTCAAAAGCATCAACTCTTCAGTGCTCAGCCTTCTTCACAATCCAACTCTCACATCCATGCATGACTACTGGAAAAACCATAGCCTTGACTAGATGGACCTTTGTTGGCAAAGTAATGTCTCTGCTTTTTAATATGCTATCTAGGTTGGTCATAACTTTCTTTCCAAGGAATAAGTGTCTTTTAATTTTCAAGGCTGCAATCACCATCTACAGTGATTTTGGAGCCCCCCCAAATAAAGTCTGACACTGTTTCCATGTTTCCCCATCTATTTCCCATGAAATGATTGGACTGGAGGCCACAATCTTCGTTTTCTGAATGTTGAGCTTTAAGCCAACTTTCTCACTCTCCTCTTTCACTTTCATCAAGAGGCTCTTTAGTTCCTCTTCACTTTCTGCCATAAGGGTGGTGTCATCTGCATATCTGAGGTTATTGATATTTCTCTCAGCAATCTTGATTCCAACTTGTGCTTCTTCCAGCCCAGCGTTTCTCATGATGTACTCTGCATAGAAGTTAAATAAATAGGGTGACAATGTACAGCCTTGACGTACTCCTTTTCCTATTTGGAATCAGTCTGTTGTTCCATGTCCAGTTCTAACTGTTGCTTCCTGACCTGCATGTAGGTTTCTCAAGAGGCAGGTCAGGTGGTCTGGTATTCCCATCTCTTTCATAATTTTCCACAGTTTATTGTGATCCACACAGTCAAAGGCTTTGGCATAGTCAATAAAGCAGAAATAAATGTTTTCTGGAACTCTCTTGCTTTTTCCATGATCCAGCAGATGTTAGCAATTTTCCTCTGCCTTTTCTAAAACCAGCTTGAACATCTGGAAGTTCATGGTTCACGTATTGCTGAGGCCTGGCTTGGAGAATTTTGAGCATGACTTTACTAGCGTGTGAGATGAGTGCAATTGTGTGGTAGTTTGACCATTCTTTGGCATTGCCTTTCTTTGGGATTGGAATGAAAACTGACCTTTTCCAGTCCTGTGGCCACTGCTGAGTTTTCCAAAATTGCTGGCATATTGAGTGCAGCACGTTCACAGCATCATCTTTCAGGGTTTGAAATAGCTTAACTGGAATTCCATCACCTCCACTAGCTTTGTTTGTAGTGATGATTCCTAAGGTCCGCTTGACTTCACATTCCAGGATGTCTGGCTCTAGGTGAGTGATCACACCATCATGATTATCTGGATCATGAATCTCTTTTTTGTACAGTTCTTCTGTGTATTCTTGCCACCTCTTCTTAATATCTTTTGCTTCTATTGAAGTGAAGTGAAATCGCTCAGCCGTGTCAGACTCTTTGCGACCCCATGGACTGTAGCCTACCAGGCTCCTCCCTCCATGGGATTCCCCAAGCAAGAGTACTGGAGTGGGTTGCCATTGCCTTCTCCAGGGGATCTTCCTGACCCAGGGATTGAACCTGGGTCTCCCGCATTCCAGGAGGATGCTTTAACCTCTAAGCCACCAGGGAAAATCTGCTTCTGTTAGGTCCATACAATTTCTGTCCTTTATCGAGCCCATCTTTGCATGAAATGTTCCCTTGGTGTCTCTAATTTTCTTGAAGAGATCTCTAGTCTTTCCCATTCTGTTGTTTCCCTCTATTTCTTTGCATTGATCCCTGAGGAAGGCTTTCTTATCTCTCCTTACTATTCTTTGGAACTCTGCATTCAGATGCTTTTATCTTTCTTAGTCCCAATCCAAATGCTGAAACTTACCAGCTCTGGCATGCAAGGGCAGGAAACTGTCATAATGAGAGTACGTGGGCATGAATGAGAAAAGCATGATGGCTAGACTGGATGCCTACCCCTCCAGATGTCTAGAGGAAGGAAGTGGAATGTGTCACAACTATGACTCACTAGTTGGCTAGCGAACTTGGGCCAATCAGCATTGCTCAGGGATGCTACTAGCAGGAAGGGAAAGGGGAGGGAAAGGGGAGGGAAGGGTTGTCCTGAATGTATCCCTTCACCTAGAGCCTGATGGTCCTTTGTGGGACCAGGACTCATAAAGGATCACAATTGTACTGACTCTTATTTTAGCCTTTGACTACATGGCTACTGACTTCTAATTAGATTTGCATCTTAACAGTAACAGTGGAGGTTAAGAGATACGCCTCGCCCCCTATCAAATAACAACTAGGAGGAGTACAAAGTAGGACTCCCATTTTGAATAATCTCATTTTAAACAAATATCCTCGTGATCTGAAACCGCTTTAGGACATGGATGCATACCTCCCTGCTGTAGATAATAGAGGTATGAGTACTCTTGCAAGCTGATGCTAATGGATGTATTGAGTTAGGGTTAGTTTAAATATCAGTTAATTCTGTTTAACTACTGATAAAAAGAAACTTAATATAAACTATTTCAAGGGTGATATAGTTTTGGAGATGTCATCTCCATTTATTCAGTTTTGAACTAATAACTTAAACTTGGAAGAAGATATTTTCTGTATAGTTCTTCTGTGTATTCGTGCCACCTCTTCTTAATATCTTCTGCTTCTGTTAGGTCCATACCGTTTCTGTCCTTTATTGTGCTCATCTTTGCATGAAATGTTCCCGTGGTATCTCTAATTTTCTGAAAGATATCTCTAGTCTTTCCCATTCTATTGTTCTCCTCTATTCCTTTGCATGGATCGCTGAAGAAGGCTTTATCTCTTCTTGCTATTCTTTGGAACTCCACATTCAAATGGGTATATCTTTCCTTTTCTCCTTTGCCTTTAGCTTCTCTTCTTTTCTCAGCTATTTGTAAGGCCTCCTCAGACAACCATTTTGCCTTTTTGCATTTCTTTTTCTTGGGGATGGTCTTCATCACTTCCTCCTGTACAATGTCACAAACCTGCATTCATAGTTCTTCAGGCACTCTGTCTATCAGATCTAATCCCTTGAATCTATTTGTCACTTCCACTGTATAATCATCCAGAAAAACATCTATTTCTGCTTTATTTGGCTATGCCAAAGCCCTTGACAGTGTGGATCACCACAGATTGTGGAAAATTCCTAAAGGGATGGGAATACCAGACCACCTGCCCTGCCTCTTGAGAAACCTGTATGCAGGTCAGGAAGCAACAGTTAGAACTGGACATGGAACAGCAGACTGGTTCCAAGTAGGGCAAGGAGTACATCAAGGCTGTATATTGTCACCCTGCTTATTTAAGTTCTATGCAGAGTACATCATGAGAAACGCTGGGCTGGAAGAAGCACAAGTTGGAATCAAGATTGCTGAGAGAAATATCAATAACCTCAGATATGCAGATGACACCACCTTTATGGCAAAAAGCAGAGCAGAACTAAAGAGCCTCTTGATGAAAGTGAAAGAGGAGAGTGAAAAAGTTGGCTTAAAGCTCAACATTCAGAAAACTAAGGTCATGGCATCCAGTCCCATCACTTCATGGCAAATAGATGGGGAAATAGTGAAAACAGTGACAGACTTTATTTTGGGGGGCTTCAAAATTACTGCAGATGGTGATTGCAGCCACGAAATTAAAAGACGCTTACTCCTTGGAAGAAAAATTATGACCAACCTAGACAGCCTATTAAAAAGCAGAGACATTACTTTGCCAACAAAGGTCTGTCTAGTCAAAGCTATGGTTTTTCCAGTAGTATGTATGGTTGTGAGAGTTGGACTATAAAGAAAGCTGAATACCGAAGAATACCACGCTTTTAAACTGTGGTGTTGGAGAAGACTCTTGAGAGTCCCTTGGACTGCAAGGAGATCCAACCAGTCCATCCTAAAGGAAATCAGTCCTGAATATTCATTAGAAAGACTGATGCTAAAGCTGAAACTCCAATACTTTGGCTACCTGATGAGAAGAACTGACTCTTTTGAAAAGACCCTGATTCTGGGAAAGATTGAAGGCAGGAGGAGAAGGGGATGACAGAGGATGAGATAGGATGGCAGCACCAACTCAATGGACATGAGTTTGAGTAAACTCTGGGAGATGGTGATGGACAGGGAGGCCTAGCATGCTGCAGTCCATGGGGTTGAAAAGAGTTGGACACTACTGAGCGACTGAACTGAACTGAACTGTATAGTCATAAGGGATTTGATTTAGGCCATACCTGAATGGTCTAGTGGTTTTCCCTGCTTTCTTCAATTTAACTCTGAATTTGGCAATAAGGAGTTCATGGTCTGAGCCACAGTCAGCTCCTGGTCTTCTTTTTGCTGACTGTATAGAGGTTCTCCATCTTTGGCTACAAAGAATATAATCAATCTGATTTTGGTATTGACCATTTGGTGATGTCCATGTGTAGAGTCTTCTCCTGTGTTGTTGGAAGAGGGTGTTTGCTATGACCAGTGCATTCTCTTGGAAAAACTGTGTTAGCCTTTGCCCTGCTTCATTCTGTACTCCAAGGCCAAATTTGCCTGTTACTCCAGGTATCTCTTGATTTCCTACTTTTGCATTCCAGTCCCCTATAATGAAAAGGACATCTTTTTGGGGTGTTAGTTCTAGAAGGTCTTGTAGGTCTTCATAGAACCGTTCAACTTCAGCTTCTTCAACATTACTGCTAGGGGCACAGGCTTGGATTACTGTGATATTGAATGGTTTGTCTTGGAAATGAACAGAGATCATTCTGTGATTTTTGAGATTGCATCCAAGTACTGCATTTTGGACTCTTTTGTTGGCTATGATGGCTACTCCATTTCTTCTAAGGGATTTTTGCCCACAGTAGTAGATACGGTCATTGAGTTAAATTCACCCATTCCAGTCCATTTTAGTTCGCTGATTCCTAAAATGTCGATGTTCACTCTTGCCATCTCCTGTTTGACCACTTTGAATTTGCCTTGATTCATGGACTTATCATTCCAGGTTCCTATGCAATATTGCTCTTTACAGCATTGGACTTTATTTCCATCACCAGTCACATACACAACTGGGTGTTGTTTTTGCTTTAGCTCTGTTTCTTCATTCTTTCTGAAGTTATTTTTCCACTGATCTCCAGTAGCATATTGGGCACCTACTGGCCTGGGAAGGTCATCTTTCAGTGTCCTATCTTTTTACTTTTTCATACTGTTTCTCAAGGCAAGAATACTGAAGTGGTTTGCCATTCCCTTCTCCAGTGGACCATGTTTTGTCTGAACTCTCCACCATGATCCATCCGTCTTGGGTGGCCCTACACAGCATGGCTCATAGTTTCCTTGAGTTAGACAAAGCTGTGGTCCATGGGATCAGATTGGTTAGTTTCCAGTGATTGTGGTTTTCATTCTGTCTGCCCTCTGATGGAGAAGGATAAGAAGATTCTGGAAGCTTCCTGATGGGAGAGACTGACAGAGGGGGAAACTGGGTCTTGTTCTGAAGGGTGGGGCCATGCTCAGTATATCTTTAATGCAATTTTCTGTTGCTGGCCTGTGTTCCCTCCTTGTTGTTTGACCTGAGGCTGAGCTATGGTGGAGGTGACGAAGATAATGGTGACCTCCTTCAAAAGGTCCCATGCACCCACTTCTACACTAACCCTGCATCAGGCCACCACTGACCCATGCCTCCACTGGAGACTCCTGGACACTCACAGGCAAGTCTGGGTCAGTCTCCTGTGGGGTTAGTGCTCCTTCCTCTTGGGTCCTGGTGTGCATAAGCTTTTGTTTGTGCCCTCCAAGGGTCTGTTTCCTCAGTCCTGTGTAAGTTCTGGTGGCTCCATGGTGGGGTTAATGACGACCTCCTCCAGAGGTCTTATGCCATCCCAGGCCTATTGCACCCAGAGCCCCTGCCCCTGCAGCAGTCCACTGCTGACCTGTACCTCTGCAGGAGACCCTTAGACACAGCACAGTTTAGGCTTTAGCATAGTTTAGGCTTTCCTTACTATGATGAAAAAGAAAATTGATTATGATATCAACCATGGGTACCATAACTCCTTTTAGGGAAGAAAGTGTATCATTTGAATAAATAATTTGAAGGGCTTTTCAAGCTTGGAAAATTTTTGGTCATATCTCTTCAAATATTTTTTCAGTTCCCCTTTTTGCCTTTGAGGACTCTAATTACACATGCCGGAGGTTGCTCAAAGTTGTCCTACATCTCGCTGGTGCTGTTTTCGTTTGCTTTATTCTTTTTATACCCTGTGCTTCATTTTGCTTAGTTTCTGTTGCTATGTCTTCAAGTGCATTATTTTCTTCCTTTCTAATAACTGATCTGCTGTTAATCACATTTCATATTTACATACCAAATATCTTTGGTATTTTTATATCTTGAATGACTCTGCCTATATTTTGAACAAGTGAAATATAGTTATAATGTCTTTGTTTGCCAATTCTAACATTCTTGTCAGTTCTGGGTGGGTTTCAATTGATTACTTACCTTCTTCATTATGAGTCAGGTTTCTCTGCTCCTCTGTACGTCTGGTAAGGTTTGACTGGGTTCCAGACATTGTAAATTTTACCCTGCAGAATGCAGATAGTTTTGTTTTTCTATAAATATTCTGGGAAGCAGTTAAGTTTCTTGGAAGAAGTTTGGTCCCTTCTGGCCTTGATGTGGTGACATGTTAGGTGAGTCCAGAACAGTGCTCAGTATGGGGCTAATTATTTCCCATTACTGAGGTAGGACCTTCCTGAGTTCTCTAGTCAATGCCCTGTGAATTATGAGTTTTGCCAGTCTAGGTTATGGGAACAGACACAGCTGTTAATATCAGCCCCATTTGAATGCTGAATACTGTTCCTGCTATTCTTTTTAGATGACTCTCTCTCCAGCTTCAGGTAGCTTGTTCACACACATGATTGACCCATGCCTTAGTGAATACTTTAGGGGGATCCTGTGTGAATCCCTGGGATTCTCTCTTTGTGTAGCGCTTACCTTCATCCTGTGAACTCTGGTGTCTTGATCTTTCTAGATTGTCTCTTCCATCCACAATTATTGATATGTTGTGTTTTCACTCCTATTTAGTTCTAAGTATTTTCGGTTTTCTCTTTTGATATCTTCTTTTACCCATGAGATATGTAGATGTGTGTTGTTTAATTTCCAAATATTGAGGAATTTTCTAGGTTTTATTTTAGACTTTCATTTCCATACAATTCTATGGTCAGTGAATACACTCCATATGATTTTAATCTTTTAGAATTTATTTAAACTGTTTTATAGTTTAGTACGTGATCTATTTTGATGAATGTTTCATGTATACTTGAAAAAATGTATTCTAACAGATTTTGGATGTCGTGTTCTATAAATGTCTACTGGATCAAGTTGGCTGATAGTGTTGTTTGTGTCTTCAATATGCTTACTGATTTCATGTTCCATTAATTACTGAGAGAGAAGAGTTAGGTTCTTTAATGACAATTAAGGATTTGTCTAGGTTTTCCTTTAGTTGTCCATTTTTTCCCTCTTGTGTTTTAACACTGTATAATAAAGATGCATGCACATTTAGGGATCCATTTTGATGAATTAGTCTTTGTATCATTATGAAGTGTCTTCTTTTATCCTTCTTCAGCTTTCTTTTGATTATTTTTTGCATGATATATCTTTATCATTTACTTTGAACTTATATGTGACTGTGATCAGGTAAAGATCCATATTATAAGCCTTCAGTTCAGTTCAGTTCAGTTGCTCAGTGGTGTCCGACTCTTTGTGACCCCATGAATTGCAGCATGCCAGACCTCCCTGTCCATCACCATCTCCTGGAGTTCACTTAGACTCATGTCCGTCAAGCCGGTGATGCCATCCAGCCATCTCATCCTCGGTCGTCCCCTTCTTCTCCTGCCCCCAATCCCTCCCAGCATCAGGGTCTTTTCCAATGAGTCAACTCTTCGCATGAGGTGGCCAAAGTACTAGAGTTTCAGCTTTAGCATCAGTCCTTCCAATGAACATCAAGGACTGATCTCCTTTAGGATGGACTGGTTGGATCCAAGCAACTCTCAAGAGTCTTCTCCAACACCACCATTCAAAAGCATCAATTCTTTGGTGCTCAGCTTTCTTCACAGTCCAACTCTCACATCCATACATGACTACTGGAAAAACCATAGCCTTGACTAGATGGACCTTTGTTGGCAAAGTAATATCTCTGCTTCTTAATATGCTGTCTACGTTGGTCATAACTTTCCTTCCAAAGAGTAAGTGTCTTTTAATTTCATGGTATTCAAACCCACGCCTACAGGGGAAAATGCGACCTGAACACAGCGCCTTAGGCTACTCGGCCATCCTGACTTCCTATTATAAGCCTTAGGACAACCAATAAAAAATAAATGTAAGTGATATAGCAAATAAATGACTTGATGGAAAATTGACAAATAATTAAAGATTATAAAAATAAGTCAAAATTTTGGAGATGAAAAGTACAATAACTGAAATTAGGAACACAAAGGATGGTTTAATATCAAGTTAGATGCAGCTTAAGAGAGAATTAGTCAAGTACAAAATAGGTGAGAAAAAATATCCAAGACTGAAGCACAGAATGAAAAAAGTATGAAAAATGCAAAAACAACTTTATCATTAACATTAAACTCTTAAACCAAATTTTCAATGACATTCAGAATGATCTCAGGCATTTTACCTTATACAAAATGAACTTCTAAAAGCTTTACTTTGACTTCATAAATTAGATGGAAATATTGAGCCATTATTGAAATTAATTTAATTTTAATTAATTTAAATTAAATTAATTTCTTATAGAATATCAGCCATAATGCTATAACCAACATCTATCGAAATAAACAGTAAAAAGACAAAGACCTTATTCCATGTATTTAGAAACTAAAAAGGCACTGCCAAAGAATTCATGGATTAAAGAGAAAAATTCCAGTTGAAATGACAGAACATTTGGCTCAGACACAGGTAAAAATGTTACATATCAAATCTAACAGAATGAAGCTAAAGTGTATTTAGAAATAAATTTAGAGCATTTAATGTTGTTGTTCAGTTGCTCAGTCGTGTCCGGCTCTTTGTGACCCCATGAACTGTAGCACACCAAGCTTCCCTGTCCTTCACAATCTCCCAGAGTTTCCTCAAACCCATGTTCATTGAATCAGTGATGCCATCCATCAGCTCATCCTCTGTCATCTCCTTCTCCTCATGTCTTCAGTCTTTCCGAGCATCTGGGTCTTCTCAATGAGTTGGCTCTTCACATCAGGTGGCCGAAGTTGGAGCTTCAGCGTCAGCACCAGTCTTTCCAGTGAATATTCAGGGGTCAATCTCCTTGCAGTCCAAGGGACTCTCAAGAGTCTTCTCCAGCAGCACAGTTCGAAAGCATCAATTCTTGGTGCTCTGTCTTCTTTATGGTCTTTATTACTCCCTTGGCAGGACCCAAGACTCTCTTTGGGTCCCCCCCTGTACTGTGAGTTGGAAACTCACCCCATGCAATAAGCTCAACAATCATGGATCGCACCTCATTTCATTTCCTTCTTTCAGACAGCTCTATTGTGCACTACATCACCTTTCTCTGCTGTTTTATGTGTTTGGGTTTCCAGTTATTTAAGATGAGAGAGCAAATCTGGCCTCCTTTATTCCATGGTAGCTGAAAGTAGAAGTAATCTGTCATTTTTCTAAAGTTTGAAAAAATGCAAAACAACGCCACATATATATCCCCTATTTCTCTATATAAAAAAATATGTATTGATATAGACGTAGTTTGGGGAAAATGAACTAATAGTGTAAAAATCATGCATAGGGAAGCTGAACACCAAATTTGGGAGAAAAGTTGCTTAGAGGGAGAGAGAGCAGAAAACTACCCTGAAATTGAGATAATGAGCAAGAATGGTAAAATTTTAGAATTCTTTGAAGATTGGTAGTAGGCACAGGGATATTCACCATATTTTTCTATATACTTCTTATGTGCATGAAATATTTTATAATAAAAATTTAATGGCATGCAAAAGGGAGAATAAGTAAAGAGTATTAGTTAAAGGAGTATTCTAGAAAGATAAAGAGGTAAAATAGGATAGTAATTAAATGTGTTCTGTAAGCCACATCTAAGCCAGATGGCACCGTTGGGGGTGGGGACCAAGTGGTAGCAAACAGAAATAATACATCTTCTTCTCTCACCAGCCAGGTCTCAGCAGGCTGTGATTTACGTATTGGTGCTTTCTTGTGAGTACTTTCTACTCCTGGGCAGAATTCTTTGATCAGTTCAGTTCAGTCACTCACTTGTGTCCGACTCTTTGTGACCACAGGGACTGCAGCACGCCAGACTTCCCTGTCCATCACCAACTCCCGGAGCCTACTCAAACTCATGTTCATCATGTTGGTGATGCCATCTAACCATCTCATCCTCTGTTGTTTCCTTCTCCTCCTGCCTTCAATCTTTCCCAGCATCAGGGTCTTTTCCCAATGAGCCAGTTCTTCACATCAGGTGGCCAAAATATTGGAGTTTCAGCTATAACATCAGTCCTTCCAATGGTTATTCAGGACTGATTTCCTTTAGGATAGACTTGTTGGATATCCTTGCAGTCCTCGAGACTCTCAAGAGTCTTCTCTAACACCACAGTTCAAAAGCATCAATTCTTTGGCACTCAGCTTTCTTTATAGTCCAACTCTCACATCCATACATGACTACTGGAAAAACCATAGCTTTGACTTTGTTGGCAAAGTAATGTCTCTGCTTTTTAATATCCTGTCTAGTTTGGTCATAGCTTTTCTTCCAAGGAGCAAGTGTCTTTTAATTTCATGGCTGCAGTCACCCTCTGCAGTGATTTTGGAGACCAAGAAAATAAAGTCTCTCACTGTTTCCATTTTTCCCCATCTATTTGCCATGAAGTGGTGGGACCAGATGCCATGATCTTAGTTTTCTGAATGTTGAGTTTTAAGCCAACTTTTTCACTCTTTTCTTTTACTTTCATCAAGAGGCTCTTTAGTTCTTCTTTGCTTTCTGCCACAAGTGTGGTGTCATCTGCATATCTGAGGTTATTGATATTTCTCTTTGATGGAATCCTTCAAAACCCCAGCTTCCATAAACACCACAATGTTACCACCATGCCTTGTTGAGTTATCTGTCGACCTGCCTCTGGACTTGAGCTCTTGGGTCACTGTTGTGCTCTCTCTTATCCACATAGATGATCTCTCTCTGACTTTGGCCTCTCAGTATCTTGGTGCTACTTCTCTTCAATGATCATCTCTTGCTTGGATCTTTGCAATAGCCTCCTGACTTGTCTCCCTTCATCATTATCCCTTGCTGCATCTACCCTTAATATGGTAGCTGATGGAGTGGTCCTCTGAAAACCTCGGATCATGTCACTTCTCTGCTCAAAATTCTCTGTCTTGCTCAGAGGAAAAACCAAACTCTCCTATTGCCTTCAAAGCACTGCAGTGATCTGGCCCCTCCCACCCCATCTCTTGGCGCTTTCCCCTACTCCCTGTCCGTACTCATCACTCGGGGCTCCCCGATGCTCCTGCCTCAATTACACCTGCTGCTCCCTCTTAGAAACTTTTTACCTGATTATCTACCTGGCTTGTTCTTTCTCTCACCAAAAGTGTGGTTTTCTCAATTGTCACATTTTACAGGTCTTTCTGACCCCTTTATTTAAAGCTGCTCTCATTTTCATAATGCATTCCATTTCTTCCTCTGCTTATCTCTTTCTCCCTAGTAGGTGTGGTCTTCCAATATACTATAAAATTTATTTCTTAATTTTTTTAAATTGTCTGTCTCCCTCCACTGGAATATAATCTTCATGAAAACAGGGATTTTTGTGTTTTATTTATTGCTGTAACACAAGCACTTAGAACAAGTGCCTGGCACAGAGATTGCCATCAGTGGCTTTGAGGATCTCTGTTTCCTCCTTTACTCAGAGACTTAAGGGAGTGAGGGAGAGGTGTATAGCCCCTTGTACCAGCAGTTCACCTGACGCAGATGTGATGGTTGTCCCTTGGACTGGGCTTTGAGCGTCAGCTAGGCAGAGTGCCGCAGAAGTGTTCCTAGGTCCCAGGTGTTTAACTCCTTCAGGTCTGGAGAGCCCCTCTGTGACTTTCCTGCCTCTTGTAGGGACCCAGAAATCATTTGATTGCTTCCACGCATGAATGCAAAAGAAGGAGGTGGCAGAGGATGAGATGGTTAGATAGCATCACTGACTCAGTAGACACGAATTTGAGAAAACTCTGAGAGATAATGGAGGACAGAGAAGCCTGGTTGCTGCCGTCCATGGGGTTGCAAAGAGTCAGACACAACTGAGCAACTGAACAATAGAATAAAAGGGCACAGCAACTCTTCAAGGCTGCCCAAGGCTCCGTCTCCCAGGAGCTTGCTGGCACTCTCCTCACTGGGCTCTTGCTGTCTTTCTGGGACTCAGCCCAGCTCTCAGATCCCACAGCTCTATCTAAGAATTCTGTTGCCTCCCTGGGCTCCACTTCAGTTCAGAGAATAAGGACTTTGTCTATGTAGAGTCCGCCGACATCTTTTCAATGCTCCCCACCCTCACCCCCCATGTCTCACCTTACTTCACTTTCTCTCTTCTCCTCCCCCAGAATGGAAATTTTTCCCTAGTATAACAGGAATGCTAATCTTGCTTCTGTTCATCTCTCATTTGTATTGTGAATCCTTCCCATTTTTCTAAGGGCCTGGGCTTTTGGAATCTAAAAATAGGAGGAGAGACACTATCTTTCTGCATTTGGCTGTCAAACTCTCTCAGAGGATAACTTGGTTGCTGTAATGGAAGAAGGGTCAGGGGCATGGGAGAGGGAAAGTGAGAGGGAAAGGCTTGGGTGGGGGAAATTATGAAATATTTATAGAAGATGTGGTATATATACACAGTGGAATATTACTCAACCATTAAAAGAATGAAATAAGGTTATTTGCAGCCACATGGATGGACCTAGAGAGTGTCATACTGAGTGAAGTAAGTCAGAGAAGGAGAAATATTATATGACATCCCTCATATGTGGAATCTAAAAAGAAATGAACTTACTTACAAAACAGAAAGAGACTCACAGACTTAGAAAATGAATTCATGGTTGCTGGGCGAGGGTGAAGGGATAGTTAAGGACTTTGGGAAGAACATGTACACACTGCTGTATTTTAAATGGATAACCAACAGAAACTTATCGTACAACACATGGAACTCTGCTCAATGTTACGGGCCAGCCTCGATGGGAAGGGTGTTTGGGGGAGAATGAATACATTAGATGCATGGCTGAGTCCCTTCACTGTTCACCTGAAACTATCACAACATTGTTAATTGGCTGCACCTCAGTACAAAATGTTTTGGCATTAAAAAATAAATAAAAATAAAATTTAGAAAAAAAGAGAACAGTCTCATCGCTTGATGATAATAATGACGACAATAATAATGATGGTGGCGCTAGTGGTAAGGAATCCGCCTGCCAGTGCAGAAGACGTAAGAGACCTGAGTTTGATCCCTGTGTTAGAAAGATCCCCTGGAAAAGGATCTGGCAACCTACTCCAGTATTCTTGCCTGGAAAATTCCTTGGACAGAGGAGTCTGGTGGGCTATAGTCCAGGAGGTCAGAGTCAGACACGACTGGGCGTGCACACACAACCTTGACTGAGCACTTCCTGTATGTCAGGTCCACTCCCAAGTGCTCTGTATACAGCATCTCCATTAATCACCACCACAACTCCATGTGTATTGATTATTATAGTAATTTTTCATAAGAGCAAATTGAAGTCTAGTGAGGGAGAGGGATTTCCTCAGGTCCCACATTTTACAAACGATGGGTGTGGGCTTCAGACGCAAGCCTGGTGTACACCAAAGGCTGTACCTCCTGGCCTCATGGCAACACCTCTAGAGCCTGAGGATACCAGGCCCTGTAGATGGGGAATTACTCCATTCTTCTACACTCCCGGCCCCTCACCCAGCAAGAGTGCGCTGTCCCTCCTCTTCCTGCCGTGCCCTGGGAAGGGCTGAATCATCCCCGTTTGTCCCCAAGGTCAGCCTCTCTCTGCAAATTTGGCTTCCTACTTTGCTTCTGCTTCAGTAGGTTTCCAATCTCTCTCTCTTCTTCCTTCTCTTTGTCTCTTTTTCTTGGTGTGGCTTTACAAATAAAATATAAATTTAGCTGAGAGCTCATACCACAAAAAGGGAAGAAGTGATAAGTATAAGCAGCAAATAGAACCCAGGGGGTTAACACCCTGCTACCACACATGAAGGTTTTGTGGGGAAAGGACTGAGGATCTGTGCGTCTTTGCTCTTGGGGGCATTCAGGCTGCCTTTGCTGCTTCCTGCAGAGATGTCCTGGGCTCCTCCCCAAAGAGTAGTGTCTTTATCAACAAGTAGAAAGCTGCAGCTTCGGGAAGGTGTCCCAGCTCCAAATTGTCTCTACTGTCAGAGGACTGCTACTTTGGAACAACAAGCTAACTCTTAAAAAACAAAAACAAAAACAAATATCAGCCATTGACATCTTAGTATAGCTGAGCTGAACCAGCTAGCCCAGATCCAGAGTCTTTTTTTTTTTTTTAAAGATACAGGCACCTCAATGTGCAAAGCAGCACTGTTTTTTTCCCCCTTTTTTGAAGATTTTTTGGATGTAGACCATTTTTTTCGGACACGACTGAGCGACTTTACTTTGACTTTTCACTTTCATGCATTGGAGAAGGAAATGGCAACCCACTCCAGTATTCTTGCCTAGAGAATCCCAGGGATGGGGGACCCTGGTGGGTTGCCGTCTATGGGGTCGCACAGAGTCAGACACGACTGCAGCGACTTAGCAGCAGCAGCAGACCATTTTTTACAGTCTTCATTGAAATTGTTAGAATATTGCTTCATTTGTTTATGTTCTCGTTTTCTGGCCATGAGTCGCATGGGAATCTTAGCTCCCTAACCAGGGATCGAACCCACATCCCTGCATTGGAAGGCAATGTCCTAACCACTGGACCACCAGGGAAGTTCCCAAGATCCAGATTCATAGGGGACAGTCATTTTGATGGCAGTGAGGTGGGAGGAGAGGAAACTTGGAACAGGGTGCAGTCGGTTGAGTCCAGGGCTGTGAGAGGGCTCTGGGCAGCTGGGTGAAGGCTGTGTGTCTCTGCAGGTGACGACTCCATCAGCACCTTGGGCCTGATCCTCTGCGTGGGGCTGTCGCTGCTGCTCGTGTCCATCCTGGGCTACAGCCTGGCCAAGTGGTACCAGCGTGGGTACTGCTGGGAGGGTGAGTGCGCGCCGGACCTTGCCACCCCAGCTCAGCCCAGCCCCTCCTCTTCCGTGGTGTTTGGCCAGGCCAGATGGGGCAGCAAACTCTTTAGAATGATGTCATGCAAAAATATTTCCTGTGGTGGCAGCAGTGGTCGAGGACTTGGGTGGGGTGGCTGAGCCCCTGAGGCGGCGGGGGTAGGGTACTGGAGCCTTTATTGAATGGGGGGCTCTTCCCATACCCAGCAAGCAGTCAGCTTCCTCCTCCCTCAGAACTCACAGGAGTCCATCTCCCAGGCCTCTGTGGGCCCCAAAGCCAAGTGTGATGGGCTAGACTAGCCAAGCTCCAGATGTCTCTTCTACACCTGGCTCCTTGTCCCCTCTTCTCCTGCCTGTGTATCTCAGGGCCTTCTCCTGAGCTTGCTGATGCTTCAGCCCCACTGGGCATCTCCTGGAATTTGCTGGGGGTGCCCCCAACTCTGATTCACATCTTCATTTCCCACAGGACCCGGGAGAGCTGGGAGGGCGTACTAGAGTCCTGGGGGCTTACCAGGTGGTGCTAGCGGTAAAGAACCTACCTACCAATGCAGGAGACATAAGAGACGTGGGTTCCATCCCTGGGTCGGGAAGATCCCTGGAGGAGGGCATGGTGACCAACTCCAGGATTCTTGCCTGGAGAATCCTGTGGACAGAGGAGCCTGGTGGGCTACAGTCCATAGGGTCGAAAAGAGTCAGACACGATTGAAGTCACCTAGCATGCACTAGAGTCCCAAGAAGCAGAGAACATTTCCTGGATCTGCAGTTAAATTCAACAGCTTCCACGGATGTTTGTTGAGCACCTACTATGTGCCAATGTGCTTGTGCCTAATATGATTAAAAAAAAAATTCCATGTGAAGATGAAATTTTTAGTCTGTGTGTGTGTGTGTGTGTGTTTACAGAAGATATGAGGCTAGAGTCAGAGTTGGAAAGTGGTGGAGTCTGGATTCCAGCCTCCTTCCCAGAGTCATTAGTGCCCTTGATGGAGAGATCCCCAGTGGCAGGATCTATCCTCAAAGAGCTGGTGTTTCTGTCTAGAAAGAAGGGAATGTACCCATGAGTTTGGAGCAGAAAGAAGACACCGAAGGAGGCTGGGAACCTCCCATGACATTCTGAGGCCCAGCCTAGCCACCCACACCTCCCAGACAGGCATGAGGGTGGAACATATGATCCCAGAAGAGTGGTGGGTCACTCTCCCTGGAGGTACAAACCCTTTCTTTTCTGTTTGTCTTTCTAGGGCCTAATTTTGTCTTCAACTTGTACCAAATCCGGTGAGTAGATTCAGGACAGATCGGGGTGGGATGGGGGTGGGGGCTATGTATGCTTGAGAAAGAATCAAAGATGGAGCTCAAACTTATTACTTCCCTTCCCTGTCTCCTCCCCATGTCTCTGAGCAAGCAAGAGAAAAGGGTGGAGCAGGGTCCATGTAGAAAGTTCCACGAAAGGAAACTTTAACACAGACAGAACATGGAAGATTCTAATGACAGTGATCTACTTAGCATTCACCCCTGGGTGGCCATTCATATATTTACTCACCCATCATTTATTCAGTAAAGATTCTACTGCAGTAAGTATTGTGGCCTTAGTTTCTAAGGGTACCAAGATAACTTGGCATAGTATCTGTCTTTAAGCTGCCTGTGGTGGACACCTGCCTGGTTACAGATATAATCTCAGACATAACATGCTGTCCAAAGAGGGGAGCAAATGAAAACAATCAGAGATTCAGGGAGTGTCCTGAGTTATTGCAGGAAGATTCAGAAAGTCCTCCTGTGATAAGTTGTCTCATCTGGTCTCTGCCACACAGCAGGCTTGCTTCTCATCTGGCCCAAGGGTTGGGTAACTCTCATTCTGGAAAATAAGTCAGTGAGTCATGGCTGGAAGTTTTTCCCATGCTCTGGTCCCAGAGAGAGGCCAGGTTCTCAGCCCCCGTAACTTGATTGGATGGTCTTTCTCAGGAACCTGAAGGATCTGGAGATGGGTCCTCCCTTCACCATCAGTGGCCACATTAGCAGTTCAGATGGAGGCTACATGAAGTTCTCAGACAGGCTGGTCTGATGAGGGGAGTGTCAACTTTCTGGAGCCCCAGAGAGGTGAGTGGAACACTGGTGAGCTCCTGAGTGAACCTGATGTCCCAGTGTGGTCCTCAGGTGGTTCAGGCACCCAAGCCTAGCACCAAAGATGGCTTGGAACCCACAGACGATGTGGTTCATCCTCCAGGGAGCGGGTGCTATAGGAGATGGTCCTGAGAGCAAAGACCTGGGATCGTGCTGTCCCTGCCTCCTGCTAGCACTGGGTCGCTCCTTTCACTGTTGTCCACCTGATCCATGCCTTCCTTTCCTTTCTAATCAGATCAAAGTTTTTAGAATGGGGCTTTCTATCTTTGCTCTGAGATGCAGGCTCCAGACGGCCACGCTTTCCAAGAAGCATCGCTGTAGAACTTCTGAACTTGTTGAACTTTCTAAGCCCAGGAGCTGTCCTTGCTTCCTGGCTGGCACACCTCATGGTCACACTTTTCCTTGCCTGCCTTCAAGCCCGTCCCTCTTCACATCACAGTTGCTGTCTCCCATCGAAACCCTTTCTCCTTCCAGCAGTCCCTCACGGACCCTCAGTTTGGCTTCTCTCTCATCTCCACATAGGACCCCACACTCAGCTCCTCTATATGTTTCTCCCTCTGCCCAGATGTGATGGTTCAGAGCAGCAGTCCCCAATCTTTCTGACATCAGGGACCAGTTTCGTGGAAGATGATTTTTCCGGAGATGGGCATGGGAGATGGTTTCGAGATGATTCAAGCATATTACATTTATTGTGCAATTTTTCTCTACGATTAGTACATCAGTTCCACCTCAGATCATCAGGCTTTAGGTCCCAGAAGCTGAGGAGCCCTGGTTTAGAGGAATCCTTTCAAAGACTCATTTCTTTTTCATGTCCCTTTATCTTTTTCTGCAGGAGGAGGCTCCTGGCTCAGAATCCACCCCTTTTGGGCTCCCCTGCCTTCAACTCCTGGGTCTTCAATGCCTGGCCTAGCCCCTCTTGTGAACATTGAGGAGTCTTCTCTTGGGACACCCCAGCCTGCAGCATGAGAGTCCCCGAGAGAGTCAGACCTCTGGGAACAGAGTCTGTGAAGTCACAGAGGCTTTCTCACAGAAACCAAGAGACGGCCATTTCCTGAGGAGGAGGGGCTGGTTCCTGGGGGCGGCTGAGCCTGTGCCCACAGGTTCCAGGTGCCCTGGAGAGCAGAGCCCTCCCAGCTGGGCGGCGTGGGTGGGGCTTGGAGATTCCGGAGGGGAGCTCTCCATTGGGCATCCCCAGCCACTTCCCCTGGGGGACTGACACCGGGGCCAGAAAACCTGTCATATCCTCCATAGGCAAAGTCATGTGGGAGGAAGGGTCATTCCAGATGCTTTTAAACCTTCCTACCAGAAGTGAACTTATCCTGAGAGCTGTATACTGAGCTTAGGCCTTGACTCTGCCCTGCCCCCCTCTGCCCTTGGTTCTGGCACTTTCTGCAAGTCTCCCCACCTCACTCCCCAACCCCTCATGCCCTCCCACACATCTGTCCACCACCTGTGTCTGTTTCCCTTGCTACTGACCAGCCTCTGTGCCTCTCAGACAATTCTGAGGGCAGTGCTGAGAACAGTCTGGAAACAAATTCTTATATTTAGGTTCCTGTGATGGGGAGGGCCTGGTGTAGATAGCTGTCTCTCCCATTTACTCCATTTCCTGTGCAAGGCCTGAAATGGTGAGAATGGGGGAAGAGGAACCTAGATTAGCCTGAAATAAACCAGATAATGCACATGGGAAATCAACAACCAAGTATAGCTTAGTGGACAGGAGAACAGTTTGTTCATGAGTCATTACTCCTTCCTCCAGTCTATACCCTACCGGACCTGAGGTGGGGCCCAAACTGGGATGTCAGCTTGCATGCTAAGCTGCTTCAGTCGGGTCTGACTCTGTGTGATCCATGGACTGTAGCCTGCCAGGCTCCTGTCCATGGGATTCTCCAGGCAAGAGTATTGGAGTAGGTTGGTGTTTCCTTCTCCAGGGGGTCTTTCCAACCAAGGGATGGAACCTGCGTCTTCTGCATTGGCAGACGGGTTCTTTACCACTAGCGCCACCTGGGAAGCCCTGGGATGTCAGTTTAGTAGGTACTTTATGCAGCGTTGTTCTGTCCAGAGGGACTGAATTCCTGGGGCAGCTGTGGATGGAGCAGGGTCTAATGGGGGCCCTGCCACTGCTGAAAACAGCAGTTAGAGCTACCAGCCACTGGTCTCCCTGACGATGTCTCAGAACAAGGCCAATAATAAACAGAGGCCCAGGACCGTAATAGGTGAGGAGAAAAGTCACTTTTGTCCTCCTGTCCTCTCTTTTCTGAAGCCTGGTTTCTTTCTTGCTTTGGATTCTAACAGACTGACTCACCAGGGCCTGGGGGCCAGTCTCCCGACAGAGCCAGGTTGAGACTTAATAAGCCAAGTCTCTGCCTTTGGAGGTCTTCGGCTGGGCCCCAGTTCCTCTATTCCTGGACAGGTGGATGTGGGGAGGGGCCCCCTAGACTCTGGACCCCTCCCTTCCTTGAAGGCCCATTGGGAGAGGTGCGGGGAGGGGCTACGGGCTGACGTGGTGTCCTTCCTCCTTGCATTTCAGTTCTGAGGGCTGAGCCCCATTGCTTAACCCAAGGGGGTGTCCAGTCTCAGTAAACACTCAGCTGAGCCCTGCTCAGTGCGGATCCTGGGTCCGCAGCCCTGGCAGGGCCTCCCTAACCCCTGAAAGCGCTCAGAACTCAGTGACCTGGGGAAACCTCAAAGACTAGGGTCCAGGGCCCAGGTGGTCTTGGCCCCAGGTTTGATGGCTGCAGGTAGGGAGACAGGGACAGCTGCCCTAGGCTGGGAGAATGGAGGGTATTTCCTATCCTGGGGAGCGGAACTGAGACCCCGCCACTTCCTCTTTTTGGGTCCTCTGACGTGTTCCCTGTCCTCTCTGCCTCCCCCTCGTTTTCCTGACTTCCGTTGTCTGACTGGCTAGCGCAGCTTTCTTTACCCTGGACTCCACATGTTTCTGTTGGGGGCAGATTCCGGCTCATTCAGAAATGGGGAGGGAGCAGATGTCTAGAAATCTGGCTCCAAGTCTGGTTATATATGCTGGGCACCTTGACCCATGGCGATGCCAGCACCGCCCCCGCCACCGAGGCCCTCCCCTTCCTCGTAATTTTTCTTCACCTCCTTGGCCCCAGGAGCCAGGAGGCAGTCATGGAGGCCCGCAGTTCCATGGACTGGCCGTTCCCAGGCCGCTGACTGCCACCCTCTTCCTCTTTGGAGTCTTTGCCAAGGCTGTTCTCCTGCCTAGAATGCCTTCGACCCCCACCCCCGGCCACATCTAATCTCCATGGCTGGCTCAAGTCTCATCTTTCCTATGGCTTCCCTTGGACTCTAGACTTGATGCCACGCAAGCAGGCAGGGTTAAGTCCCACAGGTTTTTAGTAACCATTAAAAGAGGAGTCAATAGGAGGAGCTTATATATGCCAGCTGAGTGGAAGGAGACACCCACTGTGCACCCGCAGAAGCCTGCCTGGTGCTAGAGAAAGATGCCCAGGTGATGTGAGGAAGAGAAGAAGCTGCTTATACAGTGCAGAGTCTTCAGAGTGCAGTGCACTTCCACACACGCCACTGTGTCTTGAGCCTGGTGGCAGCCTTGTGATGCGGAGACTATCAGCCCCATTTTACATACAGAGAGACTGACGCTCAGAGAGTTGGTATTCTTTGCCTAAGGCTGCACAGCCAGCAACTGACAGAGTCGAGGCCTCACTGATACAGCCCGACCTCAGGGCTTGGAGGGAGGAGCGCCATAGAACAGGGTCTGGTGTAGAGCCTGTTCTGCCGTGCTGTGTGGTCACAGGCTGTCGTTTCACCATCCTGGGATTAAATTGCAGCATCTGGCACTGGAGGGGCTACTTCTTCAAGACTTCTCTCTCTCTTTCACTTGAAGCAGAAAAAGAGTCCTATTATTTTATTTTATTTTATTTTTTCAAATCTCTGGGCTCTCTGAGAACTGGGCCGTAAAGAAAGCAGAATGCCGAAGAACTGATGCCTTCAAACTGTGGTGCTGAAGAAGACTCTTGAGAGTTCCTTGGACTGCAAGGAGATCACACCAATCAATCATAAAGGAAACCTTGAATATTCATTGGAAGGACTGATGCTGAAGCTGAAGCTCCAATACTTTGGTCACTTGATTTGAAGAGTGACTCATTGGAAAAGACCCTGATGCTGGGAAAGACTGAGGGCAGGAGGAGAAGGGGGCCACAGAGGATGAGATGGCTGGAGGGCATCACTGATGCAAAGGACACGAACTTGGGCAAACTCTGGGAGATGGTGAGGGACAGGGAGGCCTGGCGTGGTGCAGTCCATGGCGTCACGAAGAGTCAGACGTGACTGGGCAACTGAATAACAACTCTGTGTTTAGTGCCACAGGAGCTGGCACTTAGTGGGCATACCATAATCTGAGCGGCTGCCTATAGCAGAAAAGAGAAGAGAAAACTCCCTAGGGCACTCCGTTGTCTTCTCTGGGAGTGAGAGTGCTGCTTACCCAGTTTAATCCCACCTCCTCTGTGATCTGCTGAGGGCGGCAGTGAGCGTTGCTTATCTTTTGGAGCCCTCTGCCAGGAAGAGCCAGTTGTGTGTGGCCCTGGTGTCTGGCCATTCCCATCCAGGCTGGATTCTCCAGAGGTGAGCTTTTGCACTCTCCTTAGTGGATTCTGACTTCCTGTATCTGAAGAGCCTGGGCACTACTATATCTCATGACCACTGACCAAAAATGCCCTGCAGGCTCATTTCACACCCAGCTTCTCGCCAACAAGAGCTTACTCAGGTGTTCAGGCATCAGGATCCATTGTGAACTTTGAAAAAGGAAAAAGATGGAAAATCATCGACATTATTGTAAACTGTGCTTCCAACTAAATGAGTGTTTCCTTATATAGCATGTGCAGAGTCAAGGACAATTATATTCCTGCTTCTCTGCTGGCTCAATGGTAGAAGAACCCACCTGCAATGCAGGAGACGTGAGTCGGGAAGATCCCCTTGAGAAGGAAATGGCTACCCACGCCAGTATTCTTGCCTGGAGAATCCCATGGAGGGAGGAGCCTGGTGGGCTACAGTCCATGGGGTCGCAAATAATTGAATATGACTTAGGCCCAAAGCACCACAGTTTAGTGCATTTCATACACAAAAGAGGCACGTACGAAGTGTAGTGATAACTCTCTAACTCAGGAGGTGGCAGCTGAAAGGTGATGGCTGCAGTTCCCTTTGACCTTGATAGTTTAGTATCCTAAATATTACTTTGTCTTTTTTTTGACCCTGGCTAAGACTGATGAGTACCGAAGATTGGACCGTTTCCAACCTATCCCTTCTTGAGCAGGATGGTGAAACACTGACATGTGCCTCGGATTAGCGCCAGACAGGGACTTCAAATGCACTGTCTCATTTCATCCTCCCCGTCTCTCAGGTGAGGAAACAGAGGCTCAGGGTCTGGTGAAATGATTTGCTTAAGGCCAGGGAAGACTATTTTCTCTGTAACTCTTCCTCACTTTTAGCCTCTGCCCAAGCTAGCAGCTCTCCGAGATCCCTGGCCCCCAAGGAAGCAGGCCCCTCCCTCTGGTCTCTCATCTCTTTTCCAGCCCCCTGGTGTGCTGAGAAGGACTTCTCAGAAGCCAAGGCTCTCCAGGCCCTGTCCTCAGCTCTGCGTTTCTCATTGACCCATTCTTCAATCTTTCTTTTACTTTTTATACCCCCTTTCACCTCCAAATCATCAAATGCTGCTTATTTTTTAAACTTTAAAGCAAGATTTTAAAATATAATATATTCTTGGGTCTTTGTTGCTGTGCGCGCTTTGCTCTGGTTTTGGGGAGACGAGGCTAATCTGCAGTTGAGGTGCATGGGCTTCTCAGCACTGGCTTCTCTTCTTGTGGAGCACAGGCTCTGGGCCGCATGGGCTACAGTAATTGTGGCTCATGAATTCTAGAGCACAGGCTTAATAGTTGTGGCTCGTGGACTTAGCTGCTCCATGCCATGTGGGATCTTCCTGGACCAGGAATGGAACCCACGTCTCCTGCATTGGCAGGCGGAGTCTTTACCACTGAGCCACCAGGGAAGCCCAGTTCTGCCCATTCTTTATGTCAGCTCAATTTTCACTTCTCCAGAGAAACTACTTCAAGACCTATGGATCTCCTTGTCTTTTAGTTCTTAATTCCAGATACTCTCCTGTAACCTAATTATTGATCATTCCCTTGTATTCATTCATTCTTACAATTTCTATAACAGGTCAAGAACTGTGCTAGGCACTGTGAGGGAATACATTCCCTCTTGAGAGTAACCTCACTTTCCCCCTATTTGATGGGTACTTCTTGCTGGCAAAATTCAGATCTGACACCTTTTCTAAGTTCTTTATGGTGCCTTGTACAGAGCTGACCATAGCCAGTGACTCCTCAGGAAATTACGTTGTAGGGATCTTCAGTCTCTTCGGGGAATCTTGGTTGTTGCTTCCTCCCTGGACCAATCCTGGGTGCTCTGAAAAACCAGAACTTTTGATTTTGTCTTCCCAACCTCAACCCTTGGATCATCCACCGACATAGATCAGGAGAAACTGCAGATCTTCTATTTGAGTTTTTCTATTTGAGGGTTAAACTAAGGGATGGCCAAACCCATGAAGAAGCTGGGCAGGTGAGGAGGGGGCTCTGCACTTCTGTAGCTCCCTTTTCAGTTGTGATGACCTTGCTCCATGCCAGTGTCTTGGTGCTCCTCTGTCTGGCCCAGGGTTCTGAGAACCTTGAAGTGGGAGCAGATGGGTCTCTCATTACTGTATTTTAAAAAGTGCTTAGTGATCAAAAAACCATCTAGAAGCGGTGATATTTAAGCAGTTCTAGTACAAAACAGGAAGCCAGTGGCCTGGTGAATTCTCACACTTGGGGACCAGAAGTGAAAATGTTCTGCCTGCCCAGAGCAGCAGCAGTTCAACAAAACAACAGGTGGGGTGGCGCTGGAGGCCCTGCCAGACTCCCTGTCTCCTGGGTTGTCCCTGCAGAGCCTTGGGGGCTATCTCCCCTTCTCCAAAGCCTAGAAGGAGGTTTCTCATACACAGGCAGGGGGCCATGGGGAGGGAGAGGGGTGGAAAATGTAAGAAGCCTCATCTTCAGGTCTAGCCCCAGTAGCTGGTGGGCCCCAGGTGCCTTGTTTGTAATAAGGTTGCTGCTGGACTTGAGATTCTGAGATCCCCTCCAGCTGCAAGGCTGTTTCAGAGTGAGGGTGACTTCAGTTCCATGGGGCTGGGGGAGGAGGGCAGGGGAGGAGGTGGGCAGAGACACCTGAATGTGGTGTATGTGTGTGCGTGTGTGTGTGTGCAGCAGAGGTGAGCCAAGGAAGACAGGGATGTCTTGTTGCCTGCTGGATTCTCAGAGGGCCTGCCCATGACTAGTGCTCAATGAGTGCTTGCTGAAGGGGTGAATGGCTGCCTGCTCAATGTTTTCACGGTCCCCTACCTTGCTTCCTGACCACATCCCCTCGCTCTAGGCTTCCTGTTTAGTCTGTAGCCCTGAGTACCTTCAATAGCTAAGAGCTATAGGGTGAAAATAGCAGGGAAGGGAGTAATCATTGTATAATGTGACTAAACCAAGAAGATGATAAGCCTGAAAACAAAATAAAATTTATGTACTACCTGCTTTCTTTTGGTGCTGTCTAATGTCTGCCAAGTATCCATTCAGCCCCAGGCTACTGTTACCATCATTGCTATCTCATGTTTGGATATTATATTTCTTTGACATATTTCTCATGCATTTCTCTGTGAAGAAATCCATTTGTTCAGGCATTCACTTATTCATCAAAAATGTGTTGAGCACCTAGGCTGTATATTAGCCACTGGTTTAGCATGAAGGATACAGAGATAAACCAAGAGGAGTCTCTGTCTCCAAGAGCTCAGGTTGGAATGAGTACTGAATGTTGTATGCACGATGAGAGCAGTGTGCCCAGCGAATTAGGGAGCAGAGTCAGATTGAAGAATATTCTCTCCATTTGGCAGATGAGAAGACTGGGGCCCAGATTTGGCAAGATAAGATTAAGCTAGGGCTTTCCTGGTGGCTCAGACGGTAGAGTCTGCTTACAGTGCAGGAGACCCAGGTTCGATTCCTGGGTCAGGAAGATCCCCTGGAGAAGGAAACAGCAACCCACTCCAGTACTCTTGCCTGGAAAATCCCATGGATGGAGAAGCCCGGAAGGCTACAGTCCACGGGGTCGCAAAGAGTCGAACGTGACGGAATGACTTCACTTTCAGTTTCAGGTGAGGGTAGAACCCGGGTCTCCTGAGATCCGTTCCGTTCCTAAGCACTCTGTACACTCCCTGGGCTTGTCGCCTCTTCCCTTTTACCCGTGGGGCATCTCTAGACCAGCGACCTTGCCTGGAAGCCTGTCCATGCAGCCTGAGTGGGCAGATGGACACTTCTGCAGGTGAGGGTCTTGCTTTCTTCACTCTGTTACAGCAGCTGCTTGTTCTGCTACATGTGTGGTCTTTTTGTCCCCTGTTTGAATTGCGGGCTCAGATCTTACAATATTTCAAGTTTTGGGAGAGTCTCCCAACCTCACTTAGCATCGTCTAATAAACTGTGTAGTTTACTCCTTTCAATCCAGTGCAACCGATGTGCACTGAACACTCTAGCTGGACCGAATGCCCCTGCCATGACCCCCATGCGTATCTCCATCACAGCAGGTTCAGCTGATGCCTCTTATGACCCCATACATCTTCTTGGCTCCACCCCTAATTCTGGCCAGTTCTGAGTGGGCTCCACCTGACTTTGTGCTGGTAAGTCTCTTCTCCAGTGCCCACTGCACATCACTTGCTTCCTGCCCTGGCTTCTCCTGTTCCGGCGAAGCCCACACAGCACCTTGCACAGGAGCATGAGAATGCAGAGGAGTCCACATCTCTGCGGGAACCTCAAGCACGGGAATTCAGGAGCTGATGGATCAGGACTTCTGTTCTCAGGGGATGGTTGGAAGAGGACTCTCTATATGCTCCAATTGACATTCCGGTGGGATCAAGGTCCAATTGCTCCCAGCATGACCAGTTTAATAAAATATTCTTGTTTTGGCTTTTCCTTCTCCTGGTCCCTTGCTCTTGTTCCCTGTGCTCAACTTCTAAATAAACCACCTTCCCACAAGTCCTTGAATCAGGCTCTGCTTCTGAATGGAGACGTTTAGCCTGCCAGCAGTGACTTCCTTATATTGCAAACCTGTCTGTATTCATTTACGTGCTTGCTCGCTCATTCATTTCATCCCCAAATACAAACTGAGAGTCTACATTCTAGGTTTGGAAATGTAGGAGTAAATTGAAAAGATAAAGTCCCTGCTTTCACATATCTTATATTTTCTTGGGAGTGACAGGCTATGAGCAAATAAACATATAAACAGCAAAACATATAAACATATAAACAAATAAACATATAAATAGATCATGAAAGGAGTAAACTACACAGTTTATTAGACGATGCTAAGTGAGGTTGGGAGACTCTCCCAAAACTTGAAATATTGTAAGATCTGAGCCCGCAATTCAAACAGGGGACAAACATATCATTTTAGATAATGATAAGTGCTCTGAAAGCAAAAAGCTGGAGATGGAGGGATAGAACAGAGTAAGGGAGGATACTTGGATAGCGTGGTCAGTGAAGACTTCTCCAAGGAGGCTCCACTTGAGGAGACACTTAAATCAAGTGAGGAGGGCATTCAGGAGAAGACCGGGGAGGAACAAGGGCTAATGCCCTGAGATAGACATTAGATTGAAGCAGAGTGGGCAGGGGGAGATTGCAGGAGGTATGTCGGGAGAGTGGGCAGATACCAGCTCATCTGGACTTTACCAAGCTCAAAGGAGAGGGCTTCCAGCAGACGAATAACATGACCTGAGTTATATGTTATGAAGATCATGGAGGTTACTGTACTCGATTAAGTATACTGTACAAATCACACTGGATTAGACTAAGGGAGCAGGAGTGGAAACAGAGGGGCAGGAAGGGGATGAACAGTGGTCCAGGTGAGACAAGACAATGGATTTGACCAGGGTTATCCTGTGGGGGTGGTGATAAGTGGTTGGATTCACTTATTTGGAAGGCAGAGCTGATTCGGACCTGTCTGGTGGATCAGGTGTGGGTTGTGAGAGAATGACTCCTGATTTTTTGTTATGAACAACTAGGCAAATGATGGTGCCAGTTGGAGGGGAAGACTGGGGGAGGAATGAGTGTGTGAGGGAGTCGAGAGTTCTGTTTTAGGCATATTTTTAGATGCGTGCTAGACATCCAAACGGAGCTGCTCAGGGGGCATTAGAATTCAGAAGTCCTGCTCAGACATTTGGAAGTCATCAGCATCCAGATAGCATTTAAATGCATGGACTGGGAGATATCCTCTAGGAGCAGTGAGGAGAGAAGGGTTGAGTTTAACAGAACAAGCAGCAAGTCATCAAGTGGTTCTCCAAAGGAGTGACTCTCAGACTTTGATGTGTATGTGAATCACCTGAAACTTGATTATTTGTAACTTACTGACTAAGCAGGTCCCTGGGAACTAGCCTTAGAAATTCTGAGCCTTGGAGAGAAGCTTAGGAAGGCAAGCAGCCCCAGATGGTTTAAATGTAGGTTATGTTTTCAGAAACTGTTCTGGGGGATAGGTAGAGGGTGGGAAGGGGAGGACGAAGAATAGTGCTAGCCTTGGGGTGACTAGATAGCAGGATCCTAAAGAATGTTTCTGTTCTCTCCAGGGCCATCATGAAGCCTTCCCCTCCACCAGCCCCTCCTTCTGTGTACAGGCACGCAGCGTGGCACTCACACCCAGACCTCTGGCAGTCATGGACCAGTCTTTACCAGGCACTCTTCCTACCCCAGAACTAACCAGCCCTACAGAGCAGCTGACTTACCAAAAACCCTTGACTTCAGCCTTGTGACGGATGGGCTGTCACTGTCCAAGGAACAACATGGCGCCAGTGACCCTGGGACCTGCAAGACAGGAGCCCAGCACAGCTGTCACCAAGAGTAGAGGAGTGGCAGCCCAGTTTTCCTCAAGGTGAGTGATCATCAGATGAGTATTCTAACTGCAGGGGGGCTTGCTGGTCTTCTCCACACCTTGGGATGTGGACCCAAACTAAGTGTTTCATAGCACTAAAGTGTCCACATCTGAATCCTCCGCTCCGAGCCCTCATCCAGTGCCAGGTCTGCCTTGCCTTGCCTTGCCTTGCCGGAGCAACTTTCCCTTGGCTGACTTGTCATATTAACTCCAGAACTTACCATCTCCCCTCTATCCCCTGCCCTTTATATCTCCCTTCCATGGCCATATTTCACTTTTCTTATCATCCACATTGAAGTATGTGTGTGCTTAGTCACTCAGTCCTGTCTGACTCTTTGCGACCTCAAGGACCATAGCCCTCCAGGTTCCTCTGTCCGTGGGATTCTCCAGGCAAGAATACTGGAGTGGGTTGCCGTGCTCTCCTCCAGGGGATCTTCCCAACCCAGGGATCAAACCCAGATCTCCCACATTGCAGGCGGATTCTTTACCGTCTGAGCCACCAGGGAAGCCCACATTGAAGTATGATTAGTATCAATACCTCTGGTTCCTATTTCTCTCACTCCAGCCAGTCATCAAGTCTTGCTAATTCTCCCTTCAAAAATGTCTTTTGAATCTGTCACTTACTTTCCATTCCCACCGTCCCTGCTCATTTAAGCCTCTGGTGTGGAATGAATGTTTGTGGTCCCACCATTCATCTGTTGACACCCTAACCCCTGACGTGCTGGTATTAGGAGGCGGAGCCTTTGGCATGTGCTTAGGGTTAGATGAGGTTGTGAGAATGGAGCCTTCATAATGGAAAAAAAGCATCCTTGTAAGAAGAGGAAGAGAAACCAGAGCTCTCTGCCACCCCTCCTCCATCCCATCCCGCTCAGTAAGGAGAAGGAGAAGCACCCATCATGAATCTTTAGCCTCATCTGCAAGTCAGGAAGACAGCCCTCACTAAGAAGTGAATCTGCCAACAGCTTGGTCTTGGATGTCCCAGCCTCCAGCACGATGAAAATTAATTTTGTGTTGTTGAAGCCACTCAGCCTACAGTATTTTGTTATAGCAGCTTGAGCCAATATATCTCTCGTTCCGTTTCTCTGCCTCTTGCCTTCATCTGTTGTGTGGATAGCAGTGTCTTTCACGACACTTCTCAGTGATTATAGGAATATATACTTGTTGTTGAGCAGCTTGGTGATTACCTTCATAACCAGAAGGTGCCCTCCGTGAAGCTGTGCCTCTTTCGTTCACCATTCTTGACCCAGGGCTGAGTACCACGTTGGGCGCATAGCAAGAGGTTACTATATACTCCTTGAAGAAATGAAATGCCTCCGACCAGTTCTCTCAGCATTCTTCCCGGTCCCTTCTGACTCACGCCTCCGGGGCTGACCAAGGTTATCTTTCTGAAACACAAATTTCACTGCACCCAGCCCTTCTCTTGTCAGTGTTTACTGGATGCTGTGTGTTTACCAGCACCCTTTCTGAATGTTTGTGGGAGTGATAACAAAGTTAAGATCAAGCTGATAGTGAGGAAAGGTGTGGTGGATCAGTAATAAAAATGATCATAAGTGATTAATACAAATTTTTTAATTGTGGATTTGCTTTAAAAGAAACCCCCAAGCCCATGAGCACCACAGGAAATGGATGAGTCATGCGTTCCAAGTATCTAGCGTCCTCTAGATTGGGGCTTGATAAAATCAGCCCTAACTGCTAGAACTACCTCGCTCGGTTACCAGCGTACTGCCCCAGGTGGGCACCACGTTAGTGCCTCCTTCTCTGCTGTTCGCAGGTAGGGCTCAGAGACCACCCCCCTCAACCCGTGTTGCCCTATGGGCTCCATTCGGTGAGATGGGTGGGACTATCTCAGGAGTCATGTGTGCTCTGTGACCTCGTGTGCATTGGGAATGGGGTGGAGAGAAATGGGAGATCGGGGAAGATGAGGGAGACCCGTTGACCATAGCTATTTACAAACTCAGGAAAGCACAGTTCAATAGAATTTCCTCTTCAGTGGAGTTGACCCATTTCCCCTCTCCTTACTAAGAGGAAGTTCCATTAGCTCATAGAAACGCAGAGTCACCCATTCCTCAGCTTGGAAAAGCCCTCACAGGAGGTTTCTCAGTGTAGGAACAGACGGGGATGTCTCTTGGGGACTTTATTTCAAATTCCTGAGAAGTCTGGCGGCATCCGACCGCTGTTTGGAGGAACTCTCTCAGTTTCTCCCATGGCCCTGGTGCTGGGCAGTCTGAGCTGAAAAAGGGAGGAGACCCGGCCCAAACTCCCACCGATTCCACAGCTTCGGACCCCCTCTCTCTTGAATCTTCATATTCAACATCTTGGCCAGCCCTCATCCAACCTGCCCCAGGGACCTTTCCATTTCCAACACTCAGTTCCAGGAGAAAGTGACCAATCTCACACTTCTTACCAATCTGACAAGACGACCTTCGGGGCAGAAGTCTGTCTGAGCGGCTCCCAAACAGTGTGAGATAAGTCAAGTTCTGTGAAGGTGATAGGATCAGCGCTTCCCCAGAACTGGTTAGTTTCTCAGATTAAGAGGGCAGAGGTGTGGTTGGAGACAACACAGGGGAACAGAGACGCAGTGTCCCTGGCCACCTCCCGGAGGATCCAGGATGTGACAGAGAGCAAAGTGTACCCAGACTCAGGCCTCAAGCCCTGGGTCTGCTCCACCCGCTGGGCTGAGCTTGGGGAGAGCCTCAAACCCACATGTGGCTTTTCGTGGAAGGAGGAGGCTGCTTTTAGAATTGAATGCAGATGGCTTCCGCACTTATGAGAAGTACCTCTGGGACACACTTCCAGATTGGGGGGAGCAGTTGGTGGGTTCCAGGGACACCTGGTTTACTGTCTTCTTGGAAGGGAGGGGCCATTGGGGTCTCCTTTCAAGTTGTCAGAATTCGCATCCATCTCTGTCCCATGGTTTCCTTTTCAGTCTTCCTAAAGAGCTGACTCACTGGAAAAGACCCTGATGCTGGGAAAGATTGAGGGCAGGAGGAGAAGGGGATGGCAGGATGAGATGGTCAGATGGCATCACCAACTCAGTGGATGAGTTTGAGCAAGCTCTGGGAGACAGTGAAGGACAGGGAAGCCTGGCGTGCTGCAGCTCATCAGGTCGCAAAGAGTTGGACACGACTTAGTGACTGGACAATTACAACAACAAAGAACCTCTGTATACTCTTTCATTTACATCCATTTTCATTATCTCTCATTATATTACATAATTTTTACATTATCATTCTTTCTTCTTTTTTGGTGGCACCCTATGACTTATGGGATCTTGGTTCCCTGACCAGGGATCGAACTCGGGCCCTTGTCACTGAAAGCTCAGGGTCCTAACCACTGGACTGCCAGGGAATTCCTTCATTATCTTTGCTTACATTCTGTTTCAACAATTTTGTCATATATTTAATATACATTTTTAAAGATCTCTTTCACCAGTTTCCAAGAAAAACTGTTCATTTCCCTTTACAGCTTTAAAAGTCAACGACATACAGCAGAAACCAACACAACACTGTAAAGCGATTATCCTCCAATTAAAAATTTTAAAAAAGTCAATGACAGCTACCTATGCCTGGAATACCACACACCTGGTGCGTGTTAAACTCTTTACCTATGATCTCTTTTAAACTCCCCAACATCCCCACGAGGAATTATTATTCCCATTTTATAGATGAGGAAACTGGGACTTAGTAAGGAATTTGCCCAAGGTCACAGGCAACAAATGGTAACAGGAGGAACTAGACCTGATTTGAGCATGAGTCCTCAGTCTTGGTGCCTTAAAGCAACATCACACATCTTATTCCTTTTCACCCTTGATCATCAATAACTTGACACTTCTACCAGCCACTGTGTCATCGAAATCTGACTGACGTCACACATCCTATTCATTATCATCCTTGATCATCAATAACCACGCCTCTACCAGCCACTGTGTCATCAGACATCTGACTGGTTTCCCGAGATTCCTGTGATCCCAATAATTTATTGGAAGAAAAAACGTACATCAACTCATTAACAGAGCCTTGTGTTTCAAGCCACATTCGCATTCATGTTCTCAGTGGAACCTTATAAACAAAGCAAGTCAGGCAACATTTCCTGGTCTCATAGATGAGGAAAGGTGACTTTCCCAAGGCCACACGGCTAGGAACAGTGAAGTCAGAATGAGAACTCCTAGGCCCTCGAAATGCCCAGAACTCTTTCCCTGTACCATGCTGCCTTTTCAATAAATAAATAAATAAACCTTCCAAGGAAATGCTGAGAAACCCTCCCTCAGACCCGTTTCTAGAGGGAATTATTATCGGACTGGCATCTCTGAGCTTTCTGGCGGAGTGGAGGAGCTCTGGCTGGATTCATTGGGCCTGACGTTCACTCCAAGAGTGCCACGGAGAAGGCAGGGCCAAGGATGACCTGGGGAGCATACAGCTTCCCTGCTCACAGGTGCAGACAGATCCCAAACTGACTGTGGGGAAGCAGAGCCCACACTGTCCCCTCCCTAGGCCCAGGGTCTGGTCACTGTCTCAGCATAGTCCCAGCCACTCCTGCTGCATGGACAGGCCCTCAGTGTGGGGCTGTCCCTCGGCCCTCAGCTCTGTGCGGACACGGCTTCCTCCCAGCCCAGCATCACGTGGGGCTGGAGGTGTCACCCCAGAAGCCAGGTTGGCCAACATCCCAGCATGAGACTGAGTCTTTATTTCACAAATGGAATAACCACGGCCCTTTTGATAAATGGCTCAGATGGTAAAGAATCTGCCTGTCATGCAGGAGACATAGGTTCGATCCCTGGGTCAGGAAGATCCCCTGGAGAAGGGAATGACTACCCTGTCCAATATTCTTGCTTGGAGAATCCCATGGACAGAGGAGCCTGGCAGGTTACAGTCTCCATGGGGTCGCACAGAGTCAGACACAGCTGAGTGACGTCCACTTCTGAGAAGTGGCTGCTGGTCCAAGCTCACCACATCTGATCACTGAGAATACAGAGGTCCCAGCCCAGTGCCCTGTCCTGTAGCTGGACATCAGCAGCAACACAAGTGTGGGTCCTAACCCTGACCCTCCTGGGCAGATAAGGTGGTGTCCAAGCCTAGAGAGCCACTGAAGGGCTGTGTTTGGACCAGGACAAACACCCATGGTTTCTCTGGTTCTGTCAGCAAGGTGGTGGGAGCAGCAGGATGAGTGCAGTGTGTGAACTGGCCACTCCAAGTGCCCCAGGGGACTGCTGCTCTATTTGCTCAAAAGAGGGTACTGTCTGCAGATGGGCACAACATCCCCAGGGTTCTGAGTCAGAAGCCCCCTTTTGGATCTCAGCTCCCTTTGGCTCCTGTTTCCTCCTTCCTCCCCTGGAAGTGGCCCCTGCATTGGCAGCCCTGACGCCTCTATCCTCCCAGCCCTCCATCCAGCTGGAGGCTCTCCTGACACATGGACGGCCTAAATGGGGAGGCCTGGCTCACTGAGCTGACTTTAGCCTCGTGGCCTCATGATCCCCCTGAGCAAAGAGTCCTTTAAAGCACAGGACGTGTCCCGAGGAGAGGGGCGGTCTCTGCCCTGCTCTTCTCAGCTCTGCCAGAGTCTGCAGGGCCCTGTCTGCAGAGCAGGCCAATGCCACCTATGTATCCTGTGTTAGTCTAGCTTCCTTCTGCCCTGGACACCTACTGGGCCTGCTGGGCCTGCAGCAAAGTGCCCAGACTGGCACTGTGCTTCACTTCTGGCCCCTGGATCCTCTGGGTCCAGGCAGCGTGCAGCTGAAATCAAAAGCAAGCCCTCAGCCTGCCTCACTCATTTGACTGCAGGCTGGTGATCAGTGGCAGGGTAACCAGGTCTGAGTCAAAACTGCCCAGGAGACCGCCTGGGGCCGGCACACAATCCAGAGGGGCAAAGTCATGGGCAAAGCTCCAGTCAGATGTGCCGAGGTCGCCACAGCTGGTCAAGCCCAGGAATGGCCAGTCCTCAGTTGGTTGGTCCCACTGTCCTTCAGGGGTCTGCAAAGAAGCAAGAATCATTTCTGGGGGGTCCTGTTGCACATAGCCCTTGGCCAGGGCTGGTAGAGGCCAGCCCGCCTCAGTATCCAGGCACATCCTGCATTGGGGGTCAAGGTCCTCTGTTGAGGAAGACTCTTCTTCCAGGCCGCCTGCCTGGGCTGCCTTCTCCTCTGGGCCCTGGGTCTGCTTCAGGTAGCCCTGGAAGGCCCCTGCCACTGAGTCTTCTTCCGCAGGCTCCTCAGGTCCCAGGGGACTCACATGGCCTGAAGCTGAGCCACCCTGAGCATCCTCAGGCTGTCCCCTAGAGTTCTGGACCAGGCCAATGCCACTGTCCTCCCGATCCCGGCTGTCGCTCCCCACCTGCGGCTCCCAGCTGGGCTCCGCGCTGGGACACAGGCGGGGATCTGGCAAGCAGATCCCGCTGTCTGCACTGTTGCTGCTACCCCCACTACCACAGCTATTCTCCAACTCCTGGGGCATCCCCCTTTCCAGAGTGCCCCCGGCCTGGGGGTCGGAGGCAGGGAGGAGGAACTGGGGCTCATCGGTCTGCAGCGACGGCTTGGCACTGCTGAAGCCACTGTCGGTGCTGCCGTGCATGTCTGAGTTCCTCAGCTCCGGAGTCACCTTGGGGAAGGCCTCCTCGTCCAGGTTATGGATGGCATCTTGGGTCTCTGGGTGGGAAAACTGGCTGATGAGGTTGAAGGGACTGGGCTTCTTGAAGACCTGGGGAAGAGAGCACAGAGTTTGAGGGGCGGGAGGGTCACTGGCAGGAACCCACCCCAGTGCAGCCGGGAGAGGCGAGGGGTTCAGGAGACACTGCTCCAACAGACGGGGCGTGGCAGAGCCTGCAGGACAGGTTGCTTGTCCTCTTGGCTTTGTTTCAGAATAGAGTTTTCCTCCTCATGCAGTTCTCAGTTTGACTCAGGCCAGCTACCTAAGAAGCCTGTGTTCTCAGAGCTCAGACAGAATGACAGACAGAATGGGAGGCTGCAAGGAAAGGTGAACATTCTCAGGCAGCTCCATCAGCAGTGCTTTTCAAACCCGAGAGCTGGCTGGACACATTGAGATCTAGAAATGTGTTTCAGACGTTTTTTCCCCCCAGTAGGACCCTGAGTAAGAAACATGTTACATAAGATATAAATAGTGCACAAATATATTATTCATATACAACTGAAGTCAGTTTCACAAAATAATACTTATTGTTACTGCCTGTGCATCGTTTTCTATTGTATTCTGTCCCGCCCTATTCCATGCTATTTATTTCATCTTTTAAAATGCTGGAGGTGAGATACCAAGATCATTTCTCCACTCCCTGAGTGTGACTCTCATAAACACAGCCTGGCTTCAGTGTGGGTCAGTGAACAAGCACAGGACTAGCAGCTGAGGAGGCCCTGCTGCTGCTGCTGCTAAGTCGCTTGAGTCGTGTCCGACTCTGTGCAACCCCACAGATGGCAGCCCACCAGGCTCCCCTGTCCCTGGGATTCTCTAGGCAGGAACACTAGAGTGAGTTGCCATTTTCCTCTCCAATGCATGAAAGTGAAAACTGAAAGCGAAGTCGCTCAGTCCCCATTAATTGCTAAGAGTCCCGGGAAGTCGCTTAACCCTTCTCCCCCTAGCTCTTCTGCCCCGGTTGCACTGGAGTTCCTTCTGCTCCAGACAGTGCTACCTCAGGGCCTTTGGACAGGCTACTCCTGCTTGGAATACTCTTCCCCAAACATTCTGTATGACTGTATCCTTCTTATCATTCAGGTCTTGGCTCAGAGGTCATCTCCTCAGAGAGGCTTTCCCGATCGCCCCGCTTCCTATTAACCTTGTTTATTTATTCCTAGCACTTAGTTTCTGGAGTTAATTTTTGTTTTCTGTGCTCCCACATGCATATACACAGATACGCTCACTCCCTATACCCAACAAAACGTTCACAAGCTCCTGAGGGTAGGAGTTGTCTGTTCTTATTGACCACTCTCTTCCTAGAGCTGCTTAAACTGAGCTGGCACATAGTAGGCACTCCTAAGGTTTATAGATTGACCTATTGACTCACTGTTGCACATATAGATCCCTTTGTATGTGACGACTCTAATGCAACTCTTATTGGTTGGATCTCTATTACTATCATATAGCTTGGTGACTAAGGATGTATATTCTGGAGCCAGACTTTCTGGGTTCAAATTCCAGCTTTGCCTTCTATCAGCTGTGTCATCTAGGCCAAGGTTTATATTAAAGTTAATAGTTGATTTAATTCTCTGATCCACATGTTCAGAAGGAACAAAAAACTACAGATTGCTTGTCATCTCCTTTGGCATTTTTGCATCTACGTCTATGTCCATTTTGCTGGTTTGCATTAAAGTTACTAGTTGATTCATTGGCTGTCCCTACAGACCTAATCAAGCCTCTTGGGCCCACCTACTCAACTGCTTTCCGTACAACACTTTGCATGCTGTAGGTGCTTGGTAACTGTAGCTCCACTGCCCGCTCTCTCTTACTAGATGTCTTTCCTCAAGCTCAACTAAGACACTTCTATCCAGCGATCCTCTTCCACTGCTCTGCTTTATATTTACCCATCCCTGAGGGCAGGCCCCATGGTGCGCTCACCAGGCAGCTTCACCCCCCTTCTCCCCGCTCCATGCCCATCTCAGAATTCTTACTCAAGATCATTGCAGAGGGCCTTTGCCACTTGCCTTATTTCCCCTAGAGATCCTGGGAACCCTGCGGAAGGTCCCCTTCCATTTGTGAGCTTTCCTGGGCTCCTGTCTCCTTATAGCTGAGTCCTTGACCATCCCAATAATGTCAGTTGTGGGGACCATCTTTGGTCCAGTCTGAATCCCAGGCCTGAGATGGGCTGAGGTCTGGAGATGCTGCTCAATGGGACAAGTTGAATTTCAGAGGCTGACTGACTACAAATCAGCATCTGTCAGCACTGCGTAGTCAGAGACCTGCCCCCGGCCCCGCCCCTCCCAGGAAGGGCTGGAGATGCTGCTTCCTCCAGGAAGCCCTCCTCTCAGCATCCTCTCCACGCTGCTCTCTCCACCCTGACCACAGCCCCTTGTCTTCCTCTTCCAGAGCACTCAGCACAGCCTCTAGGGATGGCAAGGCTGGGCTCTGGCCTTGACTCTTGCTGGCTGTGGGGCTCTCTGCATGTAACGATCTCTTTCTGCCTCAGTTCCCTCAGTTGTAAAGTCAGGCTTATACCTGCCTGTCTCCGAGGTACTAATGCCCAGGGGCTGGTCTGCGGCCAGTCATTAGCAAATAGTAACAAAATGGCGTGAGGCGGGTTGGGATTACTGTGTTTTTTCTGGGCCACAACAAAGCAACATGGGCTTGGCATTCAAATTCTCCCTCCGACCCCATGGTGCTTGATGAAGGTGCCTCTGATAACATCAGGGCTGAGGGTATGGACTGCCCGGGAGGGTGTGCCCTGCCTCTAGGAGTCCTGGTAGAGCTGGGAAGGAAGGATGGGGCGGTGGCCTCTGTGCAAGACTCACCAGGACAGCAGGCAGCTTCCCCCGGCGCCGCACATATAGCTGGAAGATCAGACAGAAGGTCAGGGCTCCATAGAACAGCAGGACGAAGGTGGAAAAGATGCTGATGTTGGTCACTGTGAAATCTGCGGGGTCCAGAGAGATGGGTTTGTAGGCCATGGGATGTGGAGGGGTGGTCCCCATGGCCCTCTCAGAGGCCTCTCAGTGACTGGCCGAGTAACCGCCCCTCCAACCCCTCAGGCTACCTCTAGGTCACAACTCTGGAGGCCACAACCCCATTCTTGCTTTTGTTTTTAATTATGGCATGCAGAACCTAGTTTCCTGGCCAGGGATTGAACCCAGGCCCCCTGCACTGGGAGTGGTCCCTGGATTCTTAGGAATCCCTGCCTGGCTTTCCAACCTCCACCCTGAAGGATCCCTCACTAAACACATGGGCTCTGCCGCCAGTCTTTGCACAGAACTCACATGATGGCACACACAGCTGTGGCACAGGATGGTACAACAGGTAAGAAGGGAGGCTCTGGGAGCAGCCAGACCTGGGTTCCGATCCCAGGTCTATCACTTACTAGCTGTGAGGCCGTGGACAAATTACTCAATCTCTCTGAGCCTTAGTTTTACCATCTACAAAATGGCATGATAATAGTGCCTACCTCACAGGTGGCTGTGAGCTACACAGCATTTATCATCTACCAAGCCCTTTAAAACAGCACCCCCATCCCAATCTGTGGTTTCAGTTACCTGTGGTCCAAAAACATTACATGGAAGATTTCCAGAAATAAATAATTGGTAAGTTAAATCATGTGCCATTCTGAGTAACTTGAAATCTCATGCTTCCCACTCTATCACTCTGTCCCACCTGGGACATGAATCCTCCCTTTGTCCAGAAGATCCTGCCCGTGTCACTTAGGGGCTGCCTCAGTTATCAGATGGGCAGTTGTGGTACTCAGTGCTTTTGTCTAAGTAACCCTTATTTTACTCAATCACGGCCCCAAAGTGCAAGAGTAATGATGCTGGCAATTTGGACGTTCTTTTAACTTATCTTCAATTTAATTGATAAATTAAACTCTGTCATATGCATATATGTACAGGAAAAAACAGTATATATCCATGATTTCAGGTCCGCCACTGGGGGTCTTGGAACTTATGCCCTGGGCATAGGGGGGACTACAATGCTTATGTTATCTGATTCTTACTCTTATCTTAAGAGGTAAATACTATTACTGTCCCTATTTTTATAGACTAGTACCCTGAGGCCCAGAGAGATTAAGTTGCCCAAGGTGATATATTTCATAAGTGGTGAGGCTGAGATTTGAACCCAGACCTGTACACAAAACTATTTCTGTATTAGTGAGCAGATGTTGAAAAAGTGTGTGTGGCACAGAGATGGTGCCTTGCTCTGCTTCAGTGAGAGTGAGGCTTAAATAAAACCAGCTTCTAAGTGTCTGCCATAAATTGAAATGTGCTGTAGAAAAGCAAGGAGTCCCTCTGGTCACTGCTGGACGCTGCCCCGACTGGACCGGGCACTCTCCCAGCCCACTGACTGTCGACATCACCTGCTAGGCGTTCAACTTATACTATCCCAGGTAGCTAGATGCAGCCTCCTCTTGCCATGCCCTGTCTTCCCAGGCAGACCGTAAGATCCTTGTGGGCAGAACCACGGACTTCACATCCCATACGCCCTTGCCCACCACTCCCCCCGTAACCCCCCCTCCACCCCGCCAGCACTTGGTTGGGAGCCTGGCACAGTGTCTGCTGACTTTCGCAGCTGCGGAGAAGAGCCAGCTTAGTTCTGCTTCCTCTGAGGGGGAGGAGGGAAAGTTCTAAGACCCCCTTGGGGTCCCCAGCTCCATTCAGCCGAGGAATGTGACAAACAGGAACCATCGCAGCTGACTAAGCGGGGCTGGGAAGGGCTCCTGGGAGCTTAGCTGGGCTCTGGTGGAAACACACGCACAGCTGGGAGGCCCGGCACCGTGACCACAGCCTGGAAGTAGCTTGTACGTCCTGAGCCTCAGTTCCCATATCTCTAAAATCGGGACAACAGGAGCTCTTTCACAGCGGCTGGGTGAGGATGGAGGGCTGTGCTGGCAGGTGGGGGGCCATCACAGTGCCCCTCAGCGGCAGCCCTGCCTCCTTCCCCCCTGCCTCCCTCCCCCCTGCCTCCCTCCTGCCCGGACAGCAGCCCCAAGCAACTCACACTGTGAGGTGAGCAAGACGCACTCCTCCCTGGACCAGACCTCTTTGTTCACTCGGGAGCCGACAGACGGTTTTACCCTGACGCAGAACTCTCCCACCCCTCTCGGGATTGGGAGTTTGAAGCTTTCGTTTTTGACCTCGCCATGGGACTGAAATGAAAACAACCAGAGCAATAAACACGATATCCTTGTTCCATGGCACATGAGAGCCGGAGGGGCTGTTAGAGATACTCTAAAGCACTGAAAGTCAACCTCCTTCAGTGTTCTTTTTCTAAGGTTGACAAACCCTGCTTCATCAATGCAGCCCAAGATCTCTGTGATTACCATGATTTATTTTGTACTGAAATAGAAAAGGAAGTGTTTTATAGATACTGAGGACCTTCCCAGAAGGGGCTGGAGTCAACTGTGGTGGAAAGGGATACACGCATGCATGCCAAGTTGATTTAGTCATGTCCGACTCTTTGTGACCCCATGGACTACAGCCCACCAGACTCCCCTGTCCATGGGATTCTCCAGGCAAGATTACTGGAGTGGTGTGCCATGCCCTCCTCCAGGGGATCATCCTGACTCAGGGATTAAACCCATGTCTCTTACATCTCCTGCACTGGCAGGAGGGTTCTATATGACTGGGCACCACCTGGGAAGCCCATGGTGGATAGGAAAGAAGATGGATTTTGTGGTTCCAGGTCCCTCACTTATGGGAGCGTGCTTACAGGGCCTCCTGGAGCCTCATTTCCCCAGCTATAAAAGAAAATAAAATCTCTGCCTACAAGAGAATTGGAAACCATAGCTATACAATGTCCCCTGTAGTTATACAGTGTCCCACAGACACCTAGCAGGCACTGCCTTCCCTGCCACCTGGCAGAAGCACATACTTGAGGACTGAGGCCATCTCAACCCTCCCTCCCCGCCCCCCATCCACCTCACAACCTCCCTGACTTTGCAGGTAAAGTTCCCAAGGGGAGGACAAAAGGCACTTCCGGCCCCAGGAGACAGGCAAGTCTGACCGTGGAGAACCCCATACCTCATAGAGTCCTGGTACCTTGCGAACCTCAATCTGGTACTCCCGGAAGTTGTGGAAGATGTTTTCATACGTGTCGCCTTCAGGGGCCACCTTGGGCCTGGGGAGCTGGATGGCCCCAACGATGTTACCGTTGTGCATCTCGAGCTTCACGCTGGCGACCGTCAGAGTCACTGGGTGGGGAGACAGAACCATGAGGCTCCTGGGCCGGGGAGGCCTGGGCACCCTATCCATCCCTGGCCTCCAAGGTCAAGTTCTTCCCACTCTAAAACCTGTATTACAGGTCTTCCAACCTGGCAGCACATAAGGAATTTCTGGGGTAGAGGGCTAAAAACAGATGTCTGGACCCACTCAAGACACAGTGAATCTGAATTTTGGAAGCGGGGCCCAGGTAACATCTATTTTAAACACACTCCTCAGTCATATTTCTGTAGTTAGTGAAGTACCGGCCTGTGAACAGGCATTTGGGAGACAATGACCTCCAAGAGCATCATTCTGACTTCTGCAGGGCAGGCTTGCCATACACATAAGAGCACAGTCAGTCCCAATCTGCAGAATGAAAGAATCCTATCACATTTGGGGCTTATCATCCTTTTCACTACTCTCTACAGAGAGAAACTCCCAACTTGATTTCAGCAGCACTTCACTGCTTCAAATGGACTTCCCTGGTGGCTCAGACAGTAAAGCGTCTGTCTACAATACAGGAGACCTGAGTTCGATCCCTGGGTCGGGAAGATTCCCTGGAGAAGGAAATGGCAACCCACTCCAGTACTGTTGCCTAGAAAATCCCATGGACGGAGGAGCCTGGTGTCCATGGGGTCACAAAGAGTTGGACGTGAATGAGCAACTTCACTTCACTTTCACTTTCACTGTTTCAAAGCCCCACGCCCTGATCTCAGGGAATTCTTTCCTAAAGGCAGCAGGACCAGATTCAAATTCTGCCTATTGCTTGTGGCCCGATGCTGACTGCTTATGGATTCACTTCCTCTCTCAGAACCCTACAAGTATACCAATCTGGCCCTCATGATTCAGCTGTTCCAGCTCACCCCAAGACTTCTCTTCTGTAGGATAAACAACTCCAGTTCCCTTTTAAATCTTGAACAACTTGGCTATTTTCATCTAAACTTTCTCCAAAGTCCTGACTCAGGTTTCTTTGAGCAACTAAATCCCTGACTAGAAAGCCAGGTGGACGTGGCAAGCTATGGGAACAGAGAGCAAAGGTCTAGACAAGAGCTTCTGGCTGGAAAGGAGCCTGAAAGCCACGCTCTAGGCCCAGGGGAGGAGAAGCACCTTCATCCATGGAGAAGCGGGTTTCAGGAAAGGTCCAGTTGGAATGCTGGCTTCCGTCCACTGCCCGGACTCTGGCTCGGTAACCGTTGCTGTGATACAGGTCCAGGGTCTCCAGAGTGACATCACAGGACATCACCAGCACCTGGCTACAGTTCAGGATGCGCTTCCAGGAGGTGGGCTCTACTCCATACCTGCGAGAGAGCAGAGTAGGCTTGGGGAGAGGAACTTGTGCTTCAACCTGCCTCCTTTAGGAGGGAAGCAAGGGGCCAGGGGAGAGCTCACATGACAATACAGCCCTCAGGGTATTCCCTCTAGTATGGGCATCCAGTTGCAAGGGGATCTCCCTTGGTTCTGGGGCTCTGAGCCAGTTTCTCTGTGGTCCAAAAGACTCTCAGATTGGAATATGAGTAGCTCAAATGCCAACTCCTACAGGAAGACTTGCTACTACTCTCTGCAACACAGCCCACTTTCTTCCTCCTCCCAATTTCATCTGCAGTCCTTAGGGCTTCCTTGTTCTCCAACTGTCTTATGGATGCTCTTCCTGTTTTTCCAATAGGATGGAAAAATCTTGAGGGTAAAGGCTTGGCTTTCTCATCCCAAGCTCCTAGCATACTGCTCAGTGCACATGAGACTTGATCAGTACTTGTCAACTGATGGATATGTGCCAGGGTCTCTCCTGGTGTCATTTCAGTAACAAGGCAGGTATCTTCCCATGCCAGGGGGTAGAAGGGGATGCCGTCTCCCACTTCCTCACTCATCTCCCTCCTTTCTCCACCTTCCTTTTTGCTTACTTCAGGAGCTCCACTTCATAATAGGTACTTTCAGACGGATTTGGGATGGGTGTCCAGTAGAGGACGTGGTGGAAAAACTCTGCTTCAAACCACACAGATGGAGGTCTAGGCAGTTCTGTCCAAAGAGAGGAGAGTGTCAGTACCAGAGGTAGCAGAGCCTCCCCCCCAACCCACCCTGGGGAAGAGATGCTACCGCAGATGGCTGCAAGCATTCTGCCTGCCTGCTAAGTTGCTTCAGTCGTGTCTGACTCTTTGGGACTCTATGGGCTCTGTCCTGCCAGGCTCCTCTGTCCATGGGATTCTCCAGGCAAGAATACTGGAGTGGGTTGCCATGTCCTCCTCCAGGGGATCTTCCCGACCCAGGGATTGAACCCATGTCTCTTAAGTCTTCTGCATTGCAGGTGGACTGTTGACCGCTGAGCCCCCAGGGAAGTCTATTTATTGAGCACTCAGCTAAGTGCTTTACATATACTGTGTCTCATTTAATTACCACGGTAGTCATACAAGGTAGGCATCTATTACCCCAAGTTTACTAGAGAAGCAATGAAGGTTCAGAGATTTTAAGTGACTTGCCCAAGGTCAGTGGGGATAGTAAGGGGTAGAATGGGCCCTTGAATCCAGATGGATCTTATCCCAGAACTAATGAGTCCTTAAATCACCATCCTGTGCTATCTGGGATCAGAAGCAGAAGTGAGAAGAGACAAGCTGGGTGTAATGCATTCCAGGCAAGAAGGGAGGGGCAGAGATTTAATCTGTGCCCATAGTGAGCTCTCAGATGAGCTGGTCCCTGGCTGTGCCCAATCCCTGTGCCTGCTCCAGCCCTATCCCAAGGTCTGCTTCCCACCCCACATCTGGTTCCCACTCTGGCCCCAGTTCTGGCCTTAACCCAAGGCCCCCCTCTCTGGAGTTCTTTGGTACACAGATATCCGTCTCATTGGCATCTACCTGTTTCTCTTCACAGAAGCCCAAGTTGAGTGGTTGCCCCATTCCCCAGCTTCTAGGACAGCTTTACTGCAGTCAGATATCCAGGCTCAGCCTGAATATAATAAATAGTCCTGGTCCTAGACTGGGCTGAGGACATTTCCACAAAGAGCTGGCACCCTTGGCTCCAAGGTGAGATGTGTGTGTGTTAGTCGCCCAGCCGTGTTGGACTCTTTGAGACCAACCCCATGGACTGTAGCTTGCCAGGTTCCTCTGTACATGGAATTCTCCAGGCAAGAATACTGGAGTGGGTTGCCATTTCCTCCTCTAGGGGATCTTCCCGACCCACAGATAGAACCCTCATCTCCTGCATTGCAGGCAGATTCTTTACCACCTGAACCATCAGGGAAGATACTAAATACCAAAGCCTCTATCCACCTCCTGTCTTCCCCTCCCTCCTCCACACACCATTCATCAAGGAAAATTAACTTCAAAAGCCGCAAACTAGCACTTGCTAGTGTGACTTGGGCAAATCATTTAACCTAGCAGAAATCTTCTCATTTGTAAGAATGCGATAAATAGACCTACTTTAAGAGTCTTGCAATGAAGATTTGCCCATTAAGTGCAATGAAGCATGTCAAGGCCAATGCTAACACCCAGTTCTTCATCTCTCCCCAATCCCTTAATGTGTCTGCATCTGACAGCGACTCCCAGGCTGCCCTGGTTCTCTAACTTCTAATCATCTCTCTAATAATGCTTTTTTGCTTTCTTTCTTATACTGTTTTCGATCCTCAAGTCGGTTTCTCAATTTCAGAAGAGTACATGGAAAGTGAAAAGTACAGTGGGTCTCTGCGGTGTTTGGGTTGCACATCCCCAGCTCAGCTCTCGATCATGTGAATGGTGACCTCATGTTTTACTGCATATTCTGGCTCTCTCCCTGCTCTCTCTGCCTCTGTTCTTGGGACTCCCCACCCTTTCATTCTCTCCCTTCAGGATTTAGCTTTTCAATTGCAGACACTTTCCAGGACATCTAGCTGGGTTGGGAGAGCTAAAGGATAACAGTAGGAAAGAGGCAGGCGGCAGTGGGAATGCTTTGGGGGCTAAAGGAGGAGAACGGATGGTATGATGGGGGTGACAGGTGATGGTGGAGGAAAAGAGTTGAGGGGTGACATGGCACGGGGGAAGAAACAGGTTAATCGGAGAGCTGAGGGAAAGTAGAGTCAGACTGAGATAAAAGTAATTTCCCAGAGGGACCACGAGTCCCATAATTTGAACTAGAACAACAAAAGAGTCAGGGCTGAATTTATGACTCACCGGGACGTGGGTGGGCAGTGAGTTGAAGGGGGGTGGTCATTTAACTTCTTTATCCACACTTCCCCACTACCCCAGTCAATCTCAGCCTGTTTAGACGTCTACAACGTGTGAGCCTGAGACTCAGGCTTGCCAGAACGCGGGAGATTCGGGGAGAGGGGAGATAATGGGTGCCTCTCTCCATAGAGGGCCGGTCAGTCAGACGGGGTTCTCCGTGGGAGGCAGAACTTTAATGCACAGTTGACAACCGGTGGGAGAGGGAGCGGGATGGGCGCGGAGAGGGCGAGGCTAGACCCAGATCCTTACCGTGCGCGCGGGAGCCGAGGAGCAGGCTGAGGAGCGCCGCCAGCTTCACTATCTGGCGCGGCAGCATCCTGGGCGCACCGCATTCTCCCGTGCCGGGGACAAAGCCGGAGCCGGGAAGCTCGCCTCCCGCAGCGGCTCTACTCGGCTGCGACTGAAACCTCAGGCTGGCGAGTCCGCTCACGCCCGGCGAGGCTGACGTCAGAAGGGCGGGGCCTCGAGGCGTCCCGCCCACACGCCGCTACGTCAGGGAGTCGAGCCCGCCGCCCGCTGCGCGGACTGCCCAAGCTCGTGGACCGGAAGCTGGGGAGCGCCGGGGCGGGGTCTTGCGGTCCCGGCCGGGGACCGGGTTTGGTCAACGCACCTTCCTTGCCTCCCGGGGCCTCCAGTGCAATAGAGTGAAAGCAGTCTGGGTAGCCTGGAGGGGTGTGTGTGTTGGCGTGTGTTTTCGGGCTCAGGTTCGGGGAAGGGGGGAGATGGCCCACAGAGGCAACGCGAGGGGCAGCCTTGCCTCGTGGGCGCGGAAGGTGGGGTGAGGGTGTCAGAGCAAATTGTACGGAGGTACGCGTTGGGGAAGGAGATTGTGCTCAGGGAATGTGTGAGAGGACAGGTACGTGTGTGAGCCCTGGCATTGCCAGGTACCTTGGTGTAGGGCTCTGAGCTAAACTTACAGTAAAATAGGCAGATTCCTACCTGCTTAATGTTTTCGAAGGGATGCTCATGATGTCTTCCAGACTTTTTTGGTTTCCCTCACCTGCCTGAAATCTCATGTTGCCCCCAACCACCACCACACACACTCCAAAATCACTGCAGATGGTGACTGCAGCCATGAAATTAAAAGACACTGCTTGGAAGGAAAGCTATGACACACCTAAGTGAAAGTGAAGTCGCTCAGTCGTGTCCGACTCTTTGCTACCCCATGGACTGTAGCCTACCAGGCTCCTCTGTCCATGGGATTTTCTAGGCAATAGTACTGGAGTGGATTGCCATTTCCTTCTCCAGGGGATCTTCCCGACCCAGGGGGTGAACCCTGCTCTCCCACATTGTAGACAGACACTTAACCATCTAAGCCATTAAAAAGCAGGTACATCATTTTGCTAACAAAGGTCTGTATACTCAAAGCTATAGTTTTTCCAGTAGTCATGTGCAGATGTGAGACTTGGATCATAACGAAGGCCAAACGTGGAAGAATTGATGCTTTCAAACTTTGGTGCTGGAGAAGACTCCTGAGAGTCCCTTGGACAGCAAGGAGATCAAACCAGTCAATCCTAAAGGAAATCAACTCTGAATATTCATTGGAAGGACTGATGCTGAAGCTGAAGCTCCAATACTTTGGTTACCTGATATGAAGAGCTGATTCATTGGAAAAGACTCTGATGCTGGGAGAGATTGAAGGTGGGAGGAGAAGGGGGCAGCAGAGGACAAGAACCTGGTTTGATAGCATAACTGACGTAATGGGCATGAATTTGAGCAAACTCCGGGAGACAGTGAAAGACAGGGAAGCCTAGCATGCTGCAGTCCATTGGGTCACAGAGTCAGGCACGACTTGGTGGCTGAACAAGAGTGCTCTGGGAGAACTGGGTAAACATTGTCAGTCATATCTCTGTCAATTGGCGCATCTGAGACTTTGCTCTAGGTGCATAGAAGATATCAGTATGGGGGACAAACTGTCTGCTTCACCTCTGTGGTTCAGACTGTGTGTGTGTGTGTGATAGAGGCGTGGGGCATGGAAGTCCAGTCCTGCATCTGAGAGTCTACCTTGGGACTAGAAAGACATCATTTTTTGATAGTGGTCATTGAAGGTCAGGGATGCACCAGCCACATAGATAGTGGAGAGTGCTATATGCAAGCCCAGCAAGACATATGGTCAGTCAAGGTCACCTTAAGTGGACAGCTCTTGTCACACTTTCACATCAGCACAGAGGAAAAGGGTCCCAGGGTTTTTAATGCCTGAGGATATTTTTTGCACCCTCCACTGCTCAATTGAGAGATTGAAAGATGGCCGGTTGCTCACAAGTACCAAGGCATGACCCAAGGGTGTGGCTACTGTCTGAAATGACTTCTTAGTTCCCGTTGACCTTTATAAGGAGGCATATGCTACACAGTGTCTTCCTAAACTTGTCTTTACTTTTAGTTTTGTGTTGAGTTGCAAGAGTTTACAAGTCTATACTCCTCTCACCATTTAAAGAAGGATCAGGATTCTTAATTCATTCTTTTTTTTCTTAATACATTCTTATGACAAATTTACTGCAAATCATTATGTGCCTGGGGATATTATATGCCTGCACATTGTTGAGGCTGAGGATAAAATGGTGATGAAAACAAGGTCCCTTCCCCCAAGAAATGAACACTCAGCTAGAGACAGAAAGTAAACAGATTTTTAATATGCTGTGGTAAGTGTTCTGGGAAGGGAAGTACAGGCTCACATGGGGACACAGGAAACAGACACTCTACCCTGACTGTGGCTGAGGATAAGGAAGGCTTCCTGGAGGAGGTGACATCTACACTGAGACCTGAGGAATCAGTAGGAGGTGGCTGGGTGAAGAAGAGACAGGGAGAGTGATCAGACAGAGGGAACTATTTGCTTAGATAAGAGGGAATGTGGCATTTTAAAAAAGCATCCTGTAAAGTGGATAAATTAGCATCCCTAATTAAAAAAGAGGAAACCACCATGACTGACATAGTTTAATGTTTTGCTTGGGGCAGAGTCAGCAGTTAAATGTAGACTATTCCAGTGTATCCTGGTGCCTCAAAGAAAGCACCTAGAACAGGAATTGTGTCAGCTGTATGATTGCAATATAGTTTTCTTTTAAGAAATTCAGTGTTTATTCTGGTTTGTATTCAGTTTTCAATCTCAATGTTGTGAAAAGTCCAGCTAAGGTTCAGTGATTTCTGGTATTCATATCAGCACCAATCGAGAGTAATTATAATAGTATCTTTTATGTACTGAGGTCTTACTGTGTATCAGTCCTTCTGCTAAATACTTAATATATAGTATCAGAGACTGGCTAGATGGTTAGCAATCCCATTTCCTCTTCCTGGATACACATGACAACTAAATCTCCTAGCTTGCCTTGCAATTAGGTGGAACATGTAACTGGGTTTTAACCAATGTAGAGTTGAATTGATGGGAGCTATTTCCTGGCCTGGCCTCTTAACTCTGTCTTTGCTATTCTGTCAGCCAGTGGAGGGGGCTGATTGGAGGACTTCAAGAGAATGGAAGGAACTGGGGTCCTTGAATCACCTCACCTCTTGGAGAGAAGCTATACAGGAAAGACACCCAATCTACATCAGCCTGTGACTTGAGTGAGTAGTGACCTCTTACTGTATCTAGCCACAAGATTTTGGAATTTTTGTTACAGCAGCTAATGTTAACTACCCTGATTGAGGCTCAAATATTGTCCCATTTGATCCTTGTTACTACCCTGCCAGGTTGACATAATTATTAATGTTTTATAGATGGGGAAGGATGCATTCCTGTCTGCATCACTAAGCCAGCGAGTGGCAGAGCTAAGATTATAGCCCAGGTCTGTTTGACTCCAGCGGTTATGCTTTTACCACTGTATAAACAATGCCCTTCCTAATTTTGGAAGAGTTCTTGGAAAAGACAAGTGTCTAGTGAGTTGAGAGAGAGAAAGAAGAGAGGGTGAGTGTGGGGGAGGAAGAAGAGCTCAGGGCCAGGTGTGGTGGGGAGAGGGAATGTGAGGAGCCCCAGAGAACATGTGGGCAGAGCTGGGTAGAGACCTTGCCCCCATAGTCACACAGGGAAAATTTTAGGACAAGTTTTGGTCTCTGGATGGTTCTGTTGTCTCATTTTTACTCTACTTCATGTTGATCTTCCAGTTGGTGCTTCTTCATGGGCACCACTGCAGGGTAGTGAAACAGGAGGGAAGGGGATAGGGCACAACCTTTGGAAGAATGACATAGCCCAAGGACACGACATAGACAGACTAGAACCCAAAGAGTTCAAGATGGCGGACAAGCTGACTTCCACTAGACCCTGTGCTTCATTGTATACTCATTGTAACACATCAGCATAGCTTTCATGGGGTTCTCAAGGCAAGAATACTGAAGGGGTTTGCCATTCCCTTCTCTGGTGGACCACATTTTGTCAGAACTCTCTATCATGACCCATCCATCTGGGTGGCCCTACATGGCATGGCTCATAGTTTCCTTGAGTTAGACAAGGCTGCAATCCATGTGATCAGTTTGGGTAGTTTTCTGCGATTGTGGTTTCATTCTGTCTGCCCTCTGATGGATGAGGATAAGAGGCTTGTGGAAGCTTCCTGATGGGAGGGACTGGGTGTGGGGGAAACTGGGTCTTGCTCTGGCAAGCAAGGCCATGCTCAGTAAGTCTTTAATCCAATTTTCTGTTGATGGGTGGGGTTGTGTTCCCTCCCTGTAGATTGGCCTGACTCCAGGACACTCACAGGAAAGTCTGGATCAGGATTTTGTGGGGTCCTTGTGTGCATAAGGTTTTGTTGTGCCCTCTAAGAGTCAATATTGCATAGGAACCTGGAATGTTAGGTCCATGAATCAAGGTAAATTGGAAGTGGGCAAACAGGAGATAGCAAGAATGACCATCAACATTTTAGGAATCAGTGAACTAAAATGGACTGGAATGGGTGAATTTAACTCAGATGACCATTATATCTACTACTGTGGGCAAGAATTCCTTAGAAGAAATGGAGTAGCCCTCATAGTCAACAAAAGAGTCCAAAATGCAGTACATGGGTGCAATCTCAAAAACAACAGAATGGTCTCTGTTCCTTTCAAAGGCAAACTATTCAATATCACAGTAATCCAAGTCTATGCCCTGAGCAGTAATGCTGAAGAAGCTGAAATTGAATGGTTCTAGGAAGACCTACAAGACCTTCTAGAACTAACACCCCAAAATGTGTCCTTTTCATTATAGGGGACTGGAATGCAAAAGTAGGAAGTTAAGAGATACCTGGAGTAACAGGCAAATTTGGCCTTGGAGTACAAAATGAAGCAGGGCAAAGGCTAATGCAGTTTTGCCAAGAGATGCACTGGTCATAGCAAACACAACAAGAGAAGACTCTTCTAACAACACAAGAGAAGATTTGACACATGGAGATCACCAGATGGCCAACACCAAAATCAGATTGATTATATTCTTTGCAGCCGAAGATGGAGAAGCTCTATAGTCAACAGAAACAAGACTGGGAGCTGACTGTGGCTCAGATCATGAACTCCTTATTGCCAAATTCAGACTTAAATTGAAGAAAGTAGGGAAAACCACTAGACCATTCAGGTACAACCTAAATCGAATCCCTTATGATTATACAGTGGAAGTGACAAATAGATTCAAGGGATTAGATCTGACAGACAGAGTGCCTGAAGAACTATGGACGGAGGTTCATAAAACTGTACAGGAGGGGGTGATCAAAACCATCCCCAAGAAAAACAAATGCAAAAAGGTGAAATGGTTGTCTGAGGAGGCCTTACAAATTGCTGTGAAAAGAAGAGAAGCAAAAGGCAAAGGAGGAAAGGAAAGATATACCCGTCTGAATGCAGAGTTCCAAAGAATAGCAAGGAGAGATAAGAAAGCCTTCCTCAGTGATCAATGCAAAGAAATAGAGGAAAACAATGGAATGGGAAAGACTAGAGATCTCTTCAAGAAAATTAGAGATACCAACGGAACTTTTCATGCAAAGATGGGCTCAATAAAGGACAGAAATGGTATGGACCTAACAGAAGCAGAAGATATTAAGAAGAGGTGGCAAGAATACACAGAAGAACTGTACAAAAAAGATCTTCATGACCCAGATAACAATCACTCACCTCGAGCCAGATATCTTGGAATGTGAAGTCAAGTGGGCCTTAGGAAGCATGACTACAAACAAAGCTATTGGAGGTGATGGAATTCCAGTTGAGTTATTTCAAATCCTAAAAGATGATGCTGTGAACGTGCTGCACTCAATATGCCAGCAAATTTGGAAAACTCAGCAGTAGCCACAGGACTGGAAAAGGTCAGTTTTCATTCCAATCCCAAAGAAAGGCAATGCCAAAGAGTGCTCAAACTGCTGTACAATTGTACTTATTTCACATGCTAGCAAAGTAATGCTCAAAATTCCCCTAGCAAGACTTCAACAGTATGTGAACTGAGAACTTCCAGATGTTCAAGCTGGATTTAGAAAAGGCAGCGGAGACAGAGATCAAATTGCCAACATCTGTTGGACCATAGAAAAAACATGAGAATTCTAGAAAAACATCTACTTCTGCTTCGTTGACTATTCTAAAGCCTTTGACTGTGTTCAGTTCAGTTCAGTTCAGTTGCTCAGTCATGTCCGACTCTTTGCGACCCCATGAGTTGCAGCATGCCACACCTCCCTGTCCATCACCAACTCCTGGAGTTCACTCAGACTCACATCCATCAAGTCAGTGATGCCATCCAGCCATCTCATCCTCGGTCGTCTCCTTCTCCTCCCGCCCCCAATCCCTCCCAGCATCAGGGTCTTTTCCAATGAGTCAGCTCTTCGCATGAGGTGGCCAAAGTACTGGAGATTCAGTTTTAGCATCATTCCTTCCAAAGAAATCCCAGGGCTGATCTCCTTCAGAATGGACTGGTTGGATCTCCTTGCAGTTCAAGGGACTCTCAAGAGTCTTCTCCAACACCACAGTTCAAAAGCATCAATTCTTCGGCACTCAGCCTTCTTCACAGTCCAACTCTCACATCCACACATGACCACTGGAAAAAACATAGCCTTGACTAAATGGACCTTTGTTGGCAAAGTAACGTCTCTGCTTTTCAATATGCTATCTAGGTTGGTCATAAGTTTTCTTCCAAGGAGTAAGAATCTTTTAATTTCATGGCTGCAGTCACCATCTGCAGTGATTTGGGAGCCCCCCAAAATAAAGTCAGCCACTGTTTCCACTGTTTCCCCATCTATTTCCCATGAAGTGATGGGACCAGATGCCATGATCTTCATTTTCTGAATATTGAGCTTTAAGCCAACTTTTCCACTCTCCACTTTCACTTTCATCAAGAGGCTTTTTAGTTCCTCTTCACTTTCTGCCATAAGGGTGGTGTCATCTGCATATCTGAGGTTATTGATTGATATTTCTCCCAGCAATCTTGAATCCAGCTTGTGCTTCTTCCAGTCCAGCGTTTCTCATGATGTACTCTGCATATAAGTTAAATAAGCAGGGTGACTGTGTGGATCACGAGAAACTGTGGAAAATTCTTAAAGGGATAGGAATACCAGACCACCTGACCTGCCTCCTGAGAAATCTGTATGCAGGTCAAGAAGCAACAGTTAGAACTGGACATGGAACAGCAGACTGGTTCCAAACTGGGAAAGGAGTATGTCAAGGCTGTATATTGTCACCCTGCTTGTTTAACTTATATGCAGAGTACATCACGCAAAATGCCAGGCTGGATGAAACACAAGCTGAAATCAAGATTGCTGGGAGAAATATCAATAACCTCAGATATGCAGGTGACACCACCCTTGTGGCAGAAAGCAAAGAGGAACTAAAGAGCCTTCTGATGAAAATGAAAGAGGAGAGTGAAAAAGCTGCCTTAAAACTCAGCATTCAGAAAACTAAGATCATGGTATTGGGTCTCATCACTTCATGGTAAATAGATGGGGCACACTGAAAACAGTGAGAGACTTTATTTTCTTGAGCTCCAAAATCACTGCAGGTGGTGACTGCAGCCGTGAAATTAAAAGATGCTTGCTCCTTGTTAGAAAAACTATGACTAGCCTAGACAGCATATTAAAAAGCAGAGACATTAGTTTGCCAACAAAGGTCAGCCTAGTCAAAGCTATGGTTTTTCCAGTAGTCATGTATGGATGTGAAAGTCGGACCATAGACTGACCATCAAAGAACTGATGCTTTTGAACTGTGGTGTTGGAGAAGACTCTTGAGAGTCTCTTGGACTGCAAGGTGGTCCAACCAGTCCATCCTAAAGGAAATCAGTCCTGAATATTCACTGGAAGGACTGATGCTGAAGCTGAAGCTCCAATACTTTGGCCACCTGATGCAAAGAGCCGACTCATTAGAAAAGACCCTTATGCTGGGAAAGATTGAGGGCAGGAGGAAAAGGGGATGATAGAGGATGAGATGGTTGAATGGGATCACTGACTCAATGGAAATAACTTTGAGTAAGCTCTGGGGGATGGTGAAGGATAGTGAGGCCTGGCATGCTTCCTGGGGTCTCAAAGAGTTGGGCACAGCTGAGTGACTGCACAGCAACACGGCAGCAAGCAAATGACATACCCACAGGCACCAGGACAGCGCCAAGGCTGGCCATCAGAGACCAAAAGTAGGCGGTGGCCCAGTTCCTGGAACTCACCACCCCTTCCCCCAAATAGTTGGAATAGTCTTCCCATTCATTAGCCTCTGGAATTACCCAGCCTATAAAAGCTCACCGCACCATGCTTTGAGGCCACTCTCACCTTCTGAGATGGCCCACACTCTATCTCTGGAGTGTGTTTCTCTCTAAATCCTGTCACTTTGTCTCTCAATGAATTCTTTCTGAGACAAGACATCAAGAGCCTAAGCTTCACTGAGTCCTGAAACCAGCTGTGTGACCTCAGTTGGAAGACCATGGGGTTTCGGCCAGGGTTGTGTCCTGGCCATGTGGGTTCGAGTCCCAAAACAAGGGTTCAAGTCCAAATGTGAGGTGAACTGTTTCAGCAGGGTGGGCATCTGAGCAATAGGAAGTCCAGCTTGAGTGTGGAAACAGACACAGCTCCCACTTTCTGTCCCTGGGCTGGTGATTAGGGAAGATCACTGTGTCAGAGCTACACATAACAGGGAGAAGAGATCTCAAAAGAACCAACCCTCATTATGGAGAACAGTGTGGAGATTCCTTTAAAAAATTGCAAATAGAACTGCCTTATGACCCAGCAATCCACTGCTGGGCATACACACCGAGGAAACCAGAATTGAAAGAGACACATGTACCCCAGTGTTCATCGCAGCACTGTTGGTAATAGCCAGGACATGGAAGCAACCTAGATGTCCATCAGCAGATGAATGGATAAGAAAGCTGTGGTACATATACACAATGGAGTATTACTCAGCTACTAAAAAGAATACATTTGAATCAGTTCTAATGAGATGGATGAAACTGGAGCCGATTATACAGAGTGAAGTAAGCCAGAAAGAAAAACACCAATACAGTATACTAATACATATATATGGAATTTAGAAAGATGGCAATGATGACCCTGTATGCGAGACAGCAAAAGAGACACAGATGTGTAGAATGGACTTTTGGACTCTGAGGGAGAGGGAGAGGGTGGGATGATTTGGGAGAATGGCATTGAAACATGTATACTATCATGTAAGAAACGAATCGCCAGTCTATGTCCGATGCAGGATACAGGATGCTTGGGGCTGGTGCATGGGGATGACCCAGAGAGATGTTATGGGGAGGGAGGTGGGAGGGGGGTTCATGTTTGGGAACACATGTACACCCGTGGTGGATTCATGTCAATGTATGGCAAAACCAATACAGTATTGTAAATTAAAATAAAGTAAAAAAAAAAAAAAAAAAGAAAAGAACCAACCCTGAGAATAAATCAAAGAAAAGGAAGCTGCCCGGGGATACTTGGTAGTCATTGGGTCAAGTAGAATGACAGATGTGAGGGGGAAGGGGCCACCAAGGGCCAGCCCAGCCCCAGGAGAAGCCTTCTTGCTGTTGGTTACAAAACCTAATTAATGGGTATATTCCTTCACAGTCTGCTCATCTCTCCTGGCTGAGAATAGAACAGATAAGAAGGGATAGAACCCCCTTTTGACTGTCCCTCTCTCTTCTGTTCAGATGGTGGCTCAGACTTGAATGGGGAGTTGCTTGAATTTTAGTTGGATAGGTGTCCTCCCTAAAGGGTTTTGGTCAGGAGAGAGACATGCCAGATTTGCATTTTAAGTAGAAGAGGAAACCCAGAGCAGAGATAACAACCTAAGGTGACTCAGCTAGTAAGTGACAGAGTCAAAACCCTGGTCTGATTGAAGTTCAGCTCTTTGCCTGACATGCCCCAGCAACTAAGCTTGTGGAACTATGAAGACCATGTGAGTCTCATGTCTTGTGCCTATTAAGAAAGAGACAAGAGAAAGAAATACTGGTCTCCCAGGTGAGGGACCTCCCCTGCTAATTCCCTTGAATCAGCAGAGCTGGGGCCAAGAGCTGTGACAAGCCTGCAGTCTACCCCAGCGGTATCATTCTACATCAGTGGTCAAGACTCACAAGGCTGCTGGGAGGAGCCTGTGGGCCTCAGAAACGAGACCTCATTCTCACTTCAGTGGACACTACCAGGTGTATGCCCTTGGACCAGTCTCTTTATCCCTATTAGCTGATGACAAAATTGGAAGAACTATAACCTTCCTGGGCTCTTGTCAAGCCAGATGCAGAAGTGTTCTGACAACTGAGAAAGGCTTCCCAAATAAACGGCTGGTAGAAATGTTCAGCAGAAAGGCCTCATATTGGCTAGAGGGAGCCAGTGCCCTTTCTCATGCTCTCCATTCACTTGTCCTTTCTCCTGACTGTATTCATTCTGAGCCCCACCCACCCCAGTATGAGTGGGGCCTTTGACCACACCTGGACTCCTTCCCACTTCCAGCCATCTTATCAGAAAGGGTGAGGACCTAGTTTATTGGCATTACTGTCATGAACCTGGATTTGAGAGGTTAAGAATATTGACATAATATCGTCTTCACTTCAAGAAACAGATGTGATTTCCTTCTGGAATCTTAATGACTTTGATTTCTCCAGTTTTTAGTGGCTTTATTTCCCTTTAATTCTAAACTTAGCAGCAAGTCTGAGCTTCTATCCTATAAATGGAGGAAATTCATCTGCTCTTGGGTTTCCATTCCCGGAGGACTTGTGGGGTGCTCCCGAGAAGCCTCCCATGCCCAGGGCTGTCCTGGCAGCCTCATACCTCACCTCCTAGGGTCTCTGGCCTGCAGCTGCTCACTTCAAGGGTGGACACAGGGCCTATCACATTTTGACTTTCTGTTGGAGGCTTGCAAGTAGCAGAAGTACCAAAGTGATAATTTTCAACTAACTCAAGAATTAGCCACTCAGAGCTCCAAGCAACTTTCCTTAGGCTTCTGGCAGTCATTGTGGCAGAAGAAATCAGCTGGCTTCCCATGTGTGGAAATTTCCAGGCCTTTCTGAACAACCAGAGAGAGGAGAGGACTCCTTTCTGCTGCTCAAAGCCCACTTCTTCTTTTTTGCTTTAAGATGATTCACAGGAAGAACCTCAGTATCCTTCAAGGGAAATTCCTAGCCCTGCCTCCAAGGTATAGCCTGGCTCCATTGGCCCACAAAATGGCTAGTTGCTGGCAAGTTTCCTTAAGCCTGCCTTGGTGTTAGATAACAGGGCAGGTGGAACAACAGCTGTGTGGCCCAGACATTGGCATGTCAAGCCCAGTCCAGGGCTTGCACAGCCATTCCTCCACGGAGGGGAAGGGACCGGGTCTGCCTGCTCCCCCTGCATGTATCTGGGTTCCTGGTCTTCTATGAGAAAGACCAGGACAAAGAACAGTGATTTTCAGGTGTGGGATGTGACAGCCTCAATTCAGACTGGGGGAAACATTTCTCTAACTTCTCCAGGAGATCTGCTAAGGAGATGCTCAGTTGACACTGTGAAACAAAACCCCTATACCTTGGTCTGAGGCCCCTACCTGGGGTCCACCACTGATGTCCAGGGCCTTGCCCAAAATAATGGGCATGTGCTTACTTTCTATTGGCATGAGTAAGAAGGTTCGCCCAGGACAGAGGGAGGTTCCCTTCTAAAGACAAATCTAAGTACTGCTCTCTGATGTAGAAATTGCTTGTAACCCTTTGAATTGTGGTTTTTCAATTTCAAGAGTTTAAAGGTTTCCATTCTGCTGTACCTCCAGTGGCAGCTGGAGTGCTGAGTGGGAAGACCTAAGACTGGGGTTCCAGCCCCAGGTTGTCAGTTGCCATCTGTGACTTTGGACAGGTCAGAAATTCCCCAGGTCTCAGGTTCCTTAGCTATAAAATAAAGATGATACCTCTTTTTGCATCCTATTAGAGTTGTCAAGAGGTTTATCGTAAGCAAACATTTGTTAAGTACCCTTAACCAGATAATGTGGGATACAAAAATTAGTCAGACACTGGCCTGATCAGGAACATGTACTTTCAGTACATGCTTATTTTAATACACAACTTATCAGAAGGACCAGCTTAGGTATAAAGTGTTTTGTAAACCCTAAGATATAGTATATATGCAGGGCTTCCCTGGTGGCTCAATGGTACAGAATCTGCCTGTTAGGAAGGAGACGTGAATTTGAGCCCTGGGTTGGGAAGATCCGCTGGAGAAGGAAATGGTAACCCACTCTAGTATTCTTGCCTGGAAAATCTCATGGACAGAGAAGCCTGGCAGGCTACAATCCATGGAGTCACAAACAGTCAGACATGACTGAGTGACTAAACAACAAGGGTATTGGTACTGCTGGTAATTTTCCTGTGGGTTGGGTCTCCTTTCTGGTCAATGCCAGGCCAAGCATATTTTGCCCAGGTCACAACCCAAACCTGTATGCCCCACCACTCATGGCTCCAGAAGATCTTGCCGTCCTGTGGAATCCTGGAGTCCTTATGTGAAGGGCAATTCATCTGTGCCCCTGATTCTCTTTTAGCACTTTCTCCAGGACATATTGGAAGTAAAGCCTTTCTTCTTTCACAGAATTAATAGTAAGTACAGGAAATGATAACTGGACGCCAGCTGGGCATGGTGTATAGAAAGCATGCACATGTGCCCAGCGGATGGGTGCGTGGGAGGGGGACAGAGAAGAGGGAAGCTCTACAGTTCGAGGGTGCAGTTGAATAGAATTTATAGGAAAATGAAAGTCAGAGGAGTTAGACAAAGGCAAGTTCACACCTCACCCCCGGATTCATTCTGTGGCCATCTGACCTTTGGGGACAAAAGAACGAGTGAGTTGTTTCCCTTCTCACCTTCTTCCAAACTCTTTTTCACAAGCCAGTAGCTGGGTGCCTGATACAGGGAAGTCCTGCTGGTTTCTCTGGTGGCCGGTAGCCCCTCCTTTCTGCCTGCACTAACGTACCCTTATCTCCTCCCCCAGCCCCTCTTCCCAGGACACCAAAAGAACCCAAGTATGAAATTCTCAGGCCGCATGAGAGAAAAATGAGCATTTTTTCCTGAAGCTTTTTAGAGTTATTGCATGCGGTGAGTTTTTTTTTTTTTTTTTAAACACTTCTTAAAACTTTGGTTTGGGACTTCCCTAGTGGTCCAGTGCTGCCAATACAGGGGCGCAGCTTTGTTGCCTGGTGAAGGAACTGGGATCCTGAATGTCACACAAGACCACCAAAAATAAAACAGAAACCCCACCAAACTTTGGTAAAAACATTTTCTAACACATAAAAATTCTTTGATTAAGTAATAAGTGTTCAGAAATACATACCATTTATCAACTCTTTGGGCTTCCCTTGTGTCTCAGCCGGTAAAGAATCTGCTTGCAATGTGGGAGACCTGGGTTCGATCCCTGGGTTGGGAAGATCCCTTGGAGAAGGGAAAGGCTCCCCACTCCAGTATTCTGGCCTGGAGAATTCCATGGACTGTGTAGTCCGTGGGGTCGCAAAGAGTCAGGCACGCCTGAGCAGCTTTCCCTTCACTTCCTATCAACACTTTGATGCATGGTTGTTATTGTTTAGTCTCGTAGCTGTCTCTGACTCCCTCGAGACCCCGTGGACTGTAGCCCACCACGCTCCTTTGTCCATGGGATTTTTCATGCAAGAATATTTGAGTGGGTTGCCATTTCCTTCTCCAGGGGATCTTCCCGACCCAGGGATCGGAACTGCGTCTCCTACATTGGCAGGTGGATTCTTTACCTCTGAGCCACCAGGGAGGCCCTTGATGCATGGTATGAAGCCCCAAATAGGTAACTTATATTTAATTTTGTGTGTGTGTGTGCCAAGTCACTTCTGTTGTGTCTCTTTGCGACCTTATGGACTGTAGCCCTCCAGGCTCCTCTGTCCATTGTATTTTCTAGGCAAGAATACTGGAGTGGGTTGCCACGCCCTCCTCCAGGGGATCTTCCCAGTCCAAGGATCATCCAACCCTGCTGCTGCTGCTGCTGCTGCTGCTAAGTCGCTTCAGTCGTGTCCGACTCTGTGCGACCCCAGAGATGGCAGCCCATCAGGTTCCGCCGTTCCTGGGATTCTCCAGGCAAGAACACTGGAGTGGGTTGCCATTTCCTTCTCCAATGCATGAAAGTGAAAAGTGAAAGTGAAGTCGCTCGGTTGTGTCCGACCCTTAGCGACCCCATAGACTGCAGCCCACCAGGCTCCTCCATCCATGGGAGCTTCCAAGCAAGAGTACTGGAGTGGGTTGCCATTTCCTTCTCCAACCCTAGTCTCCTGAATTGCAGGCAAATTCTTTACCACTGAGCCCCCTGCGACAAATTGTAGAAATTCTAAGCCTAATTTCAGAAAGCTGAAGTAAATTTTAATAGATTCTCTGAGACTCATGAAATTCTCATAAGTGGTCATGACTTGTGTCCACAGTTATAAGTTAACAAGAGAGTTTCCACGAGATGCTTGCCCATCCATTGCTCCCAGGACATGCTACCTGTACAACCATATATGAAATATTTTTTCTGGCTTCTCTGTTTATTACACATATTTTCTTGAGAATATATTTATTACATGTATATTCTTGAGCTCAGGACTCAATTCTTTCCCCTTCTCCATTTAATTTTCCTCCCCACGCCAACTCTGGTCATCGCATGCTAAAGCATAAGTCAGTAACTCAGCTCCTCTGAGGATCCGCTTTGTTGACAAAATCCATATTGCCACATCTTCCTCATGACCCTTCTCCCTCTTAGGTCAACAACTCAAAACTGCCAATATTCATTGAGCAATTGCATTCATCTCACACACTAGCAAAATTCTCCAAGCCAGGCTTCAACAGTATGTGAACCATGAATTTCAAGATGTTCAATCTGGATTTAGAAAAGGAAGAGAAACCAGAGATCAAATTGCCAATATCTGTTGGGCTATAGAAAAAGCAAGAGAGTTCCAGAAAAACATCTACTTCTGCTTTATTGACTATGCCAAAGCCTTTGACTGTGTGGATCACAATAAACTGTGGAAAATTCTTCAAGAGATGGAAATACCAGACCACCTGACCTGCCTCCTGAGAAATCTGTATGCAGGTCAAGAAGCAATTGTTAGAACTGGACATGGAATAACGGATTGGTTCCAAATCGAGAAAGGAGTATGTCAAGGCTGTATATTGTCACCCTGCTTATTTAACTTATATGCAGAGTACATCATGAGAAATGCTAGACTGGATGAGCACAAGCTGGAATCAAGATTTCCGGGAGAAATATCAATAACTTCAAATATGCAGATGACACCACCCTTAAGGCAGAAAGTGAAGAAGAACTAAAGAGCCTCTTGATGAAAGTGAAAGAGGAGAGTGAAAAAGTTGTCTTAAAGCTCAGCATTCAGAAAACTAAGATCATGGCATCCAGTCCCATCACTTCATTGCAAATAGATGGGGAAACAGTAGAAACACTGACAGACTTTAATTTTGGGGGCTCCAAAATCACTGCAGATGGTAACTGCAGCCATGAAATTAAGACGCTTACTCCTTGGAAGAAAAGTTATGACCAATCTAGACAGCATATTAAAAAGCAGAGGCATTACTTTGCCAACAAAGGTCCGTCTAGTCAAAGCTATGCTTTTTCCAGTAGTCAAATATGGATATGAGAGTTGGACTATAAAGAAAGCTGAGCTTCAAAGAATTGATGCTTTTGAACTGTGGTGTTGGAGAAGACTCTTGAGAGTCATTTGGACAGCAAAGAGGTGCAACCAGTCCATCCTAAAGGAAATCAGTCCTGAATATTCATTGGAAGGACTGATGCTGAAGCTGAAACTCTAATACTTTGTCCACCTGATGTGAAGAGCTGACTCATTGGAAAAGACCCTGATGCTGGGAACGATTGAAGGAGGGAGGAGAAGGAGACGACAGAGGATGAGATGCTTGGATGGCATCACTTACTCAATAGACATGAGTTTGAGTAAACTTCAGGAGTTGGTGATGGACAGGGAGGCCTGGCGTGCTGCGATTCATGGGGTCTCAAGGAGTCGGACATGACTGAGTGAGTGAACTGAATTGAATTGCTCCGTATCAGCCACTGTGATTAGCACCAGGGGACAAAAATGAAAAGGAGACTGTTTGCCTTGGAGATTTTTGGAAACCTAGCGTTGATTACTGTGCTGGGTAATGTGCTGTCATTGGGCTTCCCTGGTGGCTCAGTGGTCAAAAATCCACCTGCCAACTCAGGAGACATGGGTTTGATTCCTGGGTAGGGAACAATGTGTGGAGAAGGAAATGGCAACCCATTGCAGTATTCTTGCCTGGGAAATTCCATGGGCAGAGGAGCCTGGCATGCTTCATGCAGTTCATGGGGTCTCAAAGAATCAGACAAAGAGTCAAACAACAAAAAAATGTTCTATTATTACTTCAACTGATCCTATTTGAGATATTCTTTCCTTATTTTACAGACAAGGAAGCTGAGAGGTAATATGACTTTCCCAAGGTTGCTCAGAAAATGGTTCAGAACGGGTCTGTCTGACTACACCCCCATGTTCCTCTTCTTCATGCCTATTCCCACCAGCCACACACAAAAGGAAGCAGATGGGACATTCCAGCTGTAGGCCAGTTGGGAGGCTGCCAGACAAAGAACTAGGTTGAGGTCTGTTGTAGGTGTTTGGGTACAACTGTGAGAGACCCAGGACCCAAGGCTGCCGGGAGCCAGTGTGAGGAATCCCGCCCCTGACAAGGTCATGAGGAAGGAAGCTGACATACGCAAGGCGTGCTCAGACTTCAGAGACCCCTCTGGAAATTCCTAAGCATGTACCCCAACAAAAATCTGCCGGCTTTTGTGCTCTGCTTTTCCACTCTTCTGACATTTTCTGGAAAAAGTCAATTCAGGGCTTTAGTCTTCTGCATTTGAGTGTTTCAATCCAAAAAACCCTCTGATGGCTTTCTAGCCTGCCTGCAGGACTCCTACAGCTGCGCATGTGATTGTTTGAGGCCTCCTGACCGCAGGAGGCACAGGAAGCTTAAAACATCCTAGGAATGTAGGAGCTTCCGAGGAGTCAAAATCTTTAAAATAGGACTGATTAAAAGTTTCATTTGTTGAATCAATGCTTGCTGCCAAATTTTCATATCCTTTATTTTTAGATATAGTTGGTATATAGAAATGCAAGTAGTAGACCTGGTATTAGCAACATTAGATCTTTGAGTTAAGTACCTTCTTTGTTATATCCCACTGCACCTTTGTTCTATAGAGATGTAACTTTAATGCTTTAAGGAGATGCAGGTTAAAGAAAAACACTTCAGGGGAAACAAAATTAACATTCATTAAGGAAGAGAGCCAAAAAGTGTTAACAAGCCTCTTGGCCAGAAGATAATGTAAATCACCTGAGACCTTTTGTATACAAAATGATATACGGAAACAATCTGGGTTGCGAACGCTACATAATTTTGTGTTACCCATTGATCTCCATGTTTTATCAAAAGTATAAAAGGCCTTCTGAACAATAAAGGAGGGGACCAGTTTCTCGGACCAGTTTCTCGAACTAGTCTCTTGGCCTGGTTTCTTGGGACTCTGGCTCCCCCCATGTCTTTCTCTCTCTTCTTCTCTCCCTTTCCTTCTCTCTGCTCTTTACTTTAACTTCAGGCTGAATCTCCACCTGGGGTGCGGAGGCTCGCCAGGTCTACTTACTTGTCCTGGCTGTTAAGACCCGCACGAAAGGGAGCTTAAGGCGAGGCACCCTTAGATATTCAAGCGGGCGCCGGTGGCCCAACGTAGATGGTGCAAATTCCTTGTCTGGAATTTTATTGGCCTTCCGCGTAAACCAAGCTATTCAGCCCTCTTCCTCCACTTAATCTTCTTACTACACTATAGTTTCTTAATCTGATCTTACATTAATAAATAAACAAGTCTTTCCACGCCAACGCCGTCCACCCTTCGAATTCCCTGGATCCACCGGGGCTGGACCCCGGCACAAGGCGGTCAGGGTGAAGTGTGTATGTCAAAGCTCCCTGTCTGTTTACAAAAATTTCTCAGGAACCTAAATATGAATGCATGTAGGACTCATTCTGAAGACCCTTAATTTAATTACATCTGCAAAGACTGTTTCCATATGAGGGACCATTCATAGGTTCCAGGGATCAGGACATGGATAGCTTCTGGGGAGCCATTTTCATCATACCAGAGCGATCCGTTTCAATGTTCATTTCCATATTCATTCAATCATACCTGGATTATATATAAATATATATATTGTTGTTGTCTTTTCAGTCGCTCAGTCATGTCCAACTCTTTGCGACCTCATAGACTGCAGCAAGCCAGGCTTCCCTGTCCTTCACCACCCTTCACTATATATATATGGTGTCCTTGACCATATATTTGGGGCTTCCCTTGTGGCTCAGGTGGTAAAGAATCTGCCTGCAATGAGGGAGACCTGGGTTTGATCCCTGGGTTGGGAAGATCCCCTGGAGAAGGGAAAGGCTACCCACTCCAGTATTCTGGCCTGGAGAATTCCATGGACTGTATAGTCCATGGGGTCGCAAATAGTCGGACACGACTGAGCGACTTTCAGTTTCACCATATATATAGGTCTTCCCAGGTGGTGCTAGAGGAAAGAAACTGCCAGCCAATGGAGGTGACATAAGAGACCTGGCTTCGATCCCTGGATCAGGAAGATCTCCTGGAGGAGGACACAGCAATCCACTCCAGCATTCTTGCCTGGAGAATCCTGTAGACAGAGGAGACTGTACAGTCCATAGGTCGCAGAGTCAGACACAACTGAAGCAACTTAGTATATATATAATATTGAGCATTTACTTAATACCGGACCCTGCAGGACACTGGAGGACATGGCAAGCAAATCAGAACTCTGTCAGAGTTTAGAGTTTATTTATTTATTAATGTATGAACACATTTTTAAAAGTCTTTATTGAATTTGTTACAGGATTGTTATATTCTGGTTTTTGGCAGAGAGGTGTGTGGGATCTTGGCCCCACAACCAGGGATTGATCCTGCTCCCGCTATACTGGAAGGCAAACTCTTAATCACCAGACCACCAGGGAAGTCCCACGCTTATTGTTTAGAAGGAGAGATGGGCGTTAATCAAATAATCACCCAAATAATATGCAAAATTGCAGCTATGATAAGAGCTATGAGAGTCTGTAATTGAGACTTGACCTGGTGAGAAAGCCCCAAGAGAGCTTCCATGAGGAGGTGCAGCTTTGGTAATATGGGAGACAAGTTGGGGTCACCAGGTTAAGAGGGGAGGGAAGAGTGTTGCAGGAAGAGGGAACAGAGGGCAGAACCAGGGCATGACCAGTGCCAGCAGGATATGCAGGGCTTGGTGTGGGCCCTAGGGAGGGGGTGTGGGTTTCAAGGACTCTGCAGGGGTCAGTCTGTTGCGCCTCCTCCCCATCCTTTACCCCTAATCCTAACTAGTGGCTGCTGCCTTGTATCCTGGGACCTTTCCTCCCTGTTCCTCCCTTAGGCCTCATTGTTTCACTTCCTGCCCAGTGTGTTATGTGGTTTAGCAAGGAAACCCCCATGTGCAGTGTTAAGGGCAGATCTCTAAGGTTTGATCAACAAAAATTTCAAAAGTGCCTACTGTGTGGCAGACACTGTGTTGGGAGTTACAGAAATTAAGACAAGAAAGTGACGTTTTTCTGGCCCTCGAGGAGAGAGACTGTAGGGTAGAGGGGAAAGCAAGAGGGTTGAGTGCTGAACAGGCTGTTGTCCTGCATTGAATCTCATTCCTGCTACTTAGTGCTGTGTGGTCTTAGGAGACTGACTTTACCTCTCTGTGCCTCAGTCTCTCTAAGGAGCACTTAAGCCAACCAACTATTAATGTGGCCCCACTCTGCTCTAGGCAGTAGGCCAAGTGCTGGCAACCCTCAGAGACCTGTCTGACTGGGAGCAGAACACTGGGGCTGATTGCTTCCTTTTCTGGGACTTCAGCTCTGGTTCTGCTGCCTGCAGCACTTGATCCAAATGGGTTTCCAGGGCAGATCTCACCAACTGGCATAGTGGCCACTTTGCCCACAGTATTCCCAGGCATAGTGCTCCAGGAGACGCCGCCCATGATGTCCAGGCCGAGGAGGGTGAGTGTTCTAGGAGTGTGGACCCACCTTTCCGCCTCCCCTTCCCTCCTTCTGCAGAATATTGGATACTGTCTACAGAGACCCCTCCTTGATGAACACTAGTCATTCTAATGACCCCCAACTTTGCAGAGTACTCTTCTGGCCAACAATTTTCATCTACATCTTTGTTTATTGGCCACGATGACCAGGGGCCTCTGCTTGAATTTTTGGTAATAACACTGGCCTAGTCCTTTCCATCAAACCATCTGTGCAGAAAGGCCGATATGGGGTCAGACAACCTGCCAGCTCTACTGAGTTTGGCTTCTCTGATGGCTCAGTGGTAAAGCCAATGTTTCAGGCACAGGTTCGATCCCTCATTTGGGAAGACACCTGGAGAGAAAATAGGCAGCCCACTCCAGGATTCTTGTCTGGAGAACCCCATGAACAGAGGAGCCTGGTGGGCTACAGTCCATGGGGTCACAAAAGAGTCAGACGTGACTTAGCAACCAAATAACAGCAACGCCTGAGTCTGGCGAATGGCTTTATGTCTCTAAGCCTCCAGTTCTGTGAATATTAAATGATATCCTGCCCCTGCATCCTGTTTTCACTCCATTGTGGTCCCCAAGATAAGATTTAGGGTGGGGTGAAGAAGAACAAAACCTTGAGCATCAAGTGGTTAAACTCTAAACCTGGCTGAGCCTTTTTGTTCACTGATACTCATGATTACTACTCCAAGGGCTGTTGTGGGGGCAGGTGGCTTGCTGCCTAGAAATTTTCTCGTTGGGTTTCTTTTCCAACCATAGTGGCTTTTGCGTCTTTCTCTCCCTCCCTGCTCTCTCACATTTTAACATCTAGGTGGGGGATTTTGTTCAGAGTGTGAAACAGTCTTCTAGATCATTCAGGTCTTCAGAGGTGTGAGGAGTTGTTTTTGTCCTTTGGCAAGGAGGGCATTTTCTATGTGAGCAGAGGCACGGGGCTGTGACCTCCTCATACCCTGGGGCTACTGCGCCAGGGTCTGGCCTGAGAGTCCAGGCACCCATGGGAAACTTGGAACTGGATTCTAGGGTGGGTTCTGGGGCAAGCTGCAGAGCCAGCCTAGTTGCTATACAGCCAGGCCCAGCAAGGAAGGGAGGATAGGCAGTCTCAGAGATAGGCTGAGAAATGTGTGAAGGAGAGAGCTCAAAGCAGTGTCTAACCAGCAGCACAAAATCTGGGTGGACAATGAAACTATGGAAATTCACTCCAATTTTTAGGGTGTAATATGCAAGGCATAGCCAAGAATATCATGGAGTTTGAAAATAGAGTAACTCTGAGTCTCAGTTTCTTTCTCAATGAAATGGGGATAATAGTAGTTATTGCATTAGGCTTTTGCAAGGATTAAATGAATTAGATACATAAAAACTGTTTAGTACAGTGCATGGTGCATAGAGTATACATATATATTATATATATATATATATATACAGCACAATTTCTTCATTCATTGTTGTTGGACATTTAGGTTATTATTTTCATTTTTGAATATTGTAAATAATTGTGCAGTGACTGTGGGGGTGCAGATATCTCTTCAACATAATGATTTTGTTTTCTTTGGATATATACCTGAAGTGGAATTGATAGATTAGATGGTAGTTCTGTTTTGAATTTTTTGAGAGACCACCAAACTGCTTTCCACAGTGACTACCAATTTACGTTCTCACCAGCAACGCACAAGGAAGGGTCCCTTTACTCCATATCCTTGCCAGTATTTGTCTCTCTTTTTTTTTTTTTTTTAAAATAATAGCCATTCTGCAAAACTGTGGTTTGGATTTGCATTTCTCTAGTAGTTAGTGATGTTGAGCATCTTTTCAGGTAACTGTTGGCCATTTGAATATCTTCTTTGGGAAAATGTCTATTCAGGTCCTTTGCCCATTTTTAAATTGGATTATTTGTTTTCCTGCTAATGAGTGTGTTGTTTATATACTTTGGATATTAATCCCTTATCAGGTGTGTGACTTGAAAATATTTTCTCCCATTCTGTAGGTTACCTTTTCATTTTGTTGATTGTTTCTTTGGCTGTGTAGAAGCTTTTTAGTAGGATATAGCCCTATTTATTTATAGGGCTAAATGTATATAGCCCTATATATTTAATTTGTTGCCTTTGCGTTTGGCGTCATATCAAAAAATTGTGGTCAAGGCCCATTTCAAATAACTTTTTCCCTCTGATTTCTTTTAGGAGTTTTATGATTTCAGGTCTTAAATCTGCAATACAATTTTAGTCAGTTTTTGTGAGTAGTGTGAGATAGAGATATAGGTTTTTTTTCTACATGTGGACATCCAATTTTCCCAGCATCTTTTATTGAAGAGACTGTCTTTTCTTCACTGAGGGTTCTTGGCTTTCTTGTCAAATATTAGTTGACCGTATAGGCATGGCTTTATTTCTGGGCTCTTGGATCTGCTCTGTTGGTCAATGTGTCTGTTTTTATGACGTAGCCATACTGTTTTGATTATTAAAGCTTTATAATATAGCATGATAGCAGGAAACGTGATCCTTTCCACTTTGTTCTCTCTCAGGAAAGAATGCTTTGGCTATTCAGGATCTTTTGTGGTGTCATATAAATATTAGGATTGATTTTTCTACTTCTATAAAAAGTGCCATTGGAATCCTGCCAGGAATTACATTGAATCTATACGTGGCTTTGAGTAGTACAATCATTTTAATAACATTAATTCCTCTAGCCCATGAAAACAGGATAACTTTCCATTTATTTCTGTCTTATTTGATTTCTTTCATCAATGTCTTACAGATTTCAGCGTAGAAAATTTTCATCTCCTTGGTTAAATTTATTCCTAGATATTCTATTGTTTTTGATGTTGTTGTAAGATTGTTGTCTTCATTTTTCAGATAGTTTATTGATAGTGTATAGAAACACTACTGATTTTTGTATACTAATTTTATGTCCTACAACTTACTGAATTCATCTATTCGATGTAACATTTAGGGGGGTGTTTGTGGGTGTGTGTCTGGAGTCTTTAGGATTTTCTCTATATAAAATCATGTCACCTGCAAATAGAGACAATTTTACTTCTTCCTTTCCAATTTGAATGTTGTTTCTTTCTTTTTCTTGCCTGACTGCTCTGGCTAGGACTTCCAGTACTATGTTGAACAAGGGTGGTGAGTGTGGGCAACCTTGTTTCTGATCTTAGAAGAAAAGCTTTCAGACTTTTAACGTTGAGTATGATGTTAGCTGTGGGCTTAGTGCATGTGGCCTTCATTTGTGGCAAGGTATGTTCCTCCTATATCTAATTTGTTGACAGTTTTTGTAATGAACAGATGTTGAATTTTGTTGATACTTTTTCTGCTCTCAAGATGATCATGTGATTTATTTTGTTCTATTAGTGCTATATATTGGATTTATTGACTTGCATATGTTGAACTATTCTTGCATCCCAGGGATAAATGCCAGTTGATCGTGGTAAATAATCTTTTTAGTGTGCTGCTGAATTCAGTTGCTAGAATTTTATTGAGAATTTTTGCACTTACATTTATCAGGGATATTGGCTTGTATTTTCTTTTCTTTCAGTGTCCACGTCTGGCTTTGATTTTTGGCTGGCTTCTTTAAATGAGTTTGGGAGTATTCCCCCCACTTTGATTTTTGGAAGAATTTGAGAAGGGTCAGCATTAATTCTTATTTAAATACTTGGTAAAATTCACCAATGAGGCCATCTGGATGTCGGTTTTTCTTTGTTGGGAGATATTTGATTACTGAATCAATCTCCTTTGTAGGAATTGATCTGTTCAGACTTTCAATTTCTTCATGATTCAGTCTTGGTAGGTTGTATGTTTCCAAAAATTTATCTGTTTCTTCTAGGTTGTCCAGTTTGTTAATACATAGTTGTTAATAGAAGCCTACTTTGATCCTTTGTGTTTCTGGGGTGTCGGTTACAATGTCTCCTTTTTCATTAACAATTGTGTTGATTTGAGTCTCCCCTCTTTTTTTCCTTGGTTAGTCAAGCTAAAGTTTTGTCAGTTTTGTTTGTCTTTTCAAAGAACCAACTCTCAGCATTGTTAATCTTTTCTACTGTCTATTCTCTATTTCATTTATTTCTGCTCTAATCTTTATTATTTCCTTCTTTCTTCCAATTTTGGGATTAGTTTGTTCTTTTTTAGTTTCCTAAGATGCAAAATGATTGGGTTGTTTATCTGAGATCTTTCCATTTTCTTAATGTATGCATTTATAACTATAAACTTTTCATAGAATTGTTTTTGTTGAATCACATAAGTTTTGGCATGTTGTATTTCTGTTTTCATTTGTCCCAAGATATTTTTCTATTTCCACTTTAGTTTCTTCTTTCATCCATTGGTTGTTCAGGAGAGTGTTGTTTAATTTCCATACATTTTTTATTTTTCCAGTCTTTCTCCTGTTATTGATTTCTAGTTTCATACCACTGTAGTCAGAGAAGATATTTGGTATGATTTCAATCTTGAATTTGCCAAGACTTGTTTTGTGGTCATCAGTTCAGTTCAGTTCAGCTCAGTTGCTCAGTCGTGTCCGACTCTTTGCGACCCCATGAATTGCAGCACGCCAGGCCTCCCTGTCCATCACCATCTCCCAGAGTTCACTCAGACTCACGTCCATCGAGTCAGTGATGCCATACAGCCATCTCATCCTCTGTCATCCCCTTCCCCTCCTGCCCCCAATCCCTTCCAGCATCAGAATCTTTTCCAATGAGTCAACTCTTCGCATGAGGCGGCCAAAGTACTGGAGCTTCAGCTTTAGCATCATTCCTTCCAAAGAAATCCCAGGGTTGATCTCCTTCAGAATGGACTGGTTGGATCTCCTTGCAGTCCAAGGGACTCTTAAGAGTCTTCTCCAACACCACAGTTCAAAAGCATCAATTCTTCAGCGCTCAGCCTTCTTCACAGTCCAACTCTCACATCCGTACATGTGGTATATCCTAGAAAATGTTTCCTCTGCACTTCAGAAGAATATATATTCTGCTATTGTTAGAGAGAATGCATGTATGTGACTATTAGATACATTAGGTCTAGAGCATTCCTCAAATCTGCTGTTTCATTATTGATTCTCTGGATAATCTATCCATTTGTTGAGAGTGGGATATTAAAGTCTCCAACTATTATTGTATTGCTGTTTATTTCTCCTTTTAGTTCTGTTAGTATTTGCTTTGTATATTTAGGTGCTCTTATGTTTGGTGCATAAATATTTATAACCATTATATCTTCTTGATGAATTGACCCCTTTATCATTATATAATGACTTTTTTACCATTTTTAAAGTCTGTTTTTTCTGATGTAAGCATAGCTACCTTCTACTCTTTTCTTTTTTTTTTGGTTTTGTTTTGTTACCATTTGCTAATAATATCTTTTTCCATTACTTCATTCTCAGTCTACATGTGTCTTTATTAAAGCTAGTCTTTTGTAGACAGCGTATTGTTGGATCTTGTTTTCTCTCTCTTTTAATCTATTCAGCCATTCTATGTCTTTTCATTGGAGAATTTAATTTCTTTGCATTTAAAGTAATTATTGATAGGTTACTTATGCCATTTTGTTAATCGCTTTCTGACTGTTTTATAGACCCACAGTTCCCTGTTTTTTATCCTGCTACCTTCTTTTGTGGTTTGATGTCTTGTGGCATCAGGACGCTCTGACTTCTTCCTTATGTCCTTTGTGTAACTAGTACATGTTTTTCCCCCGTGGTTACCATGTGCATGCATCCTTAGTCTCTCACTCGGGTCCGACTCTGAGACCTCATGGACTATAGCCTGCCAGGCGCCTCTGTCTGTGAAGTTTTCCAGCCAAGAGTACTGGAGTGGGTTGCCATTTCCTACTCTGCTTTGGGAATCTCCCAAACCCAGAGACCAAACCCATGTTTCTTGCATCTCCTGCGCTGGCAGGCAGATTCTTTACCACTGTGCGCCTGGGAAACCCGTGGTTGCCATGAGGCTCACGCGCACGTGTACATGCTCAGTTGCTCAGTCGTGTCCAACTCTTTGTGGCACCATGGACTGTAGCCCACCAGGCTCCTCTGTCCGTGGAATTCTACAGGCAAGAATACTGGAGTGGAGCCATTTCCTTCCTCAGGGGATCTTCCTGACCCAGGCATTGAACCAAGGTGCCCTGCATTGCAGGCAGATTCTCTCGTGTCTGAGCCACCAGGGAAGCCCAATGCTTACATAAAATATCTTAAAATGTTAACATCCTGTTTTAAACTGATATCTTAACTGCAATAGCATTCCTAAACTTTGCACTGTTATTTCTCTTCCTTGTCACATTTTATGTTATTGATGTTACAGTTTACAAATTTTTCTTATTTATTTTTTAATCGCTTTACAATGTTGTATTGGTTTCTGCCATACAACAAAGCAAATCAGCCATAATGATGCATATATCCTTTCCCTCTTGAGTCTCCCTCTCCCCACTCCCCCATTCCACTCCTCTAGGTCATCACAAAGCACCAGGCTCGGTCCCTGTGTTAACAAATTTTTAATATTGTGTATCCAGTAACAGATTATTGTAGTTATAGTTATTTTTCAATATATTTACTTTTAAACTTTAAAACTAGAGTCATATTAAAAAGTAAATTATAGACCACCATTACCACAATAGAAAACTGACTTTGACTATGTATTTACCATTACCAGTGATTTTTACACTACGTTCATATATTTTTATGATGTTAATTAGTGTCCTTTTACTTCCATTCAAAGAACTTCCTTTATCATTTCTTATAAAGCAGGTTTAGTGGTGATGAACACCCTCAGCTTTTATTTATTTGGGAACGTCTTTATCTTGCTTTTATTTCTGAAGGACAGCTTTGCCATGTATAGTATTTGTGGCTGACAGCTCTTTTCTTTCAATGTTTTGAATATATCATCCCAGCTCTCCTGACCTAAAAAGTTTCTGTTGAGAAATCTGCCAATTATCCTGTGGGGGATCCTTTGTATGTGACATACTGTCTTTTTTTCTTGCTACCTTCAAAATTCTTTCTTTGTCTTTGACTTTTGACAATTTAACTATAATGTGTCTTGGTGTCGCCCTACTTGGGTTCAGCTTATTGGGAGTTCTTTAGGCCTCATGGATCTGATATCCTTTTCTCCCAGTTTTGGGAAGTTTTCTACCATTATTGCTTTAAATATACTTTGTGCCCTTTTTCTTTCTCTTCTACTGGGATTCCCGTAATGCAGATATTGTTTCAATAGTGTCCCCTAAGTCCTATAGGTTTTATTAATTCTCTCTCATTTTTTTTCTCTTTTTGCTCCTCTGATTGGGTAATTTCAAATGTCCGGCCTTCAAGGTCACTGATTCTTTCTTCCGCGTGGTTGAGTCTGCTGTTGGGGTTCTCTACTGAATTATTCAGTTCAATCAGTTTAGTCGTTTTGTTTGTCAACTCTAGGATTTCTGTTTTTTTCTTTTTGTGTGTGATGTATTCTTTGTGGAACTTTTTGTATTGTTCATGTATTGTTTTGCTAATTTATTTAGTTGTCTATTTGTGTGTTCTTGTAGCTTCTGAACTTCTTTAAGAGGATTATTCTGAATTCTTTGTCTGACAGTTCACAGATCTCCGTTTCCCCAGGGTCGGTTATTGGAGCTTTATTTTTTCCTTTGGTAGTATTATGTGTACTTGATTTCCATGATCTTTGCTTCCTTACTTTGGTATTCACACATTTCAGCAAGCAGTCTTCTTTTCCACGCTTTATAGGTTCACTGGACTTCTCAGGTAGGAGATCAAATGTGTCACCTGGTAACATCCTTGGACGGGTGAAACTTACCATCTGGATCTACTTTTGGATAAGTCCACTGCCCAAGCGCTGACACTGGGGAACTCCATTGTCTGAGGACAATTAGATAGGACTGCTGGCTTGGTTCCCTGCACATGCAAGGCTATCGGATGGGTTCTGTGGTTGTCTGGGTTCTCTGATCAGGCTTCCTAGATTGCTGGTACTGGGTACCATACTCAGCAGTAGATGGGGATATGAATTAACTTCCTTGCACTGGCAGGGCCTGCATGACTTGTTTGGGGACCCAAATCAGACAAGAAAGTGCACTGACTTTCCTGGAAGATGGGTGAACTGGTTTTGCCCTGCAGACAGGAAAAGCTATGGGATATGCTCTCTGAATGCCACTGGAAGGAGGGTTATAGGATGGGCTACACAGCTTCCTGTTTGCTCTGGTTAGGTTCCCTGGCTGGACAGGCTGAAGACTGTATTCAGCAGTGGGTGGGGCTCTGAGTTAGAGTCCCTGTTGGGGTAGGTTCTGCAAAGCTATTATTTAGGGATCAAACTTCCCTAGCCTGATGGGCCACCATCATAGTTCTGCAGATGGGTAGGGCTACTGGCCAGGTTCTTCACTCAAGTGCTGCTCTAACCAGAGTTGCAAGATAGCTCTGATTAGGTTTCTTGTTCAGGTCAGCCCAGGGTCTGTGTTCAGGTTTGGGCAATGGTATAAATTAGTTTCCCTGCCAGTTGGGGCTACAGAATAGGCCCCAGGGCTGGCAAGGTTCTTTCTTGGGTGATCAAATCAGACAGACCTGCATGCTAAGCTCCCTGGACAGACATGGTCACTGAGCAGATTCAGAGCCACTGGCTGGGTTCTCCAATCGAGTGCCACTGTAATCGGGGCTGTGGGATGGGCTACTGAGATTCCCGGGAGCTCCGTTTGGGTTTCCTGGCTAGCAGTATTTAGGGTTGTGAGTTGGCTTCCCTGTCTGGGTGGAGGGCCAGACCAGGCTCTAGGACTGACAAGGCCTTTTGTTTGAGGTTTCAAATTGGGCAGACTTGTACCCTGCCTTGTTCCCTGATCAGACTGCACCATCTTTGCTCTACAGATGAGGAAATTTCCTGATTGAGGCTACCACTTAAGTACAGGTAGTAGGAACTTGGCCCGCCAAAATCTAAGCTCTGGTTTCTATGAGCCCTCCTCTTTTCTCCATCCAGTCTGATTTCCAGTGGTCAAGCTCCACAGATTCCCCTGTGATGCCCCTGAGGCAAGACCAGAGTAGGACTCCCAAGACGCTGGGGGAGCTGGATGTCCACACTGGGCTCCCTTTTCCCTCTGGAGGTACCATCGGCTCACGGGCAACGGCTCGGTGTGGGGCTGTGCCAGTCAAGGGGAGGGGCAATGTGGTCAGCGTGTAGACACTCGTCATAACCCACTTATATGGTCTGCTGGGTCTCTGTGGTACAGGAGGTGCCTCAGCCTCACCTCCATGCTTTTGCATTTTTACAGTGATGTCTTGTCCATGAATAGTTGTTCATTGCTCTTGTGAAGTGGGGTGAAGTCAATGACCTATGTCGTCATTTTGATGACATCACTCCATCCTTTTCTCTGTATAATGCAAAGGTTAAAATATATTAAAATTATATATATAAATATAGTAATTTATATAAAATAAAATAAAATAATTTATATATAATTTATATAATTATAAAATATACAATATAATCATATGATAAAAGTATATTAATTTCATTAATTAAATTAAAAATATATGTGGTTTTAATCATATTGCAGATATAATTTTGTATTTGGCTTTTTAATTTCCTGTTGTATCATGGATATATATGATATATGTATGATATGCTTGTATATGATTATGTCTATGTATATGATTCATATGTATATCATATGTGTTATGATATATCATACATATTTTTCATATTAACATTTATTGAGCAGTTACAAAGTTTTGAGCATTGTGTTGATGTTTTTTCATTAATCATCTTGCTTAATCTCACAACAATACTATGAGGTAAAACCTATCAGTATCCTCACTTTATAGATAGGTAGTTGAGACTTAGGAAAGGAATTGGTGAAACTGGTATTTCCAACCCAGATTCATTTGAGGCCAGAATACAGATTTTTAACCCGATCCCATAATACTTTTTAAAAAGTGTGATATAATTACATACAGTAAAATCCACAGATCTTAAGTGTATAAACTTGTGAGTCTTGACAAATGTATATACATGTAATCACAATCTTTCAAAAAATTATATTTCTTTACTTGGCTGTGCCACGTCTTAGTTGCAGCACGTGGGATCTTACATCTCTGTCGCAGCATGCAGGATCTTTTAGTCATGGCATGAGAACGCTTAGTTGTGATATGTGGGATCTAGTTCCCCAACCAGGGATCGAACCTGGGCCCCCTGCATTGGGAACTTGGAGTCTCAGCCACTGGGCCACCAGGGAAGTTCCCACAATCATTTTTAATGACTTCATAACTCTTCTGAATCTAATTTGAATTTTTAGCTTGGTGAGTAAGAGGATAGCCAATGGTACCCTGCCCTGTCTTCCCTTCCAGGCTGCCCTGGATACCCCCTCCCTAGTCTTTGCACAGTCTGACAACCAGAAGCCTGGCATACTAGGGGTCTTCGGGACCCTTATTTGTACTGGTTGTTTAAGGTTTTGGCTATTATTTCCTACCTAGCTAATTCCTCTCTTGTGTGACATTAGACTAAAAAATTTTCCTTAACACACTGCAGTGAACAAACTGTACACCTCACACTCTTTGTGTGACTCTATTATTATTTCCTTAGAATAGATTTCTGGAAGTGAAATTACTAGATTAAAGGGCATGGACTTTTTTTTTTTTAACATCTTATGATATATCATTTTTGTGTATAAAGGTTTTCTCGTTTTAAAATCATTTCCTTAGAGGAAATGTCAAGAACTGGGATTATTAGGGCATAAATATACCAAAGGTCTTTGATGTGCACTCAGGCAAGAGCTTTGCACCCTGGTCAGCTTTTGCTTCCTAGCTCACCTAGTGAATTTGAGTTTTGCTGGAGGTTAGCTTTCCTTGGGCCATCTCTTTTCCATGGCCAACCCTGTGTGGGGATGAATGGATCTCAGTGGGCCACTCCCCAACCTGTGAATGCGTAGGAAAAGATTATGTGGGGAAGGGAAGGGACTCATATTTCTGGGAAGCCATCTTGCCTCTCTGGTTTTCCTTCAGTCTCGTAGTGAGCTGTTACCTGCCTGCTCCAGCACCTGGTGGACATTTTGTAGAAAGGCAGCTCCCTGAATTCATCTTCATGCCTCCAAACCTAGCACAGAGCCTGGTTCACACTGAAAATGAAAGTTGCTCAGTCGTGTCTGACTCTTTGCGACCCCATGGACTGTACAGTCCATGGAATTCTCCAGGCCAGAATACTGGAGTATTTCCCTGGAGAAGGTAGCTGCTCCATTCTCCAGGGGATCTTTCCAACCCTGGGATCAAACCCAGGTCTCCCACATTGCAGGCAGATTCTTTATCAGCTGAACCACCAGGGATGCCCACCTGGTTCAAACTGGTTTCTGATAAATAGTGGTTAAATAAACAAAGTTAGTCTCACTATGAAGGAGGTTCTGCTCTGTTTGGTTCATTTACAGTATCAAAATTTGCTTTATTTTTATTTTTAAAATTTTTATTTGATTTATGTTCTTTTCTTCTAAAAGCTTATTTGCAGAATTATTTCTTTACAATGTTGTCTTGGTATAAGTATACATATGTCCCCTCCTTCCTGAACCTCCCTCCCACCTCCCACCCCATCCCACCCCTCTAGGTTGTCACAGAGCACCAGACTGAGCTCCCTGTGTTACACAGCCACTTCCCACTAGCTAGCTATTTTACATGTGGTAATATATATGTTTCTATTAGTAAAGTAGCATTGTAACAGCATCCAATTTAATGGATCCCAACAGATTGGTTTCTTTGTCTCTATTTATAGATGAGTCAATTGCTCAAAGAGGAAGAAAACTTGCTTGAAATCACACAGCTAATAAGTCTCAAAGTTAACAGATTTGACTCCAGACATGGTATTTCTTTCCACTGTCTTTGGAATGTAATATGTGAGTCACAATGTTTTTTTTTGTTTTAAAGATATTTTCGATGTGGAGCATTTTTATGTTATCTGTTTATTTTTACTCTGGCTGTGCCGGGTCTCCGTTGTGGTACAGGGGGTCTTCTCTAACTGTGGCATGCAGGCTTCTCTAGTTGCAGTGGGTGGGCTTGGTTGCCCTGCAGCATGTGGGATCTTGCCCCATGGTATGTGGGCTCTTGGTTCCCCTACCAGAGATCAAACCCGTGTCTCCTGCATTGGAAGGAGGATTCTCAACCACTGGACCACCAGAGAAGTCTCACAGCATTTTAAAATAACTGTGAAGGGTGCTGTCTGTGCTCAGGTTGAAGGCTGACACTGAGTTTCCAAGGAGAGGACCGTGGGTCAGAGACTCAGGGAGCAGAAAGGCTCTCTCCCCTTTGCTCCCTCACTCTCACCATCACTGTCTCTAGCTTTGCGTCTGTAGATATCAGTGAACCGCCAAGAGAATTGCCACCCTCACATTAATAGGATTTCTCAGAGTGGGCTGCAGACCACAGGGCATCAGAACCTCCTGTGGCACGCAGATTCCTGGGTATCTTCACAGCTATTCAATCAGACGTTCAGAGTCAAACCCAGTCAAATCTGCAGTGCAACCATTTCAGCAGGTGAATCTCATAAGCACACCCTCAAGTTTGAGAACCACTGCCTTAGAAAGCAGAGAAGGCAATGGCACCCCACTCCAGTACTCTCGCCTGGAGAATCCCATGGACAGAGGAGCCTGGTAGGCTGCAGTCCATGGGGTCACTACGAGTCGAACACAAGTGAGTGACTTCACTTTCACTTTTCACTTTCACGCATTGGAGAAGGAAATGGCAACCCACTCCAGTGTTCTTGCCTGGAAAATCCCAGGAAAGGGGGAGCCTGGTGGGCTGCCGTCTATGGGATCACACAGGGTTGGACATGACTGATGAGACTTAGCAGCAGCAGCCTTAGAAAGAAGTATCCACAGTTGGAGCTGCAGGCCTGGCAGGAGGGGTCGTCATCAGGGACAAGCATTCTCTTCAAATCTGAGTGGCCGAGGCGCACTGCAGCTGCCAGCGTGCCTGAGAGAAGGCCCCGGGCTTGTCCCATGTGGGGGTGGCATGTCTCTGACACACGGAGCTGTGATATGACCAAATCAACGGTCCCATCTCAACTGACATGTGATGGAAGTAAGATGTCATGTCGATTACTGACCAGACTGTCACTGGGTAGCAGACCAGAGCACGGTTGCCTTGAAGCATAAGTCTGTTTTTTTGCTTTTTCTTCGTTTTCTTCGGAATGTTCTTTGACCTTCACTTTGCTTCTCTTCAGGGGCCAGAGACTTCAAAGGCCAACACGGGTGTGGAGTGGGGAGAGGCTTTTCAGAACGTAAAGAGAGGAACTAGGTGGGGCCTCAAGTTGTATTGAGAAACCACCGCAGAAAAATATCATCTGTGGTTGTTCTGGGTAGAAAAGACTCTGGGGTTAATTGATTACTTTTCTTCCTACCTTTCTGTATTTTTAGATTTTCTTTAACAAACATGGAACAATAATACCTATTATTATGATACCAAGTGCCAGACTTGGTTCTAAGCACGTACTTGGGTTACCTCATTTCATCCTCACAATTAGCCCATGGTGGAGGGCCTGTTTTTACTCCCCTTCTACAGATGAGTAAATTGAGGCCCAGAGATGTTAAGTAACTTTCCCAGAGCTTCACAGCTGTTAAGTGGCAGGGGGAGGATCAAACCTAGGCAATTTAACTTCAGATACTATGGGTTTAGCTGCTATCCTCTACAGTATGCTGTGTTTATAACATAAGAAGGTGGGTATTAGATCTTGACACCAAATTATTCAGAGGCTCCTTGTGTGTTGTCCATTTCAGGTGGTAAAGTAACAACACCAACATTTACCCTGCACTTATTTGGGACTGACTAATTTATTTCCATCAACTCATTTAATTTTTTATAACTTCCTAGAACTGCACTGCCCAGTGTGGCAGCTGCCCCTTATGTGAGGCTACTGGGTACCTGAAATCTGGTTAGTCTTAATTGAGATGTGCTGTGGATATAAAATACATGTTAGATTTCAAAGATTTAACATTAAAAAAATTAATTGGGTTAAATAAAATATGTGAAGTTCAATTTTGTCTGTTTCTTTTTACTCTATATCATATAGGTTGTCGTTGTTGAGTTGCTAAGTCGTGTCAGACTCTTGGCGACCACATGGACTGCAGCACACCAGGTTTCCCTGTCTTTCACCATCTCCCAGAGTTTGCTCAAATTCATGTCCATTGAGTTGGTGATGCCCTCCAACCATCTCGTCCTCTGTCGTCCCCTTCTCCTCCTGCCCTCAATCTCATCGCACAGAGTCAGACACAAGTGAAGTGACTTAGCAGCAGCAGCAACTCTTCACATCAGGTGGTCAAAGTATTGGAGATTCTCTTTATCATATAGGTATTAACTTTTTAAAAATTGCGTCTGAGTGGTTGCATTTTTGGTTCATCTTTTATTTCTCTTGACCAGTGCTGGTCTGAAGGGAGGTGTGTATTGCCATTGCCTCGTTTTTCAGACAAAGAAACTGAAGTGTTAAGGAGCCACCGGGATGATCCAGGAGGAGGCAGGATTGACATCCAGGCCTTGGGCTCCACCTCGCCTGCCGCACGGCACTGCTTTCCTCTCTGTCTTCCCAGAGTCTATAATCCACACTGATCAGACAATCATGTGTGCCTGAAATCAGTAGTGAACAAGGAGTCCCACCAGATTTCCCAAGTCACAAACATCTGCTGGGCACAGGGCGCGTGAGAAGCATGGTGCCACCACCCTCGCCGGATCCTGTACAAAGTGACAGCTATGGTCATTGCTGGTGTTCCTTGAGTGCTTCTTTGCCAGGCACTGTGCCAGGCACTTCATCCCTGTCCCCTCGTTTAGTCCTCACACCTCCCCATGAGACTGCCCTGTGTAACCCTCATTTACAGATGAGAGGACTGAGATTTGGCAAAGTTAAAACCACCGTCCAGGGTCACACAGCCAGGGCGGGCTGCATCTGGGACTCCGGCTCAACTTTGCCCACAGTGAGAGTTTGCACTATTGAACGTGCCTTGCCAACTGCAGACTAGGGGTCGGGAGGCAGCACACATACCCCGGGGACTGTTACAGGGCAGGAAGTAATAGGGCAGCCAGCTTAGAGCAGCAGCACAGGGCACAGGGGCCCCTGTGAATTCGCATTGGTGAAGGAGGGACACGAGAGAGCCTTTTGAGGGCTGAGCTAGAAAATCAACACATCCCACATCAAATCAAGAGACCTGTTCGCTGCTGGCTAAGAAAGACTCACTATGACCTAGACAACATGTCTGCAGGAAAAAGACATGTGGGTGAGAAGGGAGGTTGGCAGAGGAATCCAGGTCTCTCTAGGACTGAGAAGCTTGAAGGTCATCTGTACTCAGGACTAGAGTCATTTTGGAAGGGTCTGGCTTGATCAGTCCTGGGGTGAGGAAGGCACTTTCAAAGGAGACTATCAAGTTCATTTCTCTGGATCTCTCTCCAAATTGAATGAGCAGTTGGTTTTCTGAGGGTTTCCTTCTGGGGAGAGTTTATTTCTATGCCTATCAGAAAACTCTAGACTTGTCTAGACCCTTGTTTCTCTGTGGTCAGTTAATGAGGCCAGCTTTGGGGAAAGCGCTGGTCTCCTTGGGGTGGGGTTTGTCCTCTCGGGCGCTTTTTGGCTTTGTGCCTGTGGATCTCAGACTATCTCCAAGTCTGGATCTTTCTAGAAGGGCTGCTTCTGGTGTCTGTTCCCAGGTGCCAGTGGAGCAGCCCTGGATGAGTGGTGCCCAGCTGTGGGTAAGTGCCCTGGGCTCTTCCTGCCCTACTTGCTGGGGGAAAAGTTCTGATACCCCAGGACTTTAATGAACTTGAGGCTTTCTTTCACTTTCCTCCTTTGGTTTTTCTAGGGTTTAGTGCAATAGCATCTATGAATAGGGGGGAGAGTTCTTGTTTTAGTTTGGTTTTGGGGGGGTCCACCTTCAAATATTTATTGTTTTTAATGTATTTTTTAACTGGAGGAAAATTGCTTTACAATGTTATGTTGCTTTCTGCTGAACAACAGTGCAAATCAGCCATAACTGTACATATATCACCTCCCTCTTGAGCCATCTTGACTCCAGCCCTCTAGGTCATCACAGAGCACCCGGCTGGGCTCCCTGTGTTATACAGCAACTTCTCACCAGCTATCTATCTTACGCACGGTAGTGTATATATTAGAGAAGGAAATGGCAATCCACGCCAGTATTCTTGCCTGGGAAATCCCATGGACAGAGGAGACGGGCAGCCTAGCATCCATGGGTAATAGAATCACACACGACTGAGTGACTGAACCACCCAACCAGCAGCAGCAGCAGCAGCAGCAGCAGCAGCAGCGTCTAGATGTAGATGCTGCTTTCTCTGTTTGTCCCACCCTTTCCTTCCCCTTCTGTGTCCACAAGTCCGTTTGGCTTGAGATGAATCATTTCTTTAGGACCTTATCATCTCAGAGAATTCACAAAGCCTAGGTTCTGGGTTCTGCTAGCTGAGAAACAGTCCCTGACTGAGATTAAATCATCAAGATAATGTCAAGTTGACCAGCTAGTGGCTTTCTTTGATGACATCCTCCACATCAGAGTCTCTGAGCCTCAGTATGAGTGACATTTTGGTCTGAATAATGCTTTATTGTGGGTCCCATGCATTGCAAGGTGTTTAGCAGCATCATGGCCTCTACCCACTAGGTGCACGCCACCACCAAAAACAACAACCAACAATGTCTCCAGACAAGGACAAATGTCCCTGGGTGAGAACCACTGCTCTGCACAGTCAAGGCCTCTTTCAAGTTTCAACAGACCAGCTACTTAGGGGAGTCAACGGAGTGAGGAATTGATTGTGTGTGTGGCTGTTTGAGTGTTGGGGTGAGAGGGAAGGAGAAATATGCATTAAAAATTTCATCTGTGTTTGCCAGCCGTGGCCTTCCCCGGCGGTAAGGAATCTGCCTGCCAAAGCAAGAGACTTGGGTTTGATCCCTGGGTCAGGTGGATCCCCTGGAGAAGGGAATGGCAACCCACTCCAGTACTCCTGCCTGGAGAATTCCATGCACAGAGGAGTCTGGTGCGCTATGTCCATGGGGTCGCAAAGAGTGGGACACGACTTAGAGAATAAGCAATGACAATGCCATCTGTAGAGTCTGACGCAGGGCACAAGATTAGAGTCAGACTTGAATTCTAATCTTCCACTTAGGAGTTATGTCATCTTCAGCAAGGTACTTGACCTCTCTTACCTTAACGTCCACACTAGGAGCAAGGCTAAAATGAGATGTTGGGAAAAGTGCAACGATGCAATAAGCATTGTAAATTCTTTCCCTGCTCCTTGGGATCTAGGGTGGGTTTGAGCTCCAAGTCCCAGACTGGTTGTGCTCTGAAGCCTGCTCAAGAGGAATCCCCAGGGAGGCCTGTGAGCTCAAGCTTGTCTTTTCTGGGTGTTTCTGTTTCCACATCACATTTTGTTTTCTGTTCTGTGGTGACGATTACACTTCTTCCCTTGATTTCCACCAAAGCCAAAACAGAAACAAAAGTAAAAACTCCCTTGCAAAGAAAAAAATCCATGAGTATGATCAATTTACTGCAATAAATTTACCCACCTCTCAATGAATGCAGAATTTTGAATTTGTGTGTTGAAATTCCTGTCCTTTAAATTCACATTGGTTACCTAGCTTTGGGGGTCCCTTTCTGACCCTTCAGCTGAAAGGTGAAAGGCTATTACTCTGACTCCTTTCTCCCTCTCTTCCTCACCATTTGCTCTTCCCCTCCCCCTTGCTCTATCTCCTCACCATTCAGATCTTAGCTCGCCTCTCACCTTCTTAGAGAAGTCATCCCTGACATCGTTTTTATGCAGCTCCCTCTCTTCTTTCCCACCAATCACTCCTTATCACCTTGTTTTCTTTGTAACACTTACTACTATGGAAGTCACCTTGTCATTTACTAGTCCCGCTGCTTTTTGCCCATCTCTCTCCACTAGGATGTAAGCTTCATGAGGGCAGGGCCATCATCTGCTCACGCAGAAATCCTGTCCAGAACTGACCTGAGCTATCTTGGAGACTCTCTTCCCACAATAAAGTTAGGGTTAGGGTATTTGGTGCAGAAAAAGAGGAGCATGTGAATAGGATGTAAAACCCAGAGCAGTGAGCAAAAGTCCCAGCACCAGCAGAAGAAAGAATGCAGATCTAGAGAAAACTCTGGGGAACAGGAGTCCCACTCTGTCATCCTTGGAGGTGTGGGGAGTGACCCTGGCTCCCCACAAGTTTGGGCTGGGGAGCAGAGGGTAAAATCTTCAGACAACTGAAATGTGTTAGGGACATATAAAAAACTGATATACTGGGGACATTTTCCCTTAAGAGGGTGATCAAAACCAAGGCCACACAAGAGGATTACAGGAGGAGTTTTGAAAAAGTTGATTCTGTTCTTTTGGTGTCCTGTAGTTCCTAGCCTGGAGGACTCTGAGGCTGGCCCAGGCGGGTAAGGAGGTGGTGAACTGGAGAGCCTTTCCTAGAAGCGTCAGCAGGTGGCGCCCTAAACCAAGTGTGTCCTGTGAGGCTCAGCGAGCAAAGTGGGAGGTGGTTCCTCAGGCCCTTTGCCAGGAAATGACTCTCCAGGATGACTTCATCAGTGGGCTGTTCATCACTAGGTTCAGCGGGGTGAAACCCAGGAGGACTGCATCACTTCGTTATATCTGAGGTGACGGTGCAGCTGGGGGTTCCCTTCTTGACTTATTCATTCAACCTTCATCAACATTCTAATTAGTGCCTGATCTAGAGGGACATAGCAAGCATTTCCACAAAGATACCTCTGTCCTGCTTCCTTCTGAGTTTGGGAAGTGGAGTGGAGGATGGGGAAGCCAAAGCCAAACACTGGTGTCTGAACATGGAAAATGGGGGGTGTGGATGGCAAAATGGAGAACACCCCAGCCCAGCCCAACCCATGGTTCTTTCTTGCACTCTTCCTCCTTTGAAACTGCACACGACTTCTTGACGCTACTACGTCTCTGGCATTTATTGCAAACTGCCCTAGAGTCTGATAAGTTTTTTCAAAGTGCATGTCTTATTTCTCCAAGCAGCTGAATGGTAAAAGATGCTAGGAATTATGTCTCATTTGTTAACACTATCTTACGAACTCCCACCCCAGCTACCTCTTTGCCAGCGTTCAGTACAGTGACTAGAACGTAGCGATGGATGTTCAATAAAGATATGGTAATAATGATAATGGTGATGATGTTGATGATACATCCATGGGTCATCTGTATTAACGTACTAGGAATGCTACGGAGGCCCTGCTGAAGCAAGCCCTGAATGTCACAGATACTAATAAAGATGTCAAAGGTTACTGAGGCAGGGTGGTGTGTGGTTTGGATTTGAGGATAACCAGCACCTCTGCTTTCGGAAGTAGTCATGTCTCAGGAAGCAGATAGCAAAGATAGCACACCCTGTTCATTATCATCCTGAACATTTCAACTGATGATGAATTACATTTATCATAACAGCGTAGGACCCACTAGGCAAGCACTTAACCCTTAGCTCCTACTGGTTTGAAATCTCCCAGTGATAGAAGGATGTGGGGCCGTGTTACTCCCTGGGCACAATTATAGGTAGTGATATTCATGATTCATTCATTCATCTGTGCCTGCATTTACTCATTTCTTGAGCACCTACTATGTGCCAGATGCTGCGCTAGATGCTGAGATGCAATAATGAGCTGAAACAGACATGGCCCCTGTCCTCAATGAATTTAAAATCTTGACAGAGGTCCATCCAGTTATCACACAAATACAGAATGACTACTGTGATACAGAGGAGAGGTGTATGGTGAAATGAAAGCTTGTTTTAGGAGAATTTAGCCAGGAAAGGAGCCCCTCTGTTACCCACAGGCAGGAAACCAGCATGGTAACCCGTCTGAGCAAAGCTAGATGTGGCTTCTGCTGAGGTCACCTGACTTCCGTCCTCTCAGAGGCTAATTGACTGCTTTGCATTTGAATTTCAGGGATGTCATGTCCTGAGGGGCAGCTAGAAACTAAAACTCTGCCACATTAGGGGTTTGATCAAACGGCAAGACACCCAGTAGGTTGTCAGGATTCACTGATCATCTAATCTATCGTTTTAAGTGGAAAGAGCTACAGAGAATAGGGAGGTACACATTTTAGTTCAGATGATCGACTCATCCTGGTTAACCGGGGGCTTACCCAGTTTGGGCACTGAAAGTCCCACGTTCTGGGATTGTCCTGCTTTTACAGCTGAAAGCACCACATCCTGGGAACCCCCAGAGTCCTGGGCAAACCAAGATGGTCAGTTATTCTAGTGCAAGCCTTTGCTCAACTCTGCCTCTTGGTTTCTTCTTCTGCAAGATAAAGCAGCTGGATGAGAACAGGGGTTCTCAGCCCTGGCTGCTCATCAGAATTACTAGGAAAGCGTCTCAAAATTACAAGTGGCCAGCTTCTCTTCCGCAGCTTTGACTGGGGTGAGACCCAGGTGTCAGTGACGCAGTAATTCATCTCCAGGCTCAAGTGCTGGCCCATGTGGCCACTGCTGTTCCTTCCCCCCTCCCCAGCTTCTCCATCTCCCTTTGCGGCTCTCGAGGTCTTTCTTGGATGCCTAGGTTCCTAATGCTAATTCTACCCAGCTTTGCCTGCTAGGCCTAGACCAATCAGCAACCTCCCTTCTACTGTCCATCCTCTGTCTTGGCCTTCCCCTTCTCTAGCCTCTCTCACTTCTCACTAGAGAAGCTGAAAGAGATCTCTAAGTTCCAATGTCCCCTCTGCTGGGACCAGAGCCAGGCACTGTGCCCTGGGAGTCTTTCCCTTTTCCTCTTCACAGTGGAGAACAATCCCTGTGTGTGCCTCCTCCCAGGTGGGTCCTGGGCATCCCTCAGCCCAGGGGTCATGTGGCTGCCTGGTGACCCTAATTGCATTCCTACTCTGGGGTCAGAGATTGATATGTAGCTCCCTGCTTCAGACACTAATGTGCTCTGTGGGTACAGAAATAGACCAACATATATACATAGTCAGTTGAATTTTTGGCAAAGATACCAAGATAACTCAATGGGGAAAAGATAGTTTTGTCAATAAAGGGTACTGGAATAACTGGATGTTCAAAATGGGGAAAAAGAAAAAAAAAGGATCTTGACCTTTACCTCGCACGACACAAAAATTTTAACTTTAAAAGGATTATAGACCTAAAAGTAAAAGCTGAAACCATAAAAATTATAGAGAAAAATAGGAGAAAAATCCTTTGGATTAGGAAATAATTTTTATTTACTTTTTTATTAAGAAAAAAATTTTTTGGCCACATTGTGGCTTGTGGGATCTTGGTTCACAACAAGGAATTGAATCAGGGCCTGGTCACGAAAGTGCCAAGTTCTAACCACTTGGCTGCCAGGGAATTCCCCAAGAAATGACTTTTAGATAAGTCCTGAGAAACACAAACTATGAAGGAAAAAACTGATATGTTGAATTCCATCAAAAATAAAACCTTCTCTTTAAAAGACACTGTGAGGAAAATAAAAAGATAAGCTGCAGAATGGAGATATACAGAGAGTGCAAAACACATTAGAATATAAGGAGAACTCTTAGAGCTCAGTAATAAAGAGAGAAACAACTAGATAAAAAGGGGAGGGGACAAAAAGATCTGAATAAACACTTAAGTAAAGGAGATATCAGTTCAGTTCAGTTGCTCAGTGGTGTCCTACTCTTTTCGACCCCATGGACTGCAGCACGCCAGGCTTCCCTGTCCATCACCAACTCTTGGAGCTTGCTCAGACTCATGTCCCTCGAGCTGGTAATGCCATCCAACCAGCTCATCCTCCATTGTCCCCTTCTCCTCCTGCCTTCAGTCTTGCCCAGCATCAGGGTCTTTTCCAGTGGGTCAGTTGATCATATCAGGTGGCCAAGGAATTGGAGCTTCAGCTTCAGCCCAAGAATACTGGAGTGGGTAGTCCATCCCTTCTCCAGCAGATCTTCCCAACCCAGGAATCGAACCGGGGTCTCCTGCATTACAGGCGGATTCTTTACCAGCTGAGCCACCAGGCAAACCCAAGGAAGATATGGAGATGACCACTGAGCACAGGGCTTCCCTGGTGGCTCAGATGATAAAGAGTCTGCCTGCAAAGTGGGAGACCCGGGTTCGATCCGTGGTTGGGAAGTTCCCCTAGAGAAGGAAATGGCAGCCCACTCCAGTATTCTTGCCTGGAGAACGCCATGGACAGAGGAGCCTGGCAGACTACAGTCCATGGGGTTGCGAAGAGATGGACATGACTGAGCAACTTCACTCACTTACCTTATCTTAATAAGCACAAGAAAGAATGCTCAATGTCCTTAGATATCAGAGAAACGCACTCTGAAACCACACTGAAATACTATTATATATGCATTAGAATAGCTGAAATGTAAAAGACTGACCATAGCCAGCATGCGTGAGGATGCAGAGCAACCAGAACTGTCATATGTTGCTGGCGGGGATGCAAAAACGGTACAGCCACTTTGGAAAGCAGTTTAGTTTTTCTTACAAAGCGAAGCGTAAACTTACCATATGACCCAGAAATTCCACTCCTAGATATTTTATACTCAAGAGAAATGAAAACATGTCCATACAAAGAGGTACATGAACATTCATAGAAACTTTATTTATAATTTCCAAATTGGAAGGAATCCAAATGTCAACCAACTCGTAAAGGGCCAAATTGCAGCATATCCATATAATGGAATAGCACTAGCAATTAAAAAAAAAAAAAAGAGCAGACTACTCCTATATGCCAAAACACGGTGCTGACTGAGAGAAGTCACATATTTAAAGAGTGCATACTTACGATTACAATTTATATGACATTCTAAAAAGGCGCAGAAAAGTGAATCCATGGTTGTCAGGGCCTGGGAGTGTGGACAGAGGATTGATGGAGAAAAAGCATAACAGAAACTTTTGGGAAGATGGAAATAATTGTTTATTTTGAATGCAGTAGCAGCTATGCAACTGTAATATTTTTCAAACGCATCAAATTTCAAACTTTAAAAAGTTGAAGTTTATGGTACATAAATTACACTTCAGGACATCTGATTTTTTAAAAAAATGAATCAGATCATGCCACTACACTCCCTCAACACACTCCACTTACTTAAAAGAACACGATGGCTTTTCATTGTTCTTGGAATAAAATTTAGACCCCTGTCTGGACTAGATCTGACAGACAGAGTGCCTGATGAACTATGGATGGAGGTTCGTGACATTGTACAGGAGACAGGAATCAAGACCATCCCCAAGAAAAAGAAATGCAAAAAAGCAAAGTGGCTGTCTGAGGAAGCCTTACAATAGCTGTGAAAAGAAGAGAAACGAAAAGCAAAGGAGAAAAGGAAAGATACACCCATTTGAATGCAGAGTTCCAAAGAATAGCAAGGAGAGATAAGAAAGCCTCCCTCAGTGATCAATGCAAAGAAATAGAGGAAAACAACAGAATGGGAAAGACTAGAGATCTCTTTAAGATAATTAGAGATACCAAGGGAAAACTTCATGCAAATATGGGCTCAATAAAGGACAGAAATAGTATGGATCTAACAGAAGCAGAAGATATTAAGAAGAGGTGGCAAGAATAGACAGAAAAACTGTACAAATGAGATCTTCAGGACCCAGATAATCATGACGGTGTGATCACTCACCTAGAGCCAGACATTCTGGAATGTGAAGTCAAGTGGGCCTTAGGAAGCATCACTAAGAACAAAGCTAGGGGAGGTGATGGAATTCCAGTTGAGCTATTTCAAATCCTGAAAGATGATGCTGTGAACGTGTTGCACTCAATATGCCAGAAAATTTGGAAAATTCAGCAGTGGCCACAGGACTGGAAAAGGTCAGTTTTCATTCCAATCACAAAGAAAGGCAATGCCAAAGAATGCTCAAACTACTGCACAACTTCCCTCATCTCACAGGCTAGTAAAGCAATGCTCAAAATTCTCCAAGCCAGGCTTCAGCAGTACATGAGCCGTGAACTTCCAGATGTTCAAGCTGGATTTAGACAAGGCAGAGGAACCAGAGATCAAATTGCCAACATCCACTGGATCATCAAAAAAACAGAAGAGTTCCAGAAAACATCTATTTCTGCTTTATTGACTATGCCAAAGCCTTTGACTGTGTGGATCACACTAAACTATGGAAAATTCTGAAAGAGATGTGAATACTAGACCACCTGCCCTGCCTCTTGAGAAACCTGTATGCAGGTCAGGAAGCAACAGTTAGAGCTGGACATGGAACAACAGACTGGTTCCAAATAGGGCAAGGGGTATGTCAAGGCTGTATATCGTCACCCTGCTTATTTAACTTCTATGCAGAGTACATCATGAGAAACGCTGGACTGGAAGAAGCACAAGCTGGAATCAAGATTGCCGGGAGAAATATCAATAACCTCAGATATGCAGATGACACTACCCTTAAGGCAGAAATTGAAGAAGAACAAAAGAGCCTCTTGATGAAAGTGAAAGAGGAGGGTGAAAAAGCTGGCTTAAAGCTCAACATTCAGAAAACTAAGATCACGGCATCCACTCCCATCACTTCATGGGAAATAGATGGGGAAACAGTGGAAACAGTGGCAGACTTTATTTTGGGGGGCTCCAAAATCACTGCAGATGGTGATTGTAGCCATGAAATCAGAAGATGCTTACTTCTTGGAAGGAAAGTTATGACCAACCTAGATAGCATATTAAAAAGCAGAGACGTTACTTTGTCAACAAAGGTCAGTCTAGCCAAGGCTGTGGTTTTTCCAGAGGTCATGTATGGATGTGAGAGTTGGACTATAAAGAAAGCTGAGCACCAAAGAATTGATGCTTTTGAACTGTGATGTTGGAGAAGACTCTTGAGAGTTCCTTGGACTGCGAGGAGATCCAACCAGTCCATCCTAAAGGAGATCAGTCCTGGGTGTTCATTGGTAGGACTAATGCTGAAGCTGAAACTCCAGTACTTTGGCCACCTGATGTGAAGAGCTGACTCATTGGAAAAGACCCTGATGCTGGGAAAGATTGAGGGCAGGAGGAGAGGGGATGACAGAGGATGAGATGGTTGGATGGCATCACCGACTCAATGGACATGAGTTTGGGTAGACTCCGGGAGTTGGTGATGGACAGGGAGGCCTGGCGTGCTGTGGTTCATGGGGTCACAAAGAGTCGGACACGACTGAGCGACTAAACTGAACTGGACTGTGGCCTATGGAACTCCAGGACCACTCTTTCCCTTGTTCTTTCTGCTTCCATGATGCTGCTCTCTTTTCCATGAAGCTCTTCTTCTACCTAGAGCACCGCCTCTGATTCTTTCTCATTATCCAGGACCTTCCCTGACTCCATCACCCAAAGCACCCCTTCATTCTGCTCCATTTTATCAATTTTCTTTCCATTGCTACATGAAATGATTGTGTTTGTTTACTCTTTCTTGCTTACTGTTCGTCTTCCTTTTTAGAACTTAAGCTCCATAAGGACAAGAACCTCATTTGTTTTCTTCACTAGAATTTGTTCAGATTTTTTCACCAGATTTGTTCAGAATCCTCAGTACCCAGCCCAGGCCTAACACACAGGAAGCTCTCAAAATGATTTGTGAAAAAGTTTTTTTTTAAAGGTTAAACACAGAGTTATCATCAGTTCAGTTCAGTCGCTCAGTCATGTCCAACTCTTTGTGACCCCATGAATCACAGCTTGCCAGGCCTCCCTGTCCATCACCAACTCCCGGAGTTCACTCAGACTCATGTTCATCGAGTCAGTGATGCCATCCAACCGTCTCATCCTCTGTCGTCCCCTTCTCCTCCTGCCCCCATTCCCTCCAAGCATATGACTCACCAATTCCAATCTTGGGTATATGCCTGAGAGAATTGTAAACATGTGTTCACACAAAAACCTGTACATAAATGTTTGTAGTAGCCTAGTGGTTAGTGGTTGCCTATGGGGTTGTGAGAGGTAAGCTGAGAAGAGAGAGTGACTGCTAATGGGTGGGATGTTCTTTTGAGGGGCGATGAGTGTTCTAGAATTCATTGTGGTGATAGTTGCATAACTCTATACACTGTAAGCAGGCAAGTTATTAGGGATGTGAATTCTGTCTCAAAGCTGCAATTTTGAGCGGGGGCAGGGGGATGAATTCATGAATCTGCTTCTTCTGATCACTTCCTGGCTCTTAGGGGAGACAAATCAAGTAAGACATGCCCCCATGAGCTGGTCTGTGTGCTAAGAGCTGGTCTGTGTGTGCTAAGTCACTTCAGTCATGTCCGACTTTTTGCAATCGTATTGACTATAGCCCACTAGGCTCCTTCGTCCATGGGAGTCTCCAGGCAAGAATACTGGAGTGGGTTGCTGTGCCCTCCTCCAGAGGAACTTCCTGACCCAGGAATTAAACCCGTGTCTCTTATATCTCCTGCACTGGCAGGTGGGTTCTTTACCCGCACCCCCCGCAAAGCCCATGAGCTGGTCTACTCTGCTCTATTCTGGAAATGCACAGTGATGCCAGAGAAGTCCACACACATGTCCCATTCTCCTCTGGGGTTCCATCCCCATGGAGCATCCCTGGATGCTATGGGAGACCTCCTGGAAAGGGTGTCCTGGAGGGCTGCACAGGATCCAGGCCCAGGTGAGACTGCTGGAATTTTCTCTCCAGCTCTCCGTGCTAGAGCAAAGCATTCTCTTAGTCACTGGGCTCTGTCACCCCGCCCGGGGTTAATTGCCCCTCAACCTCTGTGTGTGTGTCATCCACACATGTGAATGATTGCACTAAACTTGGGGCTGATGACTTGGGCCACGTTGCATCACACCAGTCTTGGCCCAGTGAAGACTGGGAGAACTGGCTCTCCCAGGTGCTCGGGGTGAGTGGAAAGCCAGGGCGCTCAGCACTTAGAGGGAGATGGGACAGTGGTAGCACAGAGGGCTCTCTGGTCTTCCTCACTTCTCACCCCAAAACTGGGCCCCAGAGTGGGTGGAGCCGTGGTGGCTCAGGCCAGAGCTGAGGATGGCTGGCTGGTTGGCCTCGTGTTTGGCCTTGAAGCATTGAACTTAGTATAGGAGGGTCTATGGTTTGGTGTTGAACCAAAAAGCCTTGGGCAGCCTTCAGGCTCCAAGATGTGGGCAGAGGCCTAGGAATAAAAGTCAAGGACAGGAAGTAGGTCTTTAGAATTCTGGCCTCTCAAAGCTCTGCCATAAGATGTCAGAGAGTTACCCTGCAGTAGTTTAAGAGAATGATTCGGAAAAGAGGATCCCTGAGGTTCCTTCAGATCGGACATTCTGCGAGCCTGATTGTGAACACCCACTGAGCACTGAGTCTGTGCCACAGCTGTGTGTGCCCTGTCTTCATCTTCACATAACCCTAGGAGGTGTAGCCTAGTCACAGGAATTGTTCTTTGTGATAGGGAGATCAGTGGAGGAAATTTAGTTAGTAAGCGACTCCTGATAGACACATAGTAGAGAGTCAATAAGGACTTGTTGATACTTACAGAACAGACTTATGGTTGCTGGGGTAAAGGACGGGGGAAGAGAGTTAGGGAGTTGGGGTGGACATGTACACATTGCTCTATTTAAAATGCATAACCATCCAGGATCTACTGTTTAGCACAGGGAATTCTGCTCAATGTTATATGGCAGTCTGGATGGGAAGGGAGTTTGGGGGAGAATGGATACGTGCATATGGGTGGCTGAGTCCCTTTGCTGTCCACCTGAAACTATCACAACATGGTTTGTTAATTAGCTATACCCCAATACAAAATCTGGAGAAGGAAATGGCAACCCACTCCAGTGTTCTTGCCTGAAGAATGCCGTGGACAGAGGAGCCAGGCGGGCTCCAGTCCATGGGGTCACAAAGAGTTGGACACGACTGAGTGACTCTCACTCAATACAAAATAAAAAGTTTTGTTTCAAAAATGAAGACTTGTTGACTGACTGACTGGTTGCTTAGATTTGTGCTAGACATTGTGAGGGGATGCAAAAGAATTACATGTCAATTAATGAGTACTTATTGTGAGTATTCTTCTGAAAAGTGTTGTCCGGTCTTGGAAGAGAGACCAAACTTCTATAGGTTTTTTAATGTTGGCAGTTAGTTCAGGTTAAAGTAATAGATTCCAAATTCAAGAAAATAAATTGTGAAATAAGAAGAAATCTATGTATTGGTCTCTGCTCCCTCCGATTCCTGTCGTAGAGCTCCTGCATCCCTTGTAAATAGAATGCTAGGAGAACCTTTTGTTTTAGTGTTTTAGTGTTTTAGTCTTTGATCCTGGTTCTTGACTCAGAGTTCCTAAAGTTCTTTTAATCTCCTGGGTGATACGAGTGTCTTTTGTTCTAATGAGGCAACTCTGGGTGGGCTCTTGAGCCTTCCTGGATGGGGGCTGGCCACCAGAAAGGCCAAGTCAGGATGAGAAGCTTGAACATTTCGGCCCCACCCCATCATTCCCTAGAAAGCGCAGAGAGGCTGGAAATGGGGTTGACAATTGATCATGCCTGCCTGAGGCAGCCACCATAAAACCCCAATAGTGTGGGGCATGGGGAGCTTCCAGGTTGGTGAGCACTGGGAGGGTGACCGTGGAGACAGAGACTCCTGCCCTCCCAGACCTCACCTGTGTGTCTCTTCATCCGGCTGCTCATCTGTGTCCTTTATCATACCCTTTAATAAAAGGTAAGGGTGAGTAGTTGTTTCCCTGAGTTTGGTGACTTGTTTTAGTCAGTAACTGAATCCAAGGGGGAGGAGGTCATGAGATCCTCCAGTTTGCAGTTTAAGTTGAACGAAAGTTGTAGGTAAGTGGAGACCTTATTACTTGCAATGGTATCTGAAGTTGGGAGCAGCCTCATGGGACTGTGCCCTTAACCCGTGGGATGTGTCAGAACTGAGTTAAATCGTAGCACATTCATCTCGAGTCACAAAATTGCTTGGTGTGCGGAAAAAACCCACCTTCTGGTGTCAGTGTTGTGGGTAAGGTAGGAATGGAGAAACACAAGGTGAACACTGAGTTTTTCCCATCACAAACGTCTTAATCCAACTAGAGAGAAGCTAGTTTTCAATATTTGTTTTAGATTTTCTAAATATGGTGAAAAGCTCCAATATTCAAGGTTATTGAAAAAGTTGTGCTTAAGAGGAAAGTTGCATGATATAATATACTACCACTGTATTGAGCGTTGTCTCATTTAACCTTTGAAACTCCATGGGATAGTAATGGGGTATTATTTTTCTCTTTTGCAGATAGAGAAACTGAGATCTAGATAGTAAACTTATAAGTAATATAACCTGAATTTCACTTTAGGGTATATATATTTGAAGCCATAGTCTAGTTTACATCCTTAACCATTATAGATAAAATAGTAGCCTCACCCAGAAAACCAACCATAGAGAAAATTGGAAACTTCTCTATACAAAGAATTGTCAAGTCACAGTTGTTTTCAGACACATTTCCAGCTCTTACTAGCTATGTGTTCTTGGGCAAATTGCTTATCCTTTTTGAGCCTTGATTACATCTTCGTCTGTAAAATGGGGATAAAAGTATCCATTCATAAGTGTGATGTGGCAATCGACTCAGACACTGCCCATAAAGAGGATTCAATACACATTAACGACTCTTCTGGTAGCAAAGTCCTGAGATGAGGAGTGTGAGGACGGAGAAGAATGAGGCTTCCATGAAAGGGTAAGTGTCATGAAGACGGGCACCATGCTCGGCTGCTCCTTCTGTTTTCGTGGCCAGAGCAGTATTTGGTACATGATAGATGCACAGCAAATTATTGTTTACAGATGTATAATAATTAAGCAAGATTTCAGGGGCTGAGTGGTAAATGGAAGGGAACATATTTCAGCAAAATGATCCAGGCACCGGGATCAAACCAGTCCATCCTAAAGGAAATCAACCCTGAATATTCTTTGGAAAGACTAATGCTGAAGCTGAAGTTCCAATACTTTGGCCCCCTGATGTGAAGAGCCAACTCATTGAAAAAGACCCTGATGCTGGGAAAGGTTGACATCAGGAGAAGGGGGCAACAGAGGATGAGACGGTTGGATGGCGTCATCTATTTAATGGACATGAGTTTGAGCAAACTCCAGGAGATTGTAAAGGACAGGGAAGCCTGGTGTACTATAGTCCATAGGGTGGCAAAGAGTCGGACACAAATTAGCAACTGAACAACAACAGCAGCAACAATTACCTTCAAGGTCGTGGGTCCTGAGCCTTTTGTTCTGACTCAAGAAAGGGAACCAAAAGGCGCTACTAGTAGTTTTGGATACTGCCTACTAGTGGGTGGTTCAAAGGGTAGTCACAGCACCGAAGGTCCATGGAATCTGGATGTTTTGCGGGAGAACTTTGGAAACTAGCTGGAAATCTGATCTTGCTCTGTGTAATGCCCACCATTCAGTGCTTCAAGGGTTTCCATCAGGAACCCCTAAACCCAGTTAGTTTAGGGAAATTGTGGGAAAATGAAAGCTAAAAAGAAAACCCCAATATGAACTTAGAAAACTTGGAAGACTGAACTGAATTCTGGACACATTTTAGCAGTCAAAAGCATTGAGTGAAGACAAATTGTAGACAGATGTGTTTATACATAGTTTCAAGCTGATGGTAATAACATCTTATGTCCTAAAAGTTTACTTCATTGTTTCCCATGAGCCATCTCACACTATCACTTGATCTCACAGGGGTAGGCAGAGAAGACCCTATCTTGGCTGGGTCACAGCTGAGAGAACTAAAGTGGAGTGATTTGGCCAAATTTCCACTTCTGGGGAAGGAACCGAGCCAGGACTGGACCTGGGTCAAGGCGCGTTGTCCCCAAGCAGTGTTCTAGGTTGGATACACAGACAGTTTCAAGGGAAGTTTTGCCTTCATGAACTTTTATGTTGATCACAGTTGTTAGGGGCATGAGTGTGAAGTGCACAGTCTTGCAGGCAGTTCGGCTGCAGCCGGGCTCAGCAGCCTGGGGACCTAGAGACTCCCTGGCCTTTCCTGAGATTGTTAGCTGTCCGGTCCATGTAGAAGTGCTGTCCTAAGGGCTAGAGGAGATAAACTAAGAGAAAGGGCTTTGCAAATGTGGTTGTTAATGTCTTAATATCCATGTGCATAGAGGGAAAAACTCATATTCTTATAGATTAATTTGATCTAAACTGAGAAATCTTTTGAAAGCCGAAAAAACAGAAAGGCTCATGCTTGCTTTCCAAACTCTGAATAACCTATTGGAGAAAAGGAATAACATAGTTGCATGCTCGAATATCTAAAGTTCCTCAAAGACGTAGATAACAAATTTATGTTTACAAAGGGGGAAAGGAAGGGGGGGATAGTTAAATTAGGAGTTTGGGATTAGCAGATACTATGTATAATAGATAAACAACGAAGATTTACTGTGTAGCACAGAGAACTGTTTTTAATATCTTGTAATAAACTATAATGGAAAAAATCTGAAAAGTATATATATGCACATATATATAAAACTTCGTCACTTTCTATACACCAGAAGCTAACATAACATTGTAAATTAACTATACCCCACAAAAATATCTAAACTTTCTCATGTTGTCTAGATTTAAAGTCTGGGTAACTTTGTATCTTTTTTAAAATAATTCATATTAGAAAAGCCCAAAGTTCAAAATGCGCAATGTTTCCCTTTCATTGGGGAAACAATATAAATGTCTATCTTTTGGTGACAGTTGACAAAACACAGCATGATTAATCTGGGGACCTGCAGGGCTTCACCTTCAACGACTTCACACTTTTCATCTGCTCTGATAAAAACACATCTGAAGCAGCTGAAAAAATGAAGTTAGGAAAAGAGTTATTTACATCCAAATGAAGTCGTCCTTTTAAAATACTCTGAGTTGCAAAGAATAAAGGTTCTAACAAGAATGTGCATATTTAATATTTTAAACTTTATTATCAAAACAGCATATTGATACTTAAGAAAATTTAAAAATGTGATGACCCATTACACTGGTCTATTACAACTGGCACTATCATGGTAAGAACATAGATGTGAGGCAGAAAATCTGAATATGAGCATTAGCTCCATCCTGCATAAACCATTGACAGTGGCAAGGTTATTGACTCTTTGCTTCCTTGTTGCAAAATGAAATTGTGTTCTGAGGACGGAATGAAATAATATTCATGCAAGTGCTTTGCAAATGTGAGGTATTATTTCTTGGTGCTCCTTTTATATTTAACCATGAAATATATATGTGTGTATATACATATATATATAGAATTTTCCCTTCAGATTCTTATTTACTGTGCATTGTACCTGTTCTTCTTCTCTCTGGGTTCTGATCACCCTTCTGTTCTTGTCTTTCTGGGCAAACTTTGGTGGCATTGTCTTCTTTCTTGGACTGTGATTCTATTTCTCTCTGTGAGATTTTCTGTTCCTCAGCTCTTCTGCAACAATCTCCACGCTGCCTGGTCCCCTTCATTGACTCCCTTCTCTTGTGCCTAGTCTCTCTGCTTAGAGATGAGGTTCTCCAGAGTTGAAAAGGACCTCACTTTTTAGAGATAAGGAAGCCGAGACTAGGGGCCCCTGGGAAGAAGTTGCTCAAGAGTAACACGGCAGCAACCAAAGTCCAGTACTGAGCCGTAGCCCAGGGCTTCCCTCCACCACCCTTCCAGTAAGGATCCTTCTCTCTGGGCTTTGGATTCAAAGCATGGGTCTTAACCCTCTCTATACCCGCTCAAAGCATTATTTGCTGTTCAACCAAATTTAGAAATTATATCACAACGGCTGCTATTTATTGGTGGGTACTATGTCCCAAGGCCTGGGCCAAGTGTTTTATACGAATGCTTTCAGTGAGTGGACATACATACTTTGTTTGAGAGGAACCATTATCCCCGTTTGAGGGAGGCTCTGAGATGAGGAGTAACTTGCCCAAGGACACAGAGGTCGTACCCGGAGAGCTGAGATTCTTGCTGTCCAGTCTCTAAGTCGTGTCTGACTCTCTGCAGCCCCGTGGACTTCAGCACCCTGGGCTTCCCTGTCCTTCACTACCTCCTGGAGTTTGCTCAAATTCAAGTCCATTGAGTTGGTGATGCCATCCCACCATTTCATCCTCTGTCATTCCCTTATTCTGCCTTCAATATGTCCCAGCATCAGGGTCTTTTCCAGTGAGTTGCCTCTTCACATCAAGTGGCCAAAGTATTGGAGTGTCAGCTTCAGCATCAGTCCCTCCAATGAATATTCAGGTTGATTTTTTTTTTTTAGGATTGACTGGTTTGATCAAGGGACTCTCAAGAGTCTTCTCCAGCACAGCAGTTTGAAAGCATCAATTCTTCGCTTCCATGCCAGATCTCAAAGTCTGTTGTACAAACCACTCAACACTCCCTACTCTGAATGTTCCTTTAAGGCCTCTCACATTCCCGCTGGCCTCTCACATTCCCCCTGGCAGCCCCAGAGTGCCAGCCTGTCTTACTGCCTGCCTCTCACACCTCCTGGAATCTCACCTCCTCCTCCAGAAAGCCTTCTCAGATGGATCAGAGAGGAGTAGAGACATTGCTGTCTGACGTGGGAGTCTCGTGGCCACAGCAGTGTCTCATTTATCCTCACACTCTGCAAGTATTTGACTGGCTGTGCCCAGGTGGCACAGTGCACCTCTGCAGGGCATACCCTCCACCTGTCTGCCAGCGCCATCAGTCTGTTTGCAGGTGCTTCAGTCCTGTGGAAAAATTAGCAGCAGTCCGTGGGTGGTCCTGGTGAACCGCTGCTTGTGCTCAGCCGCCCAGTCCCGTCCCAGTCTTTCTGACCCCATGGACTGTAGCCCACCAGGCTCCTCTGTGCATGGGATTCTCCAGGCAAGAGTACTGGAGCTGGTAGCCATTCCCTTCCCCAGGGGATCTTCCCGACCCAGGCATCGAACCCGGGTCTCCTGCGTTGCTGGCGGATTCTTTACCACCTGTGCCACCTGCTTTTATCTCAAGGAGGAGCCTGTGTAAATATGACTGTGGGGGCCCTGGCTCTGGGCCCATGTTTCAGGGGGGCCAGAGCAGCCGTGGGAAGAAATTTTGGAGAAATTCGTGGAGGGAAGAAGACCTTGATATCCCCTCACACTAGGAGCAAGTGAAGGAACTGGGTGTGTTCAGGTGGGCAGATGCCAACTCAGAGGGTCACCAAACCATTCCCCAGAGTGTGAGAGGGGCTGTCGTGCTGAAGCGGGACTTGACTTCTGCTGGGAGGAGGACTGGGAATTCGGAGAGACGGATGTGGGCGAATCATGAGGAAGAGCAGCTGCGCCAAATCCTTCTTTGGAAACAGGTGGCACCTAGGACTGTCTCCAGATGGTGCATGTTCTGCTCCCATGTGGGCACAGCTGGGTGGCTTCCAGGGCGGGGCATCACAGAGGGTCCGTCTGAGAGGGCTGGGCTGCTGTGGCCTGGGACATCCTGAGGACAGGCCCAGCCTTGCTCACTGCCCACTGTTAGAGGGAGTGGGAGCCAGAGTGTGCCAAGGTAGCCCAGGGTTCTGCCAGAGGCGTCTTACCTGGTTTATCCCATGTAATCATGGATTTGGGGTGATGCTAACCACCCTAGACAGTGATGGGAACTGTGATGGTCACGGGGAGAAGACCTGTGGTACCTCTCTGCCTCCTGTTGATCCTGCACCAGACCCAGGGGGTAGAAACTCCACAACTAAGGGGAACGCTGGCTCCTGGGCTGAGGGTTCTGGACCCTCCAAGGCACTCAGCTGTGGGGTCACCAGGTGGCCCTTTGGCCATGTTCAGGCTTCCTGCCCACCTGTCTTTTCTAGGTATGCCTGGCCTTCCTCCCTCTGCCCTCCCCATTACTCAAGCCAAGAGGCCCCTTATCTGTAGGACTTGGGAAGCCTCAGCCGTGCCCCACCAGCAAGCCCCCTACCAGTCTTCCTCAGGCTATCTAAGGGGCCAGCTGGGACCAGGGACATCATTTAGGCACATGGATTGTTTCTTCTTGGCTTGGAAAAAAGTACCCC